>NC_056463.1:33711763-34311763 GCF_008729295.1 Plectropomus leopardus
AGGGCGAGCGGTTTGGGGATGGATCGCCAACTGTTCCTCATGAAGCAGGATGGACTGAACACCACAGGTGTCTCAGACTTCTACTTGTCAGTGCTAAAGGCCTGGTGTCTGCTGAAGAAGACATGGGTGGGCAGTATGGCACCAGGNCACAGAATATTCTGTGCAATCCGGATGTTTGCTGGAGGGCGAGCGGTTTGGGGATGGATCGCCAACTGTTCCTCATGAAGCAGGATGGACTGAACACCACAGGTGTCTCAGACTTCTACTTGTCAGTGCTAAAGGCCTGGTGTCTGCTGAAGAAGACATGGGTGGGCAGTATGGCACCAGGGCCATTGGTGTGGGAGGAGCCTCTTTTCCATAACCCTCTGTTCTCCCTTGCAGTTGGTGCTTAAGACAGCGACTCATGAGAGGGGGCATCACAAAACTTTCACATCTGCTGTCACCTGAGTGAGGGGACTGGAAAAAAACCCGGGAGCTGGCTCTGCAGGTGGTCTGAAAACCAAAGGAAAACAAGATCCCTGAGACTAAGTGATACGCAGTCACACAGTGATCCAACAGTCATCCAACAGTAACAAATTATATTTTACTTGCATTTTCTTTTTTTTTTATTGTTTTTTAAAACTCGTTAAGCATATTCCATTGTATAGTAGCTCTATACAAAATAGTTCTTAGCATAGCACAAGTTTTAAGTACAGGAAAAACTACATAACAATGAGTTACCTTTCTGGTGATTCGACTGTGCCTGTCATTGATGAATGCAATCTTTGAGTATAACCTTTAAGAGGTGGCCATTGTTCATATATTACAAAAGACAACTAGGAGACTGCACAATAATCTTTAGCCAGGAGAGAGCGCTGTGCATGCCATTAACACTTGTTCTGGATGAAAAATGAGGAGCTATACAAGCAGCTTTATTTCGCACAAGGTTGGAGCTTATACAAGTCTTTTTTTAGTCGCAATTGACCACACTACCAAACAACAGTCAAGGTGAGACAAAACTAACAAATGCATAACCTGTCTGATTGAGTGATCAGTCAGGAAATAAGCACATCTCTTGATGAGAGAGACAGCTCCACCCACTCTGGTGGCAAATCATGTCAGTATGACAAGACAAGACCAAGTCAGCTGTTCATTCAGGATGACACCTAACAGCTTAGCTACACTGACTTGCTCCAAAGCTGTACCCCTAATTCATAGTGAGAGGGGCAGCTCACTTCTCAGTGCATGTTGCAAACCAGAGATGATACATCCAGTTTTAGATACGTTTAGTGCCAGTTTATTATTTTAAAGCATGTTAAACACGCACTAAAGTTCACTTCGTAGAATATCATTTAGTTCATTATGACTGTTAGCAGTCATCTGCATACATTACCATAGATGACTTATTTAACGCATATGGGAGATCAATGATAAAGATAGAGAAGAGAAGGGGGTCAATGCAGCTGCCTTTGGGAACCCCACACTCCAGCTCCTTTGTACCAGAGAAACTCCCATTAAAATAGACTCACTGCATTCTGTTGCTCAGGTAGCTTTTAACCCAGCTGAAGGCACTTATGCTGAAACCATATGGTAAAAGATTTTTTCATCAAAGGCTGTGCTAAAGTCAAGCAAGACAACACCCACATTTGTTTCATCATCTTGTTGACTCAGCCAGTCATCAGTCATCTGTGTTAATGCAGTTCTGTTTGAGTACTCATCTTTAAAAGCATGTTACAAGCAAAAAGGTTAGGAACCCCTGCATTAGAGGATAATATGGAAATATGAAATACATTTTTATTTTATTTTTCACTATGTCAGATAATATGAAGTAGTTTTATGTATAACATATAGAGCCATGCTTGTGATTAAGGGCTGTATCCATTTGGTGAATGCCTGGTCAGATTGGGTGAAAGGTCACAATTTCTTTTTTCGTCTAAACGCACTGACAGAAGAAAATAAATCCTGACATCAGTTTAATTGAAATGTGCTTGTGCTTTGCCATGATCTAATTTCCTGTCATTTAAGCCCTGTGGTTATCCCCGGGCCTCCCTGCTGAGCCACGGAGCAGCAGCGGAGATAATAACCGGGGTTATGGATTGACCGGTGGATCACCTTGTACCACAGCTTTGAGGGAGCGATGTACGTGTTCGGGGCCAGGTCGCAGCGTCGCTTTTATGCGAGAGCCAGGGCTGAGAGCTCTCCTGTTTCTCGAGTGCAGATGGGGTCTTGCCGGGGCCACGGTGCAGTGAAATGGAAAGCATGCCATTCCCTGTTCCGCTTGATGCCGAGTGACTGTGAGAGGTTGTGTCATGTTCCTTGGCTATTGACTCAATGACTTGGGACTTCACGACGAAAGCCTGAACCCGTGTGGGCTTTCTGCGTGCTGACAGAGGAATGTGTCTTCCACTTGTCTTCACATTGACCTGAGGACTCTGCTGAACTGACGTGTCCGCATCCCCAAAGTCTCACCTCCTGGACCCAGAGGTAACCTTTCCACAACCTCGCCTGTCTTTCACGCTCTGTTAGCCGTAGGTCTGGCTGCTATCAAACAATTCACTGAACTTGTGGGTGTTTTTTACTGATATAGCTATGGATTACCTGTCTGTGGCAGTCAACCTATTCAGCTTCCGCTACACGGATGACATGGCTGAGAATTCAGCCTTATGTGCCACATATTATTCACTGTCACAGCGGGTTGAAAAGTCAAGGCACAGAGTAACCACAGGCCATTAGCTGGTACTGAAATGACAGCTCAAAGAGCCAGACCTTCATGGCTGCCTCTGCCTCCAGGTTCATCCACAAGACAAAATCACCATATGCCCTTCATTTGTTAGAGAAATGAGGATTTCTGGACTTGCCTTGCTGTGAATAAATGATGATGTATTCCTCCTCACATTGTATGCAAAAGGATTATTCTGCATATTGGGCTAATGCCTTGTCTTGTGACATGGCTCTGACAGCTGACCTGATTTATTGCAAGGTTCCCTGCATTGTTAAAAAACAATCTCTGACTCAGTGACAACGGCCCAATTATCCCTTTCATGCAGAAAAAGTCCATATACAGAAGAGGCTGTGAATTGCAAATCCAGCTGCTGGCTGTCCTTGCTCTCCTCTAATCTAATAATGTGATCCATCATTTCAGCAGCAGTGGCTCTACACCCCAGGCGTGGAAAAGAATCCCGCAGAGGATTACTATTTGGATGTTTGCATATCCATATATGCAGTCCTGAGACACAGTGTGAAAAAAACATGTTTATAATAATCACGTCACCTCTTACATTTTATATATTCAGGGCTTAAAAATGTGCTTTCTTGATAACGATTTCCAGAGTAAACTGTTACTGGTTGTCAGTAACCTTCCAAACATGCACTTGACTTCTATAACCAGATGCCTTTAGGAAAGTAAGAAGCACTGTTTCAGGCAAAAACCTGTAAATCTCTGGGTTTCCTGCTCAGTAGCAGTGGCGCTGTTGGTTGAGGGATGGTCCTGTTGCAGAATCATCCATTACACTGATGAGCCTGCAGCCCCTGAGTTACGACAGCACAGCCACACGATGAGCGAGACAGGCGACTGACACTATTTGTTCCGCTAAAACATTCATCACACTAATTACCCACGGTGCCAAGCATCTCCCGTAGCCCCGGTGAAGCTTTTGGCTGCTCGTTTGGAGCCGAGGTGAGCTAGAAAAACCTCAGATGAGTCTAAACAGGAGGCTGTCCTCTTTTTCTGGCTCTCCCGCACATAATTAACTCAGCACTCCAGCAACTTGACAAATTGGAATGATGAATCTGGCCTCTATGAATAGATACAAATACATGATCAATCAAAACACCGGACAGTGTTCTCAGGTTGAGGAAGTGTGCCGCTGTGAAGGACAAAAGAAGTGTCTTTGCTTTGAATGACGTTTGGTCCTTTGGTGAAGTGAGAGGGAGGGTTTGTGTCTTTGTTATGTTTTTGCCTGTGAAAGTATAGAAGCAAGTCAGTGCTAAGAGGGTGGTGCAAGGAAAGTGGTTGCAAAATCTCATCATTTCATCTTTTAAATGCCAAAATAAAACAACTATGCTCCAATTTTTCAGCTATAACATCTGTTTTATTGCAGCCTGCCTTCCAGCCTCTTGAATAACTCTAACTGTCCTCCAAATGCAGGCACATGCAAAGGGACAGTCTCTCTGAGTTACACTAATTTATGCCACCTGACCTTGAAAAACACCAAGAAAAACTTGTTCTTTGAGTTTCTGTGTCATTCAGCCAAGCCTCTCACTGTCTGTGTCCCTCCTGGCTGTCCACAGCCATCTAACCCAATGTAGGTTCCATCACAACATTCCAGTATCACCTCCCTTCAGTGGCCACAGACCAACGCATCAAGGACACAGAAACTTACTGGAAGTACCAAATCCTGACCTCAGTCCTCACAGTCAAGAGTTTCTCTGCTGCTCAGCAATCAGGGCAAGAAAAATCACTGGAATTAGTGACACTTAGCAACTGTTACACACTCTATTAAACCCTTAGATGCACTACTCAGTGGAACCACGATAGACAAGGTGGTGTAAAAATGATGTGTATTCTAGCTTATCTTCTATTATATTGTAATCAATCGGAATAATTTTGCTCAAAATAAAAATCTGAATTTGGTTCCTGCATAATTTCAACTTCGTGATTTTTATCTTCAAATTAGCTTTCTTGGAGTGACGTCTAGCTCACTGGGTAGAGTGTGCACGCCATATGCCTCGGGATCCTGCAGCGGCCTGGGTTTGAGTCCAGCCTGTGCTCCTGTGCTGTTTGTCCTTCCCTTTTCTCTGCCCCACCTTTCCTGTCTCTCTCAAACTGTCCTATAAAATAAAGGGAAACATGCCCCAAAAATGATCTTAAAAAAAATTAATAATAACTTAGCTTTCTTGCTTGTGTCTTTTTTCTAAGGGACTGTGTTTTATTTATCAAAGCAGGCAGATGGCTGGGGTGTAATATTGTTGGGTTTTTTTTGTTTGGGTTTTTTTTATATCATGACCCTCCCCAAGGAAAATACATGAACCATAAATAACCATATTTCACAGTTTCTGGCTGTAATAAATCATGTGATTTTGGAGATTTTCAAAGAAAATATTGTTTTCAAAAACCACTTGCATGTTTTTGCATTCTTAGGATATTTAAAGCTGAATGTCCCTGTCCTACGTCAAGTCAATAAACATAAGTCCCTCTCCATTATTTGAAATGCCTCCTCCTTTTTGCAGCACTGCCTCCCCTCTCATAAATAATGAACATCCCCTAGGTGTCCCTACTTAGCTACTAAGCTAAGCTACTAATCCACTTAGTTATAGCAACAGAACATCCCCCATAAAAGCAACATTGTAAAGTAATGGGTGTGAATGGAGATGATATTGTGGTTCACACTGTCTATTGTATATTTCTGACAAATGAACCCAAAGCAAAGGTTCTTATTCTTATACCCCCATCCAAGAACCCAGACCAAGTGGGTGATTTGTATCCCATCTAATGCAGCTAAGAGTTAATTAAGGAGCATTTTCCTCATTTAAATTTGCTAATGTCCAGAGTGTTTCTAGGATTCAGTGATATTGGGGGGGGTCAACCCCCACTTTTTTTTTTTTTGGATGAACAAGCTTTAATTTAATTCTTTTTTAAAATGTACTCTGGTACCTTATAGACCTATTTTGTTTGGGGGTTTTTTTCTTTTACTTTCCTGATGAATTTTGAGTTGTGATGTTAAATACTAGTAGTTGCTAGTAATTAGCATTGAGTATAAAAAGAATACTTTACAACTGCTACCACTGAATTTTTTTTGACTAGAGGTGGAAAAATATGTATGTATTTATGTTAACAGTGCGGAACAGATCATTAGATCAGGGTCTTTTCTGTACTATTAGACCTGGTTATTTCTAAAACGTTTGGGGCTGACACCCAGGCCTAATAATGCCACTGCTAATGTCTTTATCAGTAAACGAGCACAAAATATAATGCACACTACTGAATCAAAAAAAAAATATATATATATATATATATATACTCAAATTAGTGTCTCACTTCTAAGTCTAGTTGCAATGTATGTATTTTAATAATTGACTCAGCTATGTGGGTTAATCTTGTGCCAGATAATGAGTTCTGGTCTGAATGAAGTCAAAGGTTAAGTAGGGCTTTGTACAAGTCCTAATGAAGATCCCTGCACTTTGCAAGGATGGCTCTGTTCGTTGCCGTGGCATTATCATTGCACACTGACCTGTAGCATAATGTGTCTCTCAAGCAGGGCATTCACCTCATGGTGAATGCCGCAGCGGCCCTGGAGGAGTCAGAGGTCAAGGGTCTGGGTTTAATAAAAGGTGAGAGACAAGCCAGTGGTCACAGGTGAAACAGTGGTTAAAGTGGAACTTACTGTTGCCTTTCTGACCCTGTTGAGCAGCCTAAGAGATTCCAGTCTTGTTTCAATGACTGTCAAGGTTAACAACAAGAAGACAGTCTACCTGCTCTGTTCACTGTGCACTATCCATTGTCAGACTTTTGAACATTGAATAAATTGAATTTTGTCTAGGTCACTATTACTCTACATACTGCTGATCTCCATAGTAGTATTCTGACCTTTACTTACTTTACTTACTTACTTTGGTTGTCACAAAATAACACAAACCAATTAACTGGTGGAGGCAGTTCTCTGTCTTCGAAGAGAGCATAGATAAGTTTCATTTTCAATTCAGTTTTGTATAAATTGCATGTGTTTGGGAAATACTGAGCATACCTCTGGACAAGACTTGCATTACACTGCACAAGATTTATGAGAGTTTGTAAATGGGTGTTTTGATATAGTTTTGCTGTTGTTAAATGTGGACCCCATTTACTTCAGTTCATCAGCTTTGGGATTCTTCGTTTCACAGAGGTACAGGAGAAAAACAACATTTTCTGCAGGAATGCAATGTAACATGAGGTGAGTAATCAATGTAAAGATTTGGGCTCGAAGTATTCTTTTAATGCGCGGTCACATTATGTTTCCATTTCAAGACATTTACTTGCACTCTGCCCCGAAAAAAAGTATTGCAGACTGTGAGAAGTGTATGAGAGCATCTGGTGACCAGTAACCACCTTCTGCAACTGCTCAGTCAGATATGAACAAAGGTGAACTCTGCTGGAGCCAACATGAAACTGAAGCTAATGGGAGACGCAGCAAACATTTATATACCAGACATGTCATGTAACCATACTGTTATCATTCTTGCTAGTACATAGAGTTTAGTGAGATGTAATTTTCAGTATAGCTCCATCCAATGTACACCTGGGTAGAGGTGCAGTCAGCCAGCGTAACTGCAATGACCTGTGTGGGTGTCATAATCCTCTAAACCCATAAAGAAAATGACATCATTGCCATCTTATCTAGAAGATTTTAATTTATGTCTGCTGGGTCAAAGGGACCATCTTGTAAGAGCCCCCCCCCCCTTACAAACTCTCATCAATCTTGTGCAGTGTAAGCTATGATATAGCCATTTTAATGCACAGTACTTCCCAAACACATGCATTTTTACTAAGACCTTTTATTTATAAAACTGCAAATACATGCACTTGCCAAGGTGCACTACTCCTCCGTGCTTGAGACTGTTTTTTTAAATATATGGTTTTAGTGAAAAAGCATGTGTACTGAGTATACAGCTGGATAAATAAGACTTAAATTATACTGCATGAGCTGTGTTAGAGTTTAAAAACACATGCTTTGATATAGTTTTGCTAATGTTTAACATGGACCCCTATGACTTTAATCACCAAGAATTTTATTTGTTTTCAGATTCTGCGTTCACTGTGAAATCATGCAAGAAAACCACCGTTTTCTTCACAAATTCACAGTAAGACGGTGAGTTATTGATAAACATGATCACTTTGTGGTCAAAGTATTCCTTTAATGTCATTGGTGATAATTATGAATGAAAATGTGAAAAAGCTTGGCATTGGCAAATGGCACATAGGTCATATGCTTGTGTGTTTCTGCACCGGGCCAGTCTCCCAGCACGCCATTAAGATCGGCTGTCCCCTAGTGTTTTCTCACTCTCTCCCTCGCTGGCTCTCTTCCATGTACAACACCTTTGTTCTGAACTGTGTGGTTTGGTTCTGGTTATTTGTTTTACACAATATAACACAGTATATCCATACTTCCACAATAAATGAGTATTTGCTGTGGTTAGATTTTCAGATACAGTCTTGTGTTTCCTTACTTACTTGCCTTTGGTGCAGGTCGTGACATCCTGGATCTGCACACTCACTGGAACTTTGCCAAAACACTAGAAGGAGACATTGCCAGAGGATGTGAGTGGCTGCAGTGCACTTTTAGATCACAACCAGTTATCTCATTAACATAATAAGCTTACACCACACCTTGACTCTAAATGCCAAGAATACTACTGCAATTTTCTGGAACAGCATAATGTACACAACTCTGAGAACAATCTCAATAATACTTTAACCCCTTTTTCGCTTAAGTCCTGCCATTTTTTTTTATCAGTTTCAAGGTTACAGAAGGACATTTTCAGCAATGTGACAACATTCTATGGCACTGAGTGAGTGAGTGTGTGTGTGTCCTCTCTATTTCCTCCTGTGGATGAGCACAGAGGCTGTCATTGCCCCATCTCTCCGGCCTTGTACAGACCTGTAGTACTGTATCTGTCCTAATGTTAAACACTTGGTAGATTTAACAGATAACCATATGGTGCCATTAGTTGGTTAGACGGGGTTAAGAGCTTAGCAGAGAGCTATAATTCAACGTTATGTATGTACGTAGCTACCTCAAAGCCTAAAAAAAGCTGCAGATCTTTGAGCAGCAAGCCCGCCGCTCCCTCCCACTGTGCTGTAAACAGTCACTTCCTGGTGGTTTTGCACACACAGCAGGTCTCTCCTGTCCACGCTCTGCCTCAATTTGTCTCCAATTAGCCAGCTTTCAGCTCCCCAAATGTGATAAGTCTTAAAGGGCACCAGCTCACCAAAAACAGGGAGATTTATCATCTTTAAACTCCCAAATCTGTGATTAATGTTAACTGGACTTGTCGCTAGAGAGCGCGGGGAGGGGAGAGTTCAGTGAATTAAACGTGGAGGAATGCCTCATCCCCATCCAGCGTGGTAAACACTTTAGCCTTGACCTTCCACTGTTGATTGGTCTTGGACGTCAGCCGTGTGTTTTGTTAGCGGGCAGAGCAGAGCTTGTTTTGTTTGTGTGCAGTCACTGGATGACTGCAAAGCTGGCCGTCTGGAAGAACGTGACGGCACACTCAGCCTCGGGACTCATGGAGCATGAGTCAACAGTGGAATGGCCATGCAGACATTTTCACATGGCCATGACTTGCTTCCAAGAGCCTCCATGAACATCAAGATAATTTAATCTCTATATAATAAAAGAAAATTGACAGGAGTTGGTCTTAGTGACACTGGTGCAGAAACACGTCAGGGGCTAAAAGTAGCAGCATATGTGAAGACACAGATGGCACAGGGACAAGAGGACAACACTGTACATATGACATTAGTGCAAATAAGTTTTGAATTTATAGGAGCAATCTGCACTGTGACATGGTTGAAGAAGCTGTAAATGAGTGCAGCTGTGTTTTTCAATATTATAAAATAACATACAAGATATTAGTTGTACTGATTATGATCAGATCAACATGCACACATATCATTTAATATGTGAGCATGTGTCCCACTAGTTGATCTTGAAAAAAAAAACATGATGCATGTGCTGTATCAGTCTCGTAGAGTTGAATATTGTCTATGTGACAGCATAGGAATGAAAGTAACATTAGTTGTATTTTTTTATTTATCCAAGATGAAATAGCAAGTAACAGCAGTGGTGTACATTAATTATTTTATAATTATTTCAAGCAACATTTGCACTCTGCACCTTTGTGCTATTGTCTGACGGTTTACAATTCATTGTTTTGTTGTATTTATATAAATCTGTATTAGCCAAATGTCACATTTGTTGTCCTTTTTTTCTGTTTGTATTCTGTGTATGTACGTTGAGACAAAAAAAGAGGTACATTTCACATACTAATACACATACTAATACAGCCAGTTCTCATTCTGATATATTTTATTTATTTATATTGTTGATTGTAATGGGATTGAATAAGATCATACAAATATTAACATTTCATATTGATTGTATTACATGTAGCTTATACAGTGATTGTGTTTGGTATTTGTGTTTGAAAAGCGAATTTGAGGATTTTCAAAATCTGTCATCTATACATTAATAGCAAGAGCACAAATGAAAAACAATGACACAATATCTTACTGTAGAGTGTGGCACCCCCAGGATTTTTTCATAGGGGTGGTCAGATAGGGTTATTCAAAATTTGGGGGGCTAAAAGGCTAATTAAGGACTCAGTCAATCAGTATGGAGAGTTGAGGATTTGCAAACTGTTTTACTTTGGTTTCTTATTTTATAGTCAATGTTACTTTTCGGGTAATTTGTAATTGGGAAGATGTAACAGTGTATAAACCCATTTAAGTGTGAGAAATAACTCTCTCATTCACTAATAATCTATTTTATATTTTTTCTCATCTGCATTTTGTTATATATGATTTTTACATGCAAATCTAAAGTCACGGAATAACACAAAGTACCTGACTGGTAAATACAAACATAATGAACAAAGAAATTTGTATCTTTTTATTCCTCCTCTCTTAACAGAAATGTCAGTTTGAGGAGCCTCATCTGTGATCAGTTTATTTTAAAACAATTCTAAAAAGATCATATGGAAATATGAACATATTTCAACATACCTGGTGTTTCCAGGTAATGGTGAATAAAATCAGTTAGGCTTGATATACTGCAAAAGAGATAGGAGAGGAGACAAGAATTAAAAATATTGCCCATATATGTTAGATGAACACGTTAAATAACACACATGAAATGTAACATTTATCTCTTCATCCCTCATTATAAGTCAAGTGCCTCCTATAAGGTAATTTCCTGTGTAATTTAGTAATGACACTAGGTGGCATCAAATTACTGCAGTAAGGATCTGCCTCTGTATCTGCTGCACCCCTCATGTGAGACTGATAAAGTGTGGAAGCATGTGCTCTCTTTATATTTCACATATATGACAGCGACAATAAAAGTCTGACAGAGTCATTACAAACATTGGAGCAGGTGCAACACACACAGACACGGACAGAGAGAGAAGACAACCAAGAAAGATCAGCTAAAGGGAAGCTAAGACCTCACACCACACTCACAAAAGTGTATCAACAGAAACCCAACTGGAGCCCCACAGCTGCTGATCTCAGACCAGCTCCTCCTCCCCGTTAACCCCGCCCCCAAACAAAGACGTCACCGAGTCACACAGCCCGTGACGCGCGGACGCACCACTCTCTTCCTCCGTCCCGGAGCAAAGCATCATCAAAATCACCATCCATCACCTCCTCTCCGTCTCTCCCCTCCGTTGTCTTTTTAACGTAACTTCTGAGTGAGCGGGAGAACAGGGAGCGTCTGGAGAGCTTGGTGCGGCGAGCCCATCTCTGATGAAGGATCTGCGCGCACGGCTTTAAGGCTGGACACACAGGACAGGGAGAAACTGATTTTTTTTTTTTTTTTTTTTTTTTTTTTTTGTTGAACATCGTTCCTCCCCGCGGTGTTTTTTTTTTTTTTTTGCTCAGTGTTGTGTGTCTTTATGTTTCCCTCAGTGGATGTTATCGCGCATTCTGTCGCTCTGAATGAAGCTTTCTTTTTGGATTTCCACCGCGCCGAGGCTGTTTCTGGGTGACTGCCCTTTCTTTACTTGTGAAGTCACGCGTTATAATTATATCGTCGTTATCTTATGAGCTCTATTCATTTTCTCAAGCGTTACTTGTCTTTAATTTGTCCAACAATGCCGCGGGTTTCTTGAATCTGTGTTTTTATTTCACAAGGACAAATAGCGTGCGTTAATTATCGCGTAAAAGAGGAAAGTTGGGGGAGTCAAAGTTTTGGAGACTATCGATATGGCTATGGTGGCGTGGAGAAACACCGAGGGCGTCGGGGACACTCAGGGGACCCTGTCCTCCCCGGTGTCCCAGGTCGCATCTCTGTCCCTGCCTGGGGACCTGACGGGACACATGAACCCTGCACCCTCTCTGGAAATACCCCCTCCGGCAGCAGCAGCACCCCATGGCGCACCACCGCCCAATCCGTCCAGCACCACCGCCACCAATAACAACAACACCTCCTCGTCCTCGTCCTCCTCCTCGTCCATGGACAAGCAGCAGAGCCAGCAGATCGAGTGCATCGTGTGCGGGGATAAATCTAGCGGGAAGCACTACGGACAGTTCACATGTGAGGGATGTAAGAGCTTCTTTAAACGCAGCGTCAGGAGGAACCTGAGCTACACCTGCAGGGCCAACAGGAACTGTCCCGTAGACCAGCACCACCGCAACCAGTGCCAGTACTGTCGCCTCAAGAAATGCCTCAAAGTCGGCATGAGGAGGGAAGGTACGGGCTGGCGTCCCCCTGTTGTTGCTATCGGTATTATCACATTGTATTATTCAGCACCACACGGTCCAGGACTCTGTTTCTATTTATTGACATTTTCTTTTACCTCGGCTGCCCTTTGAACTGTTATTTTGTAGGCTACATTTGTAGCTAAATATTTCTCTTCTGCACACAGCCATTTGTGTTGCCTTTGTCTCCTCCGCGATGCTGTAAAGATATGCTCCCCGCCTATTCACATTGTTACCATATCAGACAATGTGTCTCGGACACTAGTCTCCACGCTACGTCTCCTGTCTCGCCTGTAATATCACACAGATTAGGGTTACAGCTAGCATCTTGTAGCATGTTATATTATTGTTGCTAGTCGCTCGCGCTCTGTCCTGCGGCTACTGTGCGCCTCTAACAGCCCGAAGCCGCATTAAATATCACATGTTTCAATTCGACAGTAATTTCACCACATTTTAGTTAAATTTCGATGTTTTTTCGTCTCAGTTGTAGCCTTCAAGCACGCGACGTTTTTGGTAGATTATGCGTGGTGTGTGTGTGTGTGTGTGTGTGTGTGTGTGTATGTGTGTGTGTTTACTCGTATTTATTATGCATGCTGGTTGCACAGGCCTAACGTAGCCGACTAGAGCCTATACTACTGCTCACAAAATTAGAGAGTGACGTTTGAGAGTTATAAAAACAATTTTATAGTAAACTTGAATGAAGTTGAATACATTCTGAGTACCAAAAATTTGGGGGGGTGGAAACAGGTCTAGTAGGCTGATATCAAAGTGTATACAAACATAGTTAGTAGCCAAAAAGTAGCTAATATTTGGAAAATTAGTTCATGGCGCACAGTTTTGGCCTTAAATTTCAACAGTTTGAACTGAAATAAGACCCAAACTCTCGATAAAATTTCTTTTGTGACAGTATTTGCAGGTAGTGGTATAGAAATTGATTTTCTCAATGTGACATTTCTTTCCAGGAGCTGTCCTAAACGCTTAATCATGTTCATTTATAAAGAGCTCATCCACCATAGACTAACATTGGTCGTGTAAATTATCCCTAATTGCTAAAAGATTGTTTTGTATTTGTTTATAAGGTGTTATTATATTGTTTTTAATCGACATCTCAGTTACTTTAACATATAGGCTTTCCGTTGTTTTTAATTGTTTTTGTTTTTTCTTTAAATGTCCCCTGTGTTGTAGGGTATTAATCACCTTCTAACTTGATTTGACATTTTCTGTTGTTTTCTTTGCAGCTGTCCAGAGAGGCAGACTCCCCACGCAGTCCTATCACGGCCAGTTTGCTCTGACAAACGGAGACCCTCTACAGTGTCACTCCTATCTATCGGGATACATCTCTCTGCTGCTGCGGGCCGAACCTTACCCGACCTCCAGGTTCGGCTCTCAGTGCCTGCAGAGCAACAACATCATGGGCATCGAGAACATCTGCGAGCTCGCGGCCCGAATGCTGTTCAGCGCCGTGGAGTGGGCCCGCAACATCCCCTTCTTCCCGGACCTGCAGGTGACTGATCAGGTGGCCCTGCTCCGACTCACCTGGAGCGAACTGTTTGTCCTGAACGCCGCCCAGTGCTCCATGCCCGTCCACGTCGCCCCGCTGCTGGCAGCCGCCGGCCTGCACGCCTCTCCGATGTCCGCGGACCGGGTGGTGGCCTTCATGGATCACATCCGGGTCTTCCAGGAGCAGGTTGAGAAGCTCAAGGTGCTGCACGTGGATTCAGCAGAGTACAGCTGCATCAAGGCCATCGTGCTCTTCACCACAGGTAAACTCTCTTCTCTGTCCAAATATGGCGGCTGGAAGGGATGAAATGTGTTTTAGCAAAAGCGTCCATCTTTGTAGGCTGCACTGAAGGGCGGCCAGTGGGCTGATGTAGGAAATGAAATGATTTTCAGTCAAACAACCACCAGTATGAGCAAAATTGCACGCAAAATTATAATAGCCTATATTTAAATAAATAAAAATACCACTAAAAGCGTTTTTTATTAAAAAAAAAAAAAAAAAAAGAAAGAAATGTAGCGAAAACGACCATATTAAGTCTAAATATATAATATACATATATAGGTCTAATGATGACGGTCGAAATACTGATTTAGTGGGGGGAAATTTTTTTTAAAAATCTGGTTAGAACCCCCAAATATTCTTTCGCTGAAATGTTCGTTTTCCAGGAAAATCGCAAAGACCTTCTATGTTTCAGATGTGTGTGTTAAATGCGTGTTTTTCGTAAAATGCGCAGCGACGAAAACGAAATGCAATTTTGGGGGGTTAAAGTTATGTTTCAGAAAAGCTTTGGTAAGACAGGAATTTGCTTTTGGTTTTGGTCTTCCTCGTTTTACTATTGAAGAAAAAAAGGTAAAGAAATGAAGTAAAAATAAAGTTTAAAAAAATGCATAAGATGCACATTTATTTATTTAATATAACAAATCTTAATTGGACAAGAACTCCGACCTCAACATTACTATAAAGCATAAAACAATTTTAAAAAAGTCACAAGAGAAAGAAAGGAAGAAAGAAAAAGAAAAGAGAATTTTTTTAAAAAATCAGTTTTCCTTTACAGAAGTCTGGTCTTCATGAAACTTAAACAATTCCCTTGCCACTGACTAAAAACAATGAACTTATTTGACCTCATACAGTGTTACAGCCCTTAAAGGAACACAATCAGGTTATCTGTATTTTGAATTGAATTATTGTTCGTGTGATATTTTCAAAGACTGTGAGTGACTTTGGTTTGCAAACTAAATTAAATCCCCGCAGCACCTAAATTATAGAAACAGTGTGCATGAATGATACAGTAGCCTATGCAAATGAATGAAAACTGGGCTGAGGCTTAACATTTGACATCATGTAATTTTGTATAGCATTGCTGCTTCACATACACGCATCAGCAAAGTATCAAATAGACCATTTTATTATCTTAATGACCAGTGTGTTATTAATGATTTATTTGTTTTCAGTCCCAATTAGAAAGCAGTTAAATAACTGAAGTTAATTTGCAGACTTTACATTTTGCTTTTTATTATTTTGCAAATAATTAATCTAGAGAACTAAACAGGGAAAAATTTATTTTTTAATAATCTAATTTTTACGATTGCTAAAAACACAAATTACAAAAATTTAAAGGTAAATATATGTATATATTTTTGATATATCTTTATATTGTTACATCTCTCAATTTGGCTTCCAGCTATTTTTTAAATAAACAACCTTTACTAAATTAATTGTAACTGTGGGTTCGACTGCATAGCAAAATGCCCTCTGGTTATTTCAGAGCCTTTAAAAACAGTCAGACTTATGTTTGACGGCTGGGTCATGAACAGTATCAAAAGGATGAGTAGCAGCCGAGTAAAAAATAAAAAAGGTCTCCTGTGTAGGTCTATTTTAGTCCCCATGAGCACATCTGAACACGTGTCTTTAAACTGGGACACAGAAACTGTTCTTTAACCCCTGCTGCCATCCGGCCTGCAGCATTACAGTAAAAACACGGGCATGCTGTGTGTACAGACGCCACACTTACAGTATGTAAAGGTCATGTACAGTAACACACCACTGTGGTCTGAAACACCTAAATTTTGTCTTACTTATTATTCCGAACATCATTTTTTTTAGCTTTGATGTGAGTAATAGCGCCATCTTCGATCTCTGATGGCATGAGTCTGATGAGAGAACAATTTATCTCAATGATGAGCAACTATAAAGCGATTTATTGTCCTCGAGTTAGTGTGTTTTCACCACAGCACTGTCACTGATCACATGCAAATTTAGAGATTATCCCTATTTGCGTAAATTATATGTAACTGCTTTACTATTTTGTTAACCAGACTCTGATCTTCCTATTATACAATAAACTATTTGAAGCCAGCCTATCCAGCCTGTACTTTTAACACCTTTAATCAGTGATGTAGTGAGTAAATTGTTTCAAGTGAAAAACAATAACATTCAGAAGCAAAACGGCAATGTTTTCTGTCGAAAAATGTACTTGTTTTTCTTGTTTATGGTGGTTGTTTGCCCTATGATAACCATATTTCACCTACATCAACCACTGATTTGTGCTGACTGCCTATGTTGTTGTGTGTTGTAGTCACTCTTTGCTGACATAGTGTAATACCTGCGATATTCCTTGTTTTTCTGGCTTTCACTCCGATGCCTGGTCTTGACTGCTTCTTCTCCTGCCTTTTTTTGTTCTCTCGCTGTTGCTCTCTCTGTCTGTAGATGCTTGTGGTCTGTCGGACGTGGCACATGTGGAGGGTCTGCAGGAGAAATCCCAGTGTGCTTTAGAGGAGTATGTGAGGAGCCAGTATCCCAACCAGCCTAACAGGTTCGGGAAGCTGCTGCTCCGCTTGCCTTCCCTCCGCACCGTCTCTTCCTCTGTCATAGAGCAGCTTTTCTTCGTCCGTCTGGTGGGGAAAACACCCATAGAAACTCTGATAAGGGACATGTTGCTGTCTGGAAGCAGCTTCAACTGGCCTTACATGCCTATTCAGTAGAGGGGAAAAAAGCTACAGCGGTGCTTCTAAGGTCAGGAAAGGTCCCACAGCTCAAAACAAGTCGTTTCAGTCTGTAAAATTTCGATCTTCGAACAAGGGAACAACTGCCAGTGGAATGTTAATTACAAATTATCTGAATTCATTATTTTTCATATACCAACTGTCATTCTCTTGATACTAGAGGAGAGATCTGCCTTATGTTGCATCTGTGACTAGAAATAAATTAACCGTTTGGCCGACAGTTAAAAATTTGACCCCACTGGCTGAATTTTTCACTTGTTCGAAGCCAAACAGCATTTCCTGACATGAAATGACTGGTTGATGGACATTTTTTTTGCAGTGTGGCGACCACTCACAGTCTATGGTTTTTGGGATAACAAACAATATTTATTGGACCCTGTGTGTATATTTATCGTGCTTGTAAATTATGTTTTTGGCTCCTTTTTGTAAATGTTTTACGTGTTTTTGCCCCAGCAAGTGAGAAAACTGCAGGGATTGTCTTGTGTCGATCTGTTTTTATCTTTTTGTTTGTTTGTTTGTTTCATACCTTCCAGACATGGCACTTTGGTCTAAAGGAACATTTCAGAAAGATTTAACACGGGTGAAACCCATCTGACTTTAATCTATTTGCTCAAAATGTGTACAGACCGAATGGTGAGATTAATGCTCTGCTTTAGTTACTTTGGAGTTTTATTCTATCTCAACATACAAAGAATGAAACAAGAAAGAGCAAAAACTATTTGGAAAATGCACTTCTCGTGATCAGTGTTAGGTTGCGCCCAGTAATGCATTGCTCCTTAGCTAATATCATTACTTTCTCGGTAGCATTTCCTTGAATATTTTAGTTCCTGTCAAATTTAATTATTTCCATAATGCTTCATTTCTGCTCTTTTTGCCTTCTAAAATAATATTTTAAAATGCTTTTTCCTCTTTAAATGATCAAATTTTCAAAATCATGTTTATTTCTCATCAAATTAGTGATTTTTGCCACTCAGAGAAATTCAACTTTTCTCTTATTTCTCATCCAAACTGACCTGGCTCATTATGGAAAAATAGATAAAGGGAAGAGCGATGAATGTTAAATAGCTGTACATTAATCTGGTATGTAAGTCAAATCCGTATTTGTTTGACTCGTAGCTTGCAGGGAAAAGTAATGACATTGCTTTACTGGATTTACGATTAATGCATTACCAAACACTTCTGATTCATTTATGTTCCCAGGTCTTTTACACTGACTGTCTCAGAGAGATTTTAAGAGCACTGGGCCTGATGTTAATTTACGGTCTCTTAATGGGAGAAATGAACTGTACACAACTTCCCAGCTCAAGTAACAAATCTATTTCATTAGAATTCATGCATTTATGAGCCCAGGCTGCTTAATGGCACAATAGACCACTGCAGGGTTATTGCTGAACTGAAAGTGTGTGTGTGCGTGCATGTGTCTATGAGTGTGTGTATGTGTGCGAGTGCGTGTATTTGTGTTTACTTCTTTTTTGACAACCACTCTGATGTACTGTGAAAGCATATTGGTTAACATATTGGTACCGTATTAAATTATAACTCAAGATTTATAAATAAAGTGTATTTGGTTTATTTTGCCATTTCAATGCTATGTTGTTTATGACTGCACCCACTTCAAAATGAGTGAAAAGTGTGTGTGTGTGTGTGTGTGTGTGTGTGTGTGTGTGTGTGTGTGTGTGTGTGTGTATGAAAGCCAAGCTAAGCTCGCTGGTGTTGTGGAGCCTGAATCTGACTGTAATACTGTCACTAATCAGACATTTGAATCGGGCTGAGTGCCTCTCATTGACAGGCCCTATGTGTATGTCTACATTTATTTGGAAATATGCTGCAGAAAAATATGCTACATTGGGTTTGACTAAGCAGTTAACCAACTCTGAACACATATTTAAAATATTGGGAAAAAAATGCACATGAACTCAACCCTGCGTGCAAAATGTATTTATAATAGCAGTGATGGAAAAACTCAATACAACTAGTATTGTGATATTTTGCATGGTAATTTTTTATGGATGCAAAAAATGTTTGGTTTTTTTTGTTATTCTTGTAAAAACAAATTACATTTTTGGTAGCCTACTAAAATAATAAAATCAATAGCTTTTTCAGTCCTCAGATACATTTTGCTGCATTAGAAATGATTAAGGTGAGAGTAACAGACTGAAATTTTTTGAAATGGGGTATAAATTGCAATATATATTATCGCAGTAGTCTGCATATAGCAAAAAAATTAAAATCGCATTAATATTGTGACAGAAGTATCATGATAATATCATATCCTGGGGTCTCCGATGAGATCCCAGGATATGACCCCATCCGTAAATATTAAAGCAGATGTCAGTTTTGAATTTTGTACTCAAGAGACTTTCTTTTTAACAATTATTGCTCTAAAGTAATTTTTTGCATATTAGAATTAATCTAAAATGTAAAAAACAAACAAACAAACAAACAAACACTGAACAGCCATCAAAACACGTGAAAATAATCATGCCCTTATAGGGAGGAATATACCAGAAATACACATACTGGCCTCCAGTTACAGGATGCCATACAAGTGTATTTTTGCTAAAGTTAAACCAGTTTTTTACTGTTTGACACAAACTTAACACCTCTTAACAAATGTGCTTCTTTGTTATGAGGGATTGTATTAATTCATAAAGGTGCTTGAACTCTGCATAAGACAAGAGAGCAGAATGAAAATGGAATAATAATCATGTCTGTGTTGCCAGATTGGGGAGGACAGAGAGGATTAAAGCAGCTTCTTTGCTTCTTAGTGGACAGAGAGCTAATGAGGGGCCCCTGAGTGCTCTGTCACAACAGTTTACCCTGAGGAGGATGAAGCTGGGCGCTCCACGGCCCCTGGGTGTTCTGGGCCAAAGGGCCAACATAAAACAATGGAGCATTTTCCCACACACGCACAGGTCCAAGAGAAGAAAATGCCAAGGAGTCTGTAGGGTGGAGGAGGAAAATCGCTTCAGCTCTAGAAACAGGAAAAATAGCGGCTCAGTTGCTCCAATTGATTTTTATTTGCTTCCGTATCTACGTCAGTTTTCTAAAATTGGTCCAAGTCATAAAAAAGAGAGCGCCGAGTCTCTGCTGAAACGGGATCATTCAGCGTTGTTTGGACTTGGCCAATCAGCGTGCAGGATTGAAAGCGGTTAGCCAATCAGATCGCTCTTAAGATAATTTAAAAAAAAAATTATTATGTCAAGTGAGGACTAACTATTCAGCCTAGAGGCTCAGGCCCACGCATCGGAGTGTTAAGAGATTTTAAAGTACAATAGGCCACACTTCATAGCAGATGAATAATTAAAATAATATTTATCTAAGAATGCGCCGAATGTTTTTTGTTGTTGCCGGTTTGTTTGTTTTTTAATTAATCTTGATGCAAGTCAGCCGTTCCTTTCTTGAAGACTTGTTATTATAATTTTATAATAAATATGAACAAGTCTTAAAGAATATTATTTTTACCTGTTGTGTTGTGATGCGGACACTTCTAGAAAATTGTTGAAAATGGTGATACACACACACACATATATATATATATATGTATATATATATACCACGCCAAATATACACTTATAACTGTGATTTATCACAGGCGCGTGTTTCCATTTTTTTTTTTTTTTTTTTTTTTTTTTTTTTTTTTTTTTTTTGACATAATTATTTTGAGTGGCTGATTTTATTTAACAACTCAAAATAATTATGTCAATTAACCTACTCCTAAATGTTGATACTACTGCTGTAGTTTATTTGTGATGTGTAGCTGCTGACTGCAGCTTTTGAAGCTGTTTCAATGGCATGCTTCAAGCCAATAATTAGGCCTATCACTCTTAAATCTATAATGATGCCGCACTGTTTCATAATCCTCCACAAAATCTAATTTCAACCCCATTATGTTGCCTGTGTGTATATTTCCAAGAAACAGAAATAATTTTACTGTAGTTTTAAAAATAAAATAAAATAAAAATAAATCAATTCGTTAATTAAACGCGTATCTATCCGGATGTTTAAAAAATAGATTTGTTTAGGATCGAACTGAAACAGGACAACAGACAGAAAGCGACTCTGTTTTCCTCTCAAATATCGTCAGTCTGTCCTAAAAATGAAATGAAAAAAAGGACAAAAATGTTTAAAAAATGAAACACGTCACCTTTAAGAAGTTCTACCCTGCCATTTGTACAGCGACAACGCAGATTCACAGTGGTGAAAAGACTTTTCTCTTCTTACTAAAAAAAACTCCATGAATATCGCCTGTTATTGCAGTTGAAGATGATGAAAATCCACCTCGTCACTTCGTATTTTTCTTGTCTTTTCCTATTACGTTTAAAAGTGTTTCACTGCTGTGATTGAGGGTGAAAGGTTCATTGTTGGACTTCGTCTGGGGGCTAATAATAAGGCTATAGGCCTAATGGTGAACCTACATAACAAATAAGCGCTGGCATTTATTTCTGAAAGGCTAAATAAACTGTTGAATCATTGGGACCAAAGTTGTGGCTGAAATATTTGATTCTTGGAATGTAGTCTGCTTAATATTTAACCACCAGATATTTTTTTATTTAATAAGTAAATATATTGATAGAAGTTTTACACTATTGACCCAAAATATAGCTTAACTGCATTTTGTTTTACTCACCGAGATTTTATGAACTTTATGCACTCCTAGTTCCGATTATATTCAAAAAGCTTAATTCATCCTTCTATAATAGTTCATTATACAAAAAACAGCCTTTTAAATTTCTTTACATTTTTTTATTTCGTGATTTTTTGTAATTATTTTCTTCTTCCTTTTCTTTTTTTTTTTTTAGAAAATTATTTTTAACATGGTTGTTTGGAGTTTCTGTTGTGAAAATCAAGTCTGAATGAAAAAAAATCATCATGAAACATTCTTATTGCATTAAAACACAATTTAGTAGGTGAGACATTTTTGCACTTACTGCTAGCAGCAAAATGCCGTGTTGGGACTGAATGGTTAAATAAAAGCACAAACACAAAATAAAATAGCTTTAGTTTCAGAACTGAAAAACAACAAGCCAATTAAAAAAAAAAAATCAAAAAAAGAGACTAAGTATTCCACCCAGGGCGTGTGAGCGTTTGGGTCGATGGAATAAAGCGTAATCTTACTTTGTGGTATTTTATCTCCATAAATCCTTTGCTATTTATACATACCAAATGATTTATCGAGATGGTTCTGTGTAAACAAATATAATTCCGTTTAATTATAGCTATTTGATTGCACGTCGTTTATGAACCCTAGTCTTTCATTTTATTGTTTAACATGTATTTATTTATCTATTTATTTAATGACTCGATTTACCTTCTCCTTTAGTTATAAACTTGTTATTTTATTGTGGCGAATGTAAAGGTTCTAAAGCGCCGCAGTCTTGAACTTTGTCCTGCTCTGGAAATAGTTGCACACACTGATACACTGGCCTGTACAGTGGATTAACTAAACCCCTTTAAAAAGACTTAGTTAAGAGTGAAGCCAAAGCATCAAGAATCCCGTTTTCTCAAAAACACGTGAAGTCATTTTGTAGCAACCGAGAGATTTAAACCACCAAACGTGGCGACGGCCTTCGCTATTCTATAGAAATCGATCAAAGTTGAGGTGCAGTTGCTCTGATGTCCCTGAGCGATTCCCGTGATTTTTGTGAGATACTGCACGATCAGGAGCAGAAGAAGAAGAAGAAGAAGAGGAAGAAGAAGAAGAAGAGAAAGAGGAAGAAGAAGAAGAAGAAGAAGAAAGCACTTTCATGGCTGAAACGAAGCTCCATCTGTCTAAAGCTGGCATTAAACGGACCTGCAGGCTAAAACATCTGAGAAGCGATTTCACATTTTGTGCGGAAAGCCTGTTCAAAAGTGATATCTCTGGGACACATTTAACATGGAAACCTCATCAGATCAGAGGAAAATCTACTTTCATCTTTTGCAGGAGATCAGTAGCTCCACTTGACAATTACTAAATGCATTTTTGTCATTTAATTACATGCTGGAAATGCATTACAGTGTGTGAAATTCGTCTGTCCAGACTCCTTTCATCATGTTTTTTCACTAGTCTGTGAAATAGGTGAAGTCAAACTTAGATAGATAGATAGTGTATCCATATCCATATAAAATAAATAAAGGTGACAGAATTATGGTCTATCTATCTATCTATCTATCTATCTGTGGGCCAATCTAAGCTGCTGAGAAAAGAGAACAGGCTCTTTTCTTCCTCCTTTAGGTCTCCTCCTTGTCCCCAAATTGCCCTTTTAATCCTGTTCCATGTGTAAGACTGACATCATGCCACTCTGGCTCCCTGCTCTGATGTCTTCAAGCTGATGGTGTGAATCAAGAGGTTCCCCTGGCTCCCTCTAGTGACCTTTGACCCCGAGTTGCCCCTTTTCTGACACTGGCTCAAGAGAAGGGATATATGATAGTGATGAGATGCTCAGGGATGATGAGCTATGGCACCAAGCTACCACACTCCCTTGATTTAAATGAATTTGCCTAAATATGACTTAAAAGATAAATTTTAAGGGACTTCACTATATTTATCAGATGGGTGGTGGCAGGGGTGTGACCTTTTTTTACATCCCAGAGCAGCAAATATTTTTCTTGAGCCACCATGAGTGACTGGGGGGAAATGTATGACCCTCAGATCACTATAAATAATCATACCTCACAGTTTCGGGCAATGATAAACGGTGCGATTTTGGAGAATTTTAGAGAAAACATTCGTATCACACCAACTTGCAGGTTTGGATGGGCTCTGGAGGAATTTAAAATAAATAGAAAATACAATCATTTTGAATTGAATGTCCTACTCCAGTGCTGAAAAAGATATTGAAAGTGCCACCTCTCCCCTTTCATAAATTATGAACAGTCCCTAATCACAGAGCAAGCATCATTAAAGGAGCATTGTTCCCAAACGCTCCGTTTCAAAATCACAGTTTTGATTTAAAATTTGGCTTAATTTTTGTCACTTTTTTCCCCCTCTCATGTGAATAATGCACATTTACACTCAGGCACAGGCGAGTGCCACGCCTCAGCGAGCCCATCTGATGCTCATGAAAACAAATTCTTAAAAGCAGTGAATGTGGGAGGAAGGCTGTCTGCTGAGGAGCCCCCTCGCAAAACATTTCAGCGACCAAGGAGGAGAGAAAAAAAAAACAAAAACGCACCAATCAACTCAAGGACTGTACAAAGAGCGGTCTGTCGTTGCTAAGAGACAGATGCAGAATAACCTCCATGAGAAACCTGACCATGACCCTTCCTCCTCCTCCTCCTCCTCCTCCTCTTCCCAAACAGTCTCTCCCTCTCCTACCCAATTACTACTGAACATTAAAGCCCACCTCTGTCACATTAAAGCTGAAAGACAGGGAAGTGGAGGAGGGGTGGGTAAGATGCTACACAAGATTTTTGGATTATTCCTTAAAGCAAAAATAAAGCCATTTTTCGAAGGGGTGGATGAATTTGTTTTGGGAGCAGTGCATGATGGGTTGATGTCGATGTGTTTTATGCAGCCTGGCGGAGGGGCGGAGCTTGGGATGGATGAGAGAAGGTGGGGGTGGGCAGAGGGAGTCTGTCAGACGAATGAGAAGATGAAGATTTGACAGAGAGGTGGCAGAGAGTTCAGCTTATACGAGGCCTGTCGATTAGTCTGTTTGTGGCTGACAGGTGGAATCCCAGGGGCACGTCTGTCACTGCGTCTGCTGCCAGGCCAGGCCGCACCACCACCACCACAGGAGACACCCATGGGCGGGGATATGCTCCAGACACGGAGGCACCTCATTGGCCCGGCCCTGCAGCCCTGCCTCCCAGTCAGAGCCTAGATTAAAGCTTTATTGTGCACCGAAAGCAGGGCGAAAGTCATGTTAATCCCCCACTAATACATTGCTATCAGTGATCTGTTTTTACAACCCGATCCAAACAAGCTTCCTGGAACTGGTATTAATCTGACCGAAGGCACAATAGATTTTTGGGCGCATGTGAAATAGTATTTTTTTGTTTGTTTGTTTTTTTTATACATAGGCCTACTGTAGCAGCAGTGTATGTGGCTCTGAAAAGCATAGTGCTGAGAGGGCCTCTGCTGTTGCTAAGATCTATTAACATGCAAATCTTCCTTTTTTTACTAAAAAGGCAACTGGGGCAAAAAGAAAAATCATACTGGGATGAAGAAAATAATGCCAAGACTTAAATCTAAACATTATGACCAAAGTCAGATGAAGCCAGACAGCTTTCAGACTGTCCAAGATACAGCCAGATTATAAAAGTGTAACATTAAAAGTAGGGCTGTCAGTGTTAACATGTTTATCACAAGGTCTGTACAAAATGATTTATTCATTTATTTGTTTAATTTTTAATCGTGTTAATTGCTGGCCGACATTCCTGTCTTTAAGAGGCTGTACTGGGCTGAGTTTAAAGCTAGAATGCTAAAGCTAGCATGATACTGGTTTCATTTATAACTAGCAGACCTGAGGAATCCAGTGGTCCCAACCATGTCATGCTAGCTTTTCAGGAAAGGGGCCAAATAACACTCAAATTTAGGGTAAATTTTGCCAATAGAAAAATGGCATGGTCATTTTACAGGCATCCCTTGACCTCTGACCTCAAGATATCTGAATGAAAATGGTATCTATGGGTGCCCATGAGTCTCTCCTTTTACACACATGCCCACTTTATGTTAGTCCCATGCAGTTTTTTTCATATGATTCCTAATCAAGACAATCTGGTAAAAACTATTTTCTCTTGTCAAGATGGACTTCAAAACTGTTTTGTTATGCAAAATAATGTAACTGAAAACATGACTAAAACATGTGATTAATCGTGATTAACTATCTGCTATTAATTGTGATTTTTAAAAGTGATCGTTTGACAGCCCTAGTTGCAACCTCTTTATAAAGTAGCCAACTAATTCCACCTGCATGCTGGAAAGTCTTGATCACAGCAAAAATATGAAAAAAACAAGAAACCGTCTTGCAATGGGATAAAAATATGACAATCTGCAAATTAAAACTAATGTGGGCCATAGGTGAACAGTGGGTGGGCTAATGGCCCCTTTCCTAATTCCTACCCTCATACTTCCAGCTCAAGGGGGCCACCCATCTTTAAAACTCAGCCTCCATTTTGATCTCAGCTACACACCGCTAAAGTTTCACACTGCATCTTGCATGGTTGCAGAGCGTTAACAAAATCTGTCCACAGATAGACATCTTAACACCTGGCAAAAAACTCAGAATGACTTCACACACAGATTCAAGAAATGAAAATAATACTGGAAGTCGTGGCTGGTACTAAGAAAACACAGCCAGGCAGAGGGCAGGGTCTCTGCAGATGTAGTGATAGATGGTCATAAATTATGGCTGAGAGGGATTATGAGTCTTTACATTGTGTTTGGGGAAATCCTGCATAGTATGACTTACAACTATATATACTATATACTATATATAACTATATATACTCTATACTACAGTATACCAACACATCTGAACATCTATCAACAGAGTAGGTTGTTTGCCATTGACATGCAACAGTTCTGGAATTACTTCTGCCTTCATTAAGGTTATAATAATCAGTTTTATTTAATCTCTTTCATAAAGTGCTCATTGTCAAAAAGTCCACCCAACATCTTTCAGCATTACATTAAAATTCAACAGCATCACAAACTGCATCCTCCAGAATGGACACAATGTCAAACTGACAGCTCTTTGTAACAGTTTAAAACATTATTGACATATGGTGTAACCTTCATGATGGCAGGATTTATTGTAGCATTAGTTTTAGCCGTGTGTACATAATAAACTGGCAGCACAACAGATTTCTGATGCTTCTACAATAATGGCTACTTTATGCATCAAAATCTAATATAAATATAGTGCGCTTCTCTCCCACTTTATTTTACACATTTATTGCAAATTAAATGAATTGTTTTTCTCCTTCTTTTTTTTTTACCTGATCTTATTTTTCTACTTTAATGTGCAGAAAATATAATTCAATTATTAAATAAAAAAAATAAAAATAATAAAATAGGTTCAAGCTCTGTTTTTCTGTTTTTGTCTTGGAGACCTATGAAGGCAGACAGAAGTCAATTGATGTTACAAGACAAAACTCAGATTTCAGACATCTGGAGGGAATGTTGGACATGAAACTATCAAACAAACATCTCACTGACAGAGCACTGATGCACGTAGACATTTGTGGGCAATGATATAAGGTACGATCACACAAAGACACATTTGATTTCACAGAGGATTCCTTATGCTAACTTGTCTCCTGTGTTTGCTGTTGCCTATTGTGCAGCATTGTTCCTAACAAAGACGGAAAGATGCTGATTTCTGTCTGACCACTTCTTAATCATCAGTGATCATTCATGGGTCACTGGAATATTGTCTGTGTGCTGTGACCTTTGACCTCTTGATCTCATGGCCACTGGTTGTTTGTTATCTTGCTAATCTAGGGAAGCGGAGGATGGTGGCTCAGAGAATCACTGAAATTCCTCAAAGTTAACTTGTATTATTCCAAATGATGTCACTTTTGTTTTTCTGACCGTGTTTAAGGATGATATGGCAGTGGTTCTGACACATGTGGGGTGGGGGCTCTGGGTGCATGCAAGCAGCAAACTGAGAATGTATTGATCTTAAGCCAATAGTTAATATAGTGAAATGTGCAGTTTTGCATATTGCAGCCTTAAACTGCAAAAAAAGAACACATGTAGCTTGAGTTTTTTAAAACCAGTTTGTGCCAATAAACAGCCACAGCCTCAGCCGATCTCTGATGCTTTTTTTAAAAAGAAACACAAATGAGTTCAGCTCACCAGGAGAATCCTCTGAACTTTGATCATGAAGGATTCCAGCTGTTCTCTTCTGAGTTGGAGTCAATGGTTGAGTTTGTCCTTCTGCTTTAAATTTTTCCTGGCAAGCAGCCTGTATAGTCACAGATATCACGGTTTATTCCTCCATTCACAGGAAGCCATTTGCAGCTATTCACTCTTATAGAGCATGGATCTCTCATTAAAGGTAATAATACCTCATAGTGAGTGTGGAGTCCTCATTTGGTTCAGTCCAAATTCCGATTTGCCCATATATTTCACTGCATCTGACCAAGGTCTGTAAAAAGACAGTGACAGCAGTTACATTTTAAAAAGACATTGTCATCATATTTATTTTTATTAAAAAGTGGTGTAAGATGTAATTCCTACAAATTTTTAAAATTCCCCGGAGCCTCATTGGCAACATGTTGGCGACGACTAATCTTGTGTGTCAACAAAAATAAGGAAATAAGACATAATACAAGGCATAAAACATACAGCTGAAATAGTGCAGTACAGTAAATAGTAGCCTATATACTCATACTTAGATGTATAGTATAAGTACAAAGAATATACATTTAAATGGCCATTGCCTTCATAACTTCTTAAAAAAAGAATCAAAAGGATCAGAACACGTCAAATGTAATAAAGTTGGTCTGTGGTGTAGGTGTGCCTTTAGTGCATGGCCCTCCTCAAAGCTACTGCAGGGGGCCATTAATAGAGATTACATATATATATATATATATATATATATATATATATATATATATATATATATATATATATATATATGGTTGTTTTAAATGATGATTTGTTATGTGCATGTTATGTGAGGAGGTAGCCAGCATTATAATGTAATGCCATGCAGTTGCATTCATTAACAATTTGGAAATTGTACTCCTAAAGTATTAACAGGTAAATGAACCAAAAGTTTTCTAATCGATTCTGTTTAATACTTTGAATCTTAAGTCGTCACCTGACGTGTAGAGAGGTGTCACCACTGGTGCCCATGCTGATATTATTTGGGTAAGTGGGCAGAGTCTAATGTATTACATTAGAGATGGGACTTTGCATTCTGCTGCAGCTACTTATCTACATGTATCTAATGAGACGTTTGGATCCCTACAGAGAGTTTGTGTCCAGTGCAGCCTATAAGGGAAATGCAATGGTCATTTTAGTGAGCAAAGTAAATCGACTAAAAACTCAAACCTTGGAGCTTCAATTGTGTCTGAATGCAAGCTGAGGCATGAGTCTACAGTATTAGGTGGGATTGCTTTATATCAGGTTACATACATTGGGTCGGCTTTGTGGGCCTAATTCAGAGTACTGTCTAGGGAAAATTAACAGCAGCATTAACGGCATGCATTTTACAGAAAGCGCATGACGTATGAAAGGCTTTAGTTTTACATTTTAAAAGGTGTAGGTCAGGATTATTATCTGTCTGTCTGTGTATTAGAACTAGATCTAGATTTGTATTTCTAATATCATAATAGCATACTTACCATGTTTCATTTAGTGCAATATATTATTGTCCTACTTTTTAGTCCATGCTGTGAAACAAATGGAGGAAACAAATCTTGACCAAAAAACTAGCATTAGTTTTGCATTTTGGTTGCGTGCAAAGAGAGTCTCTCCATTTAGACGTGTTATGTAATGGGAGGCTGTAATCTGTTATATAATAACAGGGTAAGTGAAATGTGCTGTGCTTACATTGGTGAATTCCAGGATTTGTTTTTATCCCAAATTGTTTGTTCTCTTTAACATCTGTAAGATAGTAGAAATTAAAGTTAAAATATTGCTTACATAATGTTAAATTAACCTTTTCAGCCTGGCTTTGGGCTTTCATGGCTATAGCAGAGGACACATGTGAGATATAGGTCACAGTGGTTGTATTTTATTTGGCACAATTCTCACAATGTTTTAGCTATCAAATAAAGGGGAAAAAACATCATAAAGAAAATCTTGGGAAAAATGTGCATTTTGCTGCAGATTTATTTTGCTCTGAGTCTGAAATATATTTCTTTCCTCCACTCCTTTGAGAATTGGACCTTCACATACTGTGTTCTTTTCACAAAGACGTCTCGTAGGGGTCCTGTATGAAGGAATGAAGGACACAACAAGCTTAAAAATAGACTACAACATGGTTGACCCAATAATGTTAGAGAATGTGGTTGGATTTAAGAAAAGAACAGAATGGGAATTTGCAGAAAGTGTGCCAAACGATTGAAATGTGTTGTCAGAAAACCTCTGACAAGTGTTTACTTCGTATACATTTGTTTTCCTCCAGCTCACCGAGAAATACTCTGTATTTCCCTTGTCAACTATTAGTGTTGGGTTGCATTAACTTTAACTGCCTTTTGGCCCACACTATGATTTTTTAAAATGATTTGCTGTGGTCATAAACAAACTGAAAATGGGAAATCCTGCCTTGTGTGTCCTGGAGATTATTCTTATAACTAGTGGAAATACTAACATTAAAGGTCCCATATTGTAAAAAGTCAGACTGCCATGCCTAATATAAAGCAGGTAGAGGTGTTATATAAATAATGTGAAAGTATCAAAGTGCACAATTCACAGAGAAATGCACGCAGCCCATATTCAGAAACTCTGCCTTTAAACGGGATGACAGGATTTCTGTGAATTTGTGATGTCACAACTACAGGCTACTTTATGAACCTTTTAAAATATAAACATAAACATTGTGAATGGGCTGTTGGAATGTTTTGCAGTGTATGCGAAAAACGGAGTGTTTCAGAAGGAAGTTGAATACAGGCATATTATTCAGACAGTCTGAAAATAATAATGTGTTTTTTGAAAAAGCGTGAAAAAACATTCTAGTAAACCCCCCCCCCCAAAAGTATGAACCTGAAAATGAGCATGATATAATACCTTTAATTTTACTCTGATACAGGGCTGCATCTAATGGCTACTTTCAGCAAGAAATAATCTGCCCCTTTTTTATTAATCTTTGGGAAAATGGTTAAAAATGCTTATTGCATTTTGGGGAATACAAGGGGATGTCTTTAGATCGCTTGGCATGTCTGAGCAAACTAATAATAAGAGTATAACCAAAATTGTTGTCGAATGATTTTGTTTATCAGCTAATGGTTTCAGCTGTATTCTGGGGGACAAATGCACGTTTTAAATAGATGTCCCCGGCATTCCTCCAAAATCTACACCTATGATGTTTAGTTATTTTGCAAAATGAATATGAAGGAAGTTGAAACAAGTCATGGTTTTATGTATTACACAAGAGGGAAACTAGTAGGTGAGAGAAGGAAGAGAGGCCCTGGATCCTGCAGATGGTCTGTCAGCTCCATTCAAACAACATAACACAAACCAGAGCTTCTCTTTCACCTGCTTGTTGCTCTGATGATGAAATTCTCACTTCATCATCAAGAAAAAGTTTATGAATAAATATTCCTTTTAGGACTGAGTCGGTGGGGAGAAGTCATCATACTGAATCACATTCTGTCATAAATGGTTTGAACTGCTGGTGTACTCACTATTTCTCTCTGCTCAGGATATTTTTGGCTCTCCAATGTGGCAAACACAGAGATGCATAGAGAAAGAGAGAGAGAGAGAGTGATGGCTGTCAGAGGGAGAGAGAGGCTCACAGAACTCCCCCGGCAGGCAGTGTGTGAGATCTTGGGGCCCCAGGGGCCCTTTGGATGGCTCACACTGAATGGCTGCCCTGGCGAGGTGACCAGGCTCATTGAGAACAGGTTACGAGGGGAAGGGAATGCTTTTGCTCTGCGTTTGGCCCCCTGACCCACTGTCCAACGTCTGCCTTGGCAGCTTTGAAACCCAACATATTTATTTGCAACGCTCTGAAGAGAGAGGGTGGAGCGGCTGTCAGAATAAAGTCATCGTCCTGCTGACAGCTTCATCTGCTGTTGAAGGGCAGCTATGACAGGCGCACAATGTCGCCGCGTCCGCCAGCCCTGGGCGAAGGACTGTCATCTGTGGACATGCTGGGAATCTCGCAACCATGTCCCCGCCCTCCCCTCTCCCAAGCTCCCTTGATATGCCAGAATTATTTTTTTTGGCCCTGTTAGAAATGTTTTTCATCTCAGGGTACTAGGATGTCAACTGGGTAACATGTGGGAACCCTCCATTGCCTAGAGAGAGTCCATGCTTTTGTTGGCTTTATCATAATGAAAAGATGAAACAGAAAAGTATGTGTAAGCCACGCCTAAATACATGTATATATAGATATCTAAATGCACGTAAATAGAAATATGTAGATACTTTAACACTCCAAATAAAAGCCTAGTCCCAAATAAACGCCTAGTTCCTTTTACAAGCTGGATGTGGCTACAAATTTTGATAAATAAATACCCGTCTTAATTGGAAACCCAGTCTTGTTGCCATGCAGTTCATTGTTATAGTGATTTTTTGGATGTATAAAGCCGATTTGTTGGCTACCTGCTGGAATTAATGTTAGTTAGCTGATTAGATCATGTAAAAAATATGTATATATGTTTAAACTTTTGTCAATGTGGTAGTACTACTAACAATGTTAGCTTGGTAAGATTCCCACAATTAAATCATTTCGTTAATTTTACTGAGACTTTGAGCACCAAAGAAGACAGTATTACCGGCATAAATAAATAAGAGACGAAAAAAGAAAAAAAGATTAGTAGATGTAGAAGACTATTTTTAAAAAAAAAGCTAGGGAAAAATGTCCACTGAACTATAGTCATAATTATCATAATTATATATTTTAAATTATTTTACAGAATTTTATCATTTTCAAGGTTTTTCTCTCTCCAAGTTGTTTCTCGCTTTGTATTTTTTTTTTTTTTAACTTTTTTTGTAAAGGTTGTTTGGTAAATATTCAAGTAATTTTCTTATACTTTTCACATATTTCTTGCTAACTTCTGGGTCATTTTTTCTTTGCTTACTCATTACCCTCCTCCCATGTTGCTGAAAAAAATAAATAAATAAAACAATCTGTACCCACCCAAAAATATGCCATAAGAAGGCATTCCTGCATGCCTTATCATCATACGTAACCCTTTTGTAACACCAAACATTTTGAGCAGTATTTGTAATTTAATTACATATCTTTCCCTCAGTAACTGTAAGTGATTACAATGACATTTATTTTGTAATTTAATTTAATTACTATTAGTAATTACAAATACCTAGTTACTTCCCATCACTGCCAAAAAAACACACAAAGATATAATAAACAACAGCATAATGTGAGCTTTAAGTTGAAAATGTGCACTTCTTTTCGTAATGTACAACCCATCTTTCTCAAGTTAACTTTTTTACATTTTTGGTGGCAAATATAAAAATGTACTTCAAATTTTAGTAACTGATGTTACTGACAAACAAACAAAAACAGGTTGCTGGTTGCTTGACCAAACTGACCAAACCACCAAGACTAAGATTTATAGACGGAGATATAAACTGTCGGCAAAGCGACCTCTGTGTACTGGCCCTGTGCAGGTAATTGCCTTAGCGATGCTCCCGGTGGTGAAGCAGCAGTGCTGCGACCAGCTGGCGTCATGCTAATATGCACGGGGCACCCGTCATCCTCTCCTATCAATAAGTCATTATCTGAGCCATGCCACTGATGGGCATCCTGCAGACCACTCTGCAGAGCAGACAAAGAGGATGGAGGGAATGTTGGAATTCTGCCCATGTATGAGATGTTAATCATGCCATACGGAGGGCATGAACAACACCACGACATAGACGCCAGTTCAGGCTGAATTGAGTCTCTCACCACCTTTACAGGTTGAGTTTAATTTACTCACTAAATAATCTAAACACCATAGCGATAATCTAGAAGACAGAAGCACTGTGTAGATAAAAATGTTGACAAATTCATGTCAGGCAATGACAAATATTACAGAGGACCCACAGAAATAAGCTTTACACATGTTTTGCAGACTTTCTAACCCCAGATTTCGCCTCAAGCCCCTTTCACACTTGCACTACATCCCTGACATGTTCAGACCAATTTCCCACATGGCGTCATGTGTGAATGGGCACAAGGATCAACATTTAGGAGAAACTGGGCTACCACTTTATCACCTCAAGACCTTGAAAACATTTCAAGTAAATACTGTTACACCTGCATTGTGAGAAAAGCAGTAACATTGCAGGGCACAGGCACATAAAGGGCAATATCGATTTTATAAAAGACACATTTTGTTTTTACATTGAGCAGGTGAACATATCACAAGACTGCCCTGATAATGTATATGAATCGACTTGTTTATGACTCAGCATTTACCATTGAATGTTTCACAAACTGGTAAAATATCAAATACACTACAAGAATACTGGCAGCAGACAAAAACAGCTCCTCACCTGCCATAGGAGACATCTTCCTCTGCGTACACAAATATCCAGCCATATCCCCTCTTCTTTTGTTGAATTTTATGGCGGTAAGCATCAATGCGTGTTGCATCACTGCCTTCTGCTGGACCCATCTATTCTGGTAGTGCCATGGCATATCTGAAAAAGTGCAAGAAAGAAATGTTACTGAATGTATTGCAGGTGTGAATAGTGGAAATCATTACCTAAAAGGTTATCGCACCAGGAGATAGGTATGTGTGAAAGAGGCTTTTGACTGCCCTGTCCTCCTGGTGGAGGTTGTTGGAGTCGTATGCAGACACTGCTCAGGGCTGGATGTTTTTCAGCCAAAAAGGTATTATTACTATTATTTGTTTAATTTTCTTGATCTATAATTAACATTCTGCTACAAATATGCTAAAATGCTATGTAAAGGTAAATATGCAACATTATTTATAATAAAGTATCAGGTCTCTATCAAGGAAACAAAATGTGATTGTGGGGTTAGTGTATTAACTGTGTAGCTAATTACATAACATTTAAAATTATTAGATAAAAAGTACAATGTACTGTTTGAGTTGCAGAGTTATTTTGTAGGAACAGAGCTTGCTTGTGATTGCCCCATGCAGCACGTTTGCAGATGACACTGCATTGCTTTGCGACAAAAGTTTAGCCACTTTTTCAACTTTTCAACTTTGCAGGACAGATAAATGTATGTTGCATTGCTGTGCCAGTTCGGTAGCGAAATAAAAATAAATAAGGAATTCTTAGACCAGTGCTGCCCCCCAGATGTTTCTTAGTAAAAAAAAAAAAATTAAATTGACTTTTGAAAAAGTAAAAAAATGCATTGCTGTTGCAGACTGTTGATTGTTTCTACATTTATAAATTGTGATTATGATTGTGATTATTATATTATAATTGTGCTGCAAGTGTGGTAAGAAAAAAAAAAGGAGAGGCAGAGACATTAGTAAATGGATTAAAGGCATTTCAGTTGAGGGAAACGGGATTCTAGTACCGTTTTGCATCCTAACAATGCAATAAGTGTTTGCTTTAGGCCTGTAGCCCACCATTGATTGCCACTTTTGGCCTTACAAGGGAAAAAAATTGGGCATCCTCGCCTTGGACTGACACAGTCTGTCCTACGTGAGGAAAGAACACATAGATAAATGTTGCTGCACTCTACATGCTGACACAAAATAGCCGGAAAAATAAATCAAAACTGAGAGAACAAGAGTCAGCAATGTCTAACTTGCCCTTCTTTGTGGCATTTATCACCCTACATATTCCCCGCAATATCCCCACTAAATCTCTTAGCACCATCTCCACCATCAGCTCAAATCAGCGTCCACCCCTGATTGATATGAACAATAACAGAAGAAAGCTTGTTAATGGTGAACATAATTGTCCTAGACAAAAGGCCAAACACAGCGAATCACACTTTACAGCGGGAGTGAGCAGAAGGCGACGTCTGGGCTGCAGCCAGTGAGCAGGGGGAAATATTTCACTGCAGATATCCATCTACCACCTGAATCACATTTCATTACTGGGTCAGAAAGCCAGACTCCAAAAGCTCATTTTTAGTACCTAATACACAAGCTGGCATTGTTTCTGTGGGTAGATTTAATGTTAATGAATGTACACGACATAGTAGGTAACATAGGTTCTATATATGTGCGTGTATTAGGAGAGAGCAGAGAGAGTATGGCCAATTTTTTACAGCGTGTATGTGCTGTAGAAAAAACATTTAGCTAATGGAATATGTTAAAATAACAGATATAGATGGTTAGAAAATGAACATTCAGAAATTACACTTTAATCCAATCTGACTTATTTTAAAGGACGCCTTGTGGTGTCCCTACCCGTGTGTGCTAGTGTCTTCCATTAGGTACATTACATTTGGCACCACAATAAATGACTGCAGCCTGTTGGAGATGTTAAATGAGGTAGACAAGGCTTAAATCCTCTACTGCGTTGATAACTGGCTCGCCACTCTCTCTTTCTAACACACTGCTGCGAGGAGGAGGGTTAACTATCAGCCATAATGTGTAACTGAAGATCAGCTTCCCCCTCCGGCTTCACTCCTCACACTCCCCCCACCATCGCCACAACCACCGCAACCCCTCTCTCCCGCCACACCCTCCACCCCCCCCCAGCCCTCCCCCCTCCCCTCCCAGCATCCCCTGCTGCTGTTGTTGGGGTGGGTCTCTGCTTCTGCTGTCACCAAGCCGCCGGTCTTTCAGCCGTCCCGCTCCCTCCCTGTTTTTTTTTTTTTTTTGCCGCTCTCTTAGGCGTCACAAGATTACTGAAGCAGTGCTGACATCTCTATCAGCCTGACCTAACACTCTGCCCTTTTCCTCCCTCCCTCTACTCTCCTCCTCCTCCTCCTCCAACACTCCAGGATCCATCACACTCTGGCCTCAGCCGCTCACTACCACACATTAAAAAAAATAAAAAGGGGAACAAAAACACAAAAAGAAAAATAAAGTTTTTCCTCTCCAGCAGGCAGTACATGAAATAAACACTTTACTGCCTCCAGCATTTAACAGTGATTCAGATAAGACTGCAGTCTTTCTCCATTTCCAGGAGGTTTGTCCAGGGCATCCCCATGGTTTAGTTGGCTAATGTGTTCATGGACTATATAAATGTAATATGTTTAAATCTAAACAGAGACCTTTAACTCATATTATGCTATTTTCCACTCACCCACACATCCATCCATATTTTGTTTTTACTGAAAATATAGAATAATTCCAGGAAATGTATTTTTAAAAATGTGTTTTTTACTACCCTCACAGTGTTGCGCTGTGGATGGCTATGTTCTGTCAAAATGAAATAGTCTACAAAATCTCATGGCAATCCATTCATTAGTTGTCAAAGACATTAGGCAGGTTTCCAATATCACTCAAAATGCACAAATTGAAACTGAGATGATAAAATATGTCAAATGAAGACAAACCTCGCATTTATTGCAAAAAAAGTTTTTACAGTCACACAAGGTGGTATTTCAGGTGATCCGAAAAAGCCATATTTAGCAAAACTGAAACAGAAACACTTTTTTTGCTTTTATTGGGCACATGATGCAAAAAAAGGAGTCACATGACATTCTACAAACTAAACTGGCTCCCTCATGATGCAGCAGGCGCTACGAGAGGTGTTGTTGCATTGCTTAAGTCTTCAAAAACTGTTCGGATCATCTGAAGTTTTGAATCCACAATTCCACTGTGAAATTGTGGACTATCACCTCCTAGAAATCCGTCATATTGCCTTTCTATTATCGCTCGCATTACATGCCTATATCACCTTAAATTGGAAATAATGACGGCTAGTGAAGTTGCTGCAATAGCAATAAACCTGCTAATATTTTGGACATACACTGCCATGCTTCTTGGAATTCACAAGAGGAAAAGTCACATAACGCAGTCATCTCGGAATTGTGCTTTGACATTTCAAAAATAATCACTTTAGTTTTGCGCAAATCTGTAATGTTAACCTGCCTATTGATGGCTCCAAGAGGATGGACCATAATGACTTTGGCTCTGATTTTACCTCTGCTACCACTAAAAGGTTGACACTTGTAGTTTTGTGTGAAATGTTTTAACATCTATTGGATGGAGTGCCATGAAATCTGCACAAAAAGTGCCATGACATATTAGAATTTGACCATATTGTGATGCTTGCAATAACTATAGTCTTATTTTAGTTCATATCCCGATATGATCAGTATTGCTAAATATGGAATCTACCTCTGCGTTTATGCAGCTCTTCTCACGTGACCTTTTTTCAGCCAATTATGCTTGGTGTAAACTACCTGAAAGTGACTCGAACCATTTCAGAGCTGTAGCTTGAACTTTCTCACTAAGGTATGCTGTGTTGTTTTATATGCAACACTAAGTGCAGCTATTTATTCAATTAGCTTAGCTTTGCCTTCACTGTTTTTATGTAAAATATGACCAGGCTTCTAGTTGTGCTGTCTTGTAATAAATTTTGTAATAGTGGGGTTTTTAGAAAAACTGTCAGACTGTCAACCTATGGGCTCATACTCCCTTGCACACATCATAGCTATAGCTAAAGCTATGTCAGTATATTTGTAGGTGTGTCAAAAAGTTGATTAAATTTGTGTTTTGTAGAATTACACATTATTTATTCTCATGGTTATGACTTGCACATGATAATTTTCCCCAAGATATGATCATGTTAAATCTCTGGTACAATAGTTCAACATTTCACATTTAGCAGTGCTGTCATGCCTCACTCAGAATCAGTTGTAATAATATTGCTCATCCTCTAATTCATTTTGTGCTGTGATCTGCTTTAGTGCTAACCAGCAAATGTTAGCATAATAACATGCTCGGATCAGAAGCTGAACATAGTAAAATTCAAACCCGCTAAACATCAGAACATTAACATTGTCACTGCATGCATGTTAGCTTGCTAAATTCACACAAATACATGGTGGTGCCTCAGAGCAACCTACAGTTTAAAACAATTAAATAAATAAAATGAAATGTGCATTTCTGATTTTTCACTGTTCCTAAAATTGCAATTAAAATTAAATTTCTTTGAAATATAATGACCCCAAGCAGGAATGCATTTTCTATTTCAGTCTTGTAGAAAGTTTTAATCCACTTTCATGGGAGACAACAGTTCCTAAGCTCTCCGGGGGTTGAATGCACTGGTGTTTGTTGTCTTCATAAAAGAAGAGAAATTGTGAGAATGATTTTATGGAGTTTTACACACATTGTGCAAATACGGCTGACTTTTAGACCACCAGTGTGACAAAGTGAAATTGATATAGTGACAGATGCAAAACTGTTTACAGAGCAGATTTTCTGCTCAGAGCGGAGACGCAGAGGCAAATCAAAGAGCAGGCCTTGTGATTTCATGCAGAGGATGAAAACAGTCATTTAGGCTGATCACTGCGCACGTTAGTGGCTATTACCTTAAAGCATCACACCAAATGCTTTATACAATAAGTATGACAAATCATATTATATATAATGCTGAAAGTGAATGCAAAGCTTTGACTGGCTGTTTTCTGTTATATTGGGATTTTGGCCACGTATGACAGAAAGGATGTCATATATTTGTCCTTCAGACTTGTTATGTGTCCTTTACGACTCAGTGTTAATGATGAAAAGTCTGGAAAACACGGCAAGGACAACGACACAGTCCACACTGCTGTTTGTATCTTTCACAGGCTTCAAACGCACAGTAAGTGCACTTGTGCTTTTGAGAGTGCTTGTGCATAAATAATCAAAATATGAAATGTACACAAGTCTATATATACACTGTAGTATATATGCATTTACTGCACAGCATGCACTTCATTGCTATGGGAACCTTGAGCAGCCATCAGAGGGGCGACGGCTGTTCTCCAATATTGATCGGACTTATGCCAAATACAAGGTCTGCGTTTTTTACTGCTATAAATGTGATCTGTGGAGTCTTCTTTAAGTCTTGAATGTCAGCATGTATGTACCGCACTATCATTAGTGATAAGTATGTCTCTGCTCTGGTTTAAGAAAAACAAACGCCTGTAATTTGATTGTCCCTGCTGAATGAAGTGATTCTAATGCTGGGCTTTTCACACATATGACCAGTTTCCCCTTTTCATAAGTTATATTGAATTTCCCCAGCTGAATGCTGTCTTTGCTCGCCGGCTGCATTCATCCAATCACCCCCCAGTGTTAGCTTTTGAGATTTGTGAGGGGAATGATTTTCATCTGCAAACAAACTGCTGCTCTTGATAGAATTCCTCCGTCACTGCGGCCTGAGTGTTGTTATTAAGCAACCTAAAATGACACAGTCTGCAGGGGGGCCTGCCAGTGGAAAGATGCTGTCCATTAGCTGTCAACAATGACCACTGGGTCTACCCTCCCATGGGACTGGCAAGCAAGGCATCGTCTCATCCCGAGTCTGGCTGAGAGATCACACAGGCCCCATTGTCTCAAGCAGCCCGGGGTCTTATTGTAGCAGCGGCTCTGGGAAAGGACGAGCCTTCACGTCCGTAGTCTGGTAAAGAATGGGCTTTCTCGCGGCTAAGGCCATGAAAACTGTAAGGGATGAATCTAGGGGAACACAGAGAGGCTACGGAGTAGATTTGGAATAGGGGCACCCCTCCTTAGACGAGTTTTGGAGTCCCCATCCAGACCTCCCTCTCCCTCTCCCAGTGCTGACCTCCCTTCTCCACCTCTGTTTAATAATGCCTGGGCCTTGGTCATTATTTTGGGCAGATGGAGACGGGGGCAGGCAGTGAAAGGAGCTGGTGTCACTCCTGAGGAGAGGATGGTAGGGATGACAGAGAAGAAAAAGCGAATCAGAGAAAAGATCAAAAGCAGAAGCTCGCCTTTCACTCGCCTGAAAGCGCTAAAGAGGATAAGGAACGATCGGGCCTGGGGTCTCCTGTCCTCTCTGGCAATTAGACTCAGCTGATGGAGAGAAAGGCGTGAATGGCAGGGTTCAAGGCCCTCTCTAGGACTCACACAACGGGAAGGAGTTTTTTCCCCGACGCCTCCTTTATCTTCCTCTCCTTTCAGAGTGTCAGAAATGCAGCTGAAATATCTCTCCAAAAAGACAGCACAATCCCCAATGCCAGACCTTAATCACGGTGGCTGATGAGATTGAGAGGGGGGGGTGCGGTTTGAGAGAAAACACGCATTCTTTTCACAATTCATCTTTACACTTTATATGAGGCCAGGATTCAAGGGAGGTGTAGTCGGTTTATATGCGATAATTAAATTGAACAAATTGGAGTCCATATTTTCACGCGACAGGAGGACATATCACACCCTGCGCACACAGTTGAATACCAATAAACAACTGTATCATTGATTTTAAAAATGTATTATAAAATGGAGCTGTTTTCAAGGGCAAAGCTGAAATTAAAACCATTCATCTTGTCTTTCCTGTTTATTTTCAAATCACAAAAAGCAAAACAAAAAAAAAAGAAAAATTAAAGGTGCTACAGTCTTGTCAAACTACAGTTCTCTGCAAAAGTCATAGGCCACAATAGATTTGTTGTTTTAGCAAAGTTGCAAAGAGGATATATATATTTTATTTCTAAGATAGACTAAGATAATACAAAATAATAATAACATGTACAATGCATTAAAACACCAAAAAGCCAGAGCAAAATTGCCTCTTTAAAATGAAGTCAATAATTGGAGTGACCTCCTTTCACAAAGACTTTCTTGAACTCAGACTATCTTGAAGTTTTCTTTGATAAGACATGCTAAGTGGAAAGGGAGGTCACACTAAATACTAACTTTAGCCTGTTTAAGTTGTTTTATTCTGAAATATTTGCAATTATAATATTGCGTACATACTTCCTGCATGTTCTGGTTGTATTTTAGTAATAAGATTTCTGAGAAATACACACATATGATCATTATTACCTTGTTAAAAAAAGTTTAAGGTGGCCTAAGACTTTTGCACACTATTGTAATTTAATATAAACGCGTAATAAATCAGAATGCATGCATCAGTAAACAGATGTTACTTTTATGCCATGATGGTTTTGTACAATAGGTCTGTTTCATACAATTTAGTATTCATTTTTTGACTATAGAGAGCCGTCTCGGGCACGGCCACAGCAACATGTCCCACAGGAACCTATTACCATCTTCTACATATGCAAGAGTTTCAATAGGCCGTCTATCATCCTCACAGAGGGACACGCAGCTTTTGCTACAACTTTAACAGCTTGTCATCAGAGACGCACAGGGGATTTCAATTACGCAGGTCATCAGAGAGTGAAGAAACTGTATTTGGGTCACACATTTAATTTGAACATATATACTTTGGTAAAGGTTGGTGAAAGCCATTTGTAAAACCAAAGGAAAATAAAACAAACGGAATTCGGTGTGGTTAAGGAGCTAAGAGGATAAAATGGCTAAATAAGCTTTGAGGGGATTAGACACAATGTTTAAAAAGTAGGTTTGTCTGTGGAGTCCTCCCTTCAGAGGTTTGTTCAGGCCTAGCAGTGTGGACCCCAACCCATAATCCTCCTGCAGAGGAGAGTATAAAGACCCTGGACTGAACTGAGTCAGACATCAAACTTGAAGGAGTCTCTCCACAGAAGCTCCACAACCTCCAGAGCGACCCTGAAGATGACTCTCTCTGCCAGCCTGCTGCTGCTGCTCCTGCTCGGCCTCTCTCAGGCACTTCCTCTCCAGGAGGAGGCAGGCGAAGACACCGTGGACATCACCACCAGGATTCTGACCACCAACAACGGCACAGATGAGCTCCTGCTGGAAGGAGACCTGCTGGCTCCCACAACCAGAAACGCCTTGATGTGCTGGTCCCAGAACTGCCTGTGGAGGAAAGCCTCCAGCGGCTTGGTGATGATCCCCTTCACCGTGAGCAGTGACTTCACCAGCTGGGAGAGGCAGCTCATCGACAACGCCATGAAGTCCTTCCACAGCCGCACCTGCCTCCGCTTCGTCCCCCGTCAGAGTGAGTACGACTACATCAGCATCGAGAACAGAGCCGGATGTTTCTCGGCCCTGGGCAGAGCGGGAGGCAGACAGGTGCTCTCTCTCAACAGGCAGGGCTGCCTCTACCACGGCATCATCCAGCACGAGATCAACCACGCTCTGGGCTTCCAGCACGAACAGACCAGGAGCGACCGCGACTACTACGTCAGGATCAACTGGGAGAACATCGACCCGCAGATGGCCTACAACTTCTACAAGCAGAGCACCAACAACCTCAACACTCCCTACGACTACTCCTCCATCATGCACTACGGAAGAACAGCCTTCTCCATCCAGTACGGGAAAGACTCCATCACCCCAATCCCCGACCCCAACGTCCAGATCGGCCAGAGGCAGGGCATGTCCTACTGGGACATCGCCAGGATCAACGCACTCTACGGCTGCTAATGATGTGTCATTCCTTAAAACAAGTAGCTACTTTTTTAGAAAAATCATTAATAAGCAGAAAGCAGAATCTAAAACGGGGTCTGCGAGTCTTACAATACTGTACATTATAAAATCAAAGCAAACATGCAATTTTTGTTTGTGTTGTTTATTTCTGTATTTTTACAGAACCTCCACAATGTAATCCCACGGGTTTTCATTTAAAGGATATTCTGGTTCTATTCTATTTTTGTTGTTGTCTACAAATCCCCTGAAAAGACCAGAACCAACAATGTATTAATCCTACCAACAAGTGTTGTTTGTGTATTCAAAGCTTTATGTGGCTCAATCCTCTCTGTCATCGACCTCAATTGTTATCCTTCTTTCTTTACCATAAATGAACACAGTAGCTTATTTTATGTAGTTAATGTTTTAAGTCAGACCCATTTCCACTGACCTGCTGCCGTGAATACTAGATCTGGCGGTCCAAACACTGGGGGTGGGCTCAAAATTGATAAACCCGAAATTATACGTGAAAAACATTTGTTGAACTTAAAAATGTATAAAAACTTGAGCAAACATGCAGAAAAGTTGAAACAGTTGGCTAAACGTAGGCTAATGGATAATTGGTTGAGCCTAGCTAATTAAAAGTAATGGACAAAGATGTAAAAAGCTAGCTGTAATTCATGGATAAATGGTTGAGCCTTGCTAGCTAAACGAAACAGAAAAGGATCTAAATAGGTAGCCATGATTAATGAATAAATAGTTTAAATAGCTGGCTAAAATGGACAAAGGTCTAAATAGCTAGCAACAATCAATAAATAAATAGCTATCTAAAAGTTAGCTATATGTAATGGACAAAGTTTTAAACAGCTTGCTAAAATTAATGGATACATGGTTGAAAGGGCTAAAACTAGGGCTAATGGATAAATATTTATTAAGTAAAGGTCATGGATGATTGTTTGAAAAAGCTAATTAATATAATAATAGGCTATGGTTGGAAAACATAGCTAAATGTAGCTAATAGTTAACAGTTAGAAAGATAGCTAAAAATAATGAACAAATGGTTAAAACTTTCATCGTTGGACATCCCCAGTGGTCGTCCCAGTGGCATGCAAACTTAACCAAACCGAATATTGACAAATTATTATTTTTTTGTTACAATAGGCTATATTCATTTCATCACCAGTAGCTAAATATTACACCCAGTGGCTATATTACACATTCAGAACATGAAAGCGGGTACTCAAGGTCATCTGATCTGACAAAAAAACATTGGGAACCCTTCCACTGGAGAACCAAATATGTAGGCCATTTATCGAAGAGTTTTCTGCAGCTGAAAATATTCCCAAACAAATGCATATCAAACTGCGCCAAGCAGTTTCAGGAAAATATTTTGCCATATTTACAAAGCTGAAACTGTCGGCTTAAGGCCAACTATTGAACCTCATCAGCAGGAAAGAGTGAGCAGTGGGCTGAGTGCCAAGACATGCTGGAGGAGTCAAAGTATTGAGATATTTGTTGATGATAACAAAAATATACATTTCCTAACCTTATCCTTTAAGATAAAACATATATTTTGCTTTTTAAGTTGATTTTTATGACAACATTGTAGTGTTGTATATTTCACGTCGATGTAATTTCTTTAAACAGGAACTAGTGCATCACACACATCCTGACTGAAGATCAATGCATCTCGCCTGTTGCAGAGAGCAAAAGCTTTAGACAAAAGCAAACACTTCAAGAGATTTAAATATGGCAACAAACACAAAAATATGACTGTGATTGTTCCAGTTTCTCAGAGGGCAGTACGAGGTCTGTTTCCCTGTACAGACTTCTACAAAGTAGGTCAATACACCCTGTGAACTTTTATGTATTTACACACGACACTGTGTTATTCTAAAAAAATTTTAGGAGAAAGATCATTGTTAAAAATGGGTAATATTCAAGTACTGTCTGAAGCAAAACAAGATAAAACAAAGCACAAACAAAAGGCCAACTTACCATCAGTGTGGTGGTCTCGCTCACAAAATCATTTTGCATCTTGTCTGTCAATCAGAGCTGTCGGCTGTTGTAGCCTCGGGCTCTTCTGGATCAAAGGCTTTGATGTCGGCCTGCTCTGGGACGACACCGTCGCCCCACAGCCTCTGGGCAGCAGCCCGGCTCGTACACACTGTGCCTGTGATTTACCTGGACCCAGACTCCCTCAAGGATTGTAAACACTATGGGGAGTGGTGGGGGGCATTTGAGTTGTCCACATGGTCAAAATCAAGCTCATTAATTAGACTAATGGTTGTTGTACAAGAATAAAACAATTGTGAGAAGACAAACATAAAAAAAGAATCTTAAGAAAAAAAAAGGTTGATCAGAGATTCTACAGCCTGATCTTCTACAGGAATAGTCCGGCATGAGGGAAATTATTACAATTACATTTCTAGCCAATTCCACCCCATCAGTCTGAAAAGCCCTGCTTTATTAAAACACATTAGCAGATTAACAGCTGCTAGCAAGAGATCAAAAGCAATCATGTTAATGATATCCCAAATATTCTCAGTATCAGAATAATTTCATGATAATTATACATCCTTTAAAGGAATACTTTCCCCAAAAAATATTATCGTTTGTTTATTAGTTAATTACCCTGTGTTACATTATTTGTGAAGAAAACTTTATTTTTCTCTAATGCGTCTACGGTGAAAGGAATCTGAAAACGAAGAAAATTCGGGCCATGTTTTAAGTATAAATGTAATTGAGAATCGTGAAGTGTTCCTTTAAGATGAGTGGTGATGTTTGGAACCAGACAGGAAGAATGAACAAATGATCCTTATCGTCTGTTAGATTTAATTGCTATGCCATGCTCATGAGAATTAGTACACACATTAGTACAAACATATAAAAAATTCAATGCCAAGACAGCAGTGTGAGAATTTAAGCGTCATAGAAATAGAGACAAAAAAAATCCACAAACCAACCGAGCAGGTTCAGTCAGTGTGGAAACAGCTTCCTGCTGCTCTGCAGTTTGCTCAGTGGAAATGTTTAACGGTGGGAACCAGTTAAACACTATTGCTCATTAGATACCCCTGTGCCATCTCCACACACACACACACACAAATGAGCCGTGCTCGATGCAATTATTAATGCATTAATAAAGACTGTTAATGGACAATAATAGACATTCACATCTTCTACAAGGCTTTATGCAGCGTCTGTCCACACACACACACACACACACACACACACACACACACACACACACACCTGAGTGTTCTCAGGTCCGATAGAGTTATAACAAGTCTTTTGAGACCGATCAGCCGCTGTATTTGTGGCTCATCAGAATGCGTGTGCCACATCACATTAGTCCCCACGTGTGAACTGTGATTTTACTTGGTAATTTTGAAGCGTCTCGCTGCCTATACATATTCATGCTGAGCCTATAAGTGTCAAATTGAGATGTCCTTCCAGTGTCCTTGACAGCGGGTTATTAATATTGAATACCTAAGTCAACATTATAACTAGATGAAGAGATATACAGGTCACCGTCTGCCACGTTCTCCACACCTTCTGTCCTCAAGACAATTGGACAAATCATCAAATTATTTTATATGGTGTCGCGCTGTGTAGGATATGTGTAGATTGTATGGAGCAGTTATAGATGACTTCTCTGGTGAAGGTATTATTTCATAAATTTCTAAAACAATCCACTGTTAACACACATCAATTACGCTCCGAATGCCGACATCTAAAGTATCTAATCAGGTCAATCAACAAATACTTTCAGATTTGTGCAGCATTTGACACCAAAATTATGGGATATCTGATTGTATTTCATGAGGGCAGTTTTCCTCTAATTGAACTCATTTCTCATTTAAGAGGCTGCTGACTTAGAGCCCACGCGCTCTGACTTAAAAGCCATAAATCCCGGGGTATTACTCTGAACGCCAACATCTTAACTATTCCAATTCTCCAATCCCTAAATTGGTGCGGCTGTTGTTGCTTGTGGCTGCTTTTAAAATCCTGCTCCTGAGAGGCGGCGTGCAGCAGCAGCCCAGTACCGGAGGTTTATCTGGCTGCTGTGCTTGATAGGATGCTGGCTGCAGGCATCTCGTCACAGCAGCTGAGAGGAGGTCACCGAGGTCCTCCTGCTCGTGGCGACGCCCAAGGGCCATCAACACAGCAGGAGAGCCCGGGTGCTGGTGAGGTCTCGCACAGCCTCGCCTCGCTTCATGAAAGCCTAATGAAGAGAGGGGGTCTTGGAAAACAGTGCTGTTAAGACGCCCACAATCCTGCAGCACGGGAGCACAGAGGGGATGAGTGCAGGGGAATTCAAAGAGACGCAGAGCTGAGACACAGAGGCTTACATACACTAAACTGTGATTGTCTGCATTTATTGCTGATAGAGATGAGACACAAAGTCTTCATTTGTGATTGTCGTTAATAAATAAAATGTGTACAGATCTGGCCCCATCCCACTCACAAGCAAAAAGTAAAATACACCATGTAGGATGAATAAAAATCTAAATGTAGGCACGCATATTTGCTTTTAAAAATAAGTCAAAAATGTCACATTGAAGTAAAATCAGTCATCATGTGCACATCGCTTTTCAAAGGTAAATGTAAGAAACAAAGAAATATAATGCAGAATATTTGCTACTTACTTATGTTTCTGTATACGGACATATGAAAAAACTCAATCTGAATTTGTTTTGAGAAAGACAGAATTTTTAAAAACAAAGGTGTTGTACTTAAAATTATAACATTTTCTAAGAAACATCTTATAACTTTTCAAATGACCCATAATGAAATTTACTTTCATCCCAGCAACAATTTTGTTTTTGTTTTTCAAAAGGTGAATAATCCCTTCTGCAATAAAAGTCTGCACATCGATCAATATCAGTTAATTATGTAAAAATATACACACAAATATTACAAATCAAGCATATACATTCAGAATAATACAGACTGATATCCCAGTTGGTTTCTGGAGGACATAACCAGCCGGCAGGTAACGTAAGAAAAAGCAGCTTCTGATCGATTGTCGTACAGAATAAAGTGTACAGACAAGAAAACACCCACAATCTTTGGAATTAATATTACAAATTTCTCCCGTGCAGGGTCCTCAGTGTGGACGTCTTTGGTTAAAAGGTGCTGGTTAATGTGAGCCGTGCGGTTTTGTGCATCACCACAGTGAATTAGGATTTAAACCTACCACGCACTCCGAGACAAGCATTTCCTCTGGAAATGTTTTTTTTAGGAAGGAAACCTACAGGAGTTTCTTCTTCTTGTTGCCTCTCAGTTCACTGTACTGAACCTGCAGGACACAAGAGTCACATTAAAGTCAGAGAAAACAAGGTGTGAAACATCATTTTATTTTATTTTCTATCATTGATGCATTACTTTCTGCTATCTTACAGTGCTTTGAAATACTATTGCAAAAATATATTTCATATTATATTTCAAAACAATTTCGCAGAGGAAGTGTATGACTAAGTACTACTGAGCAAGAAAGAATAACAGTGGTCAGCTGAGGAACTAGAGAGAGTCACCGACACTAAACCTAGAGGCCCAAGGGCATCGGAGCAGGAGAGGGAGGAGGCAAATGGGGTCAAACAGCTTAAACAGAGAAAAGGACAGAGAGGGTGAGGAGGAGAGACCACGGCCGGCAAAAAGAGAGAAGACAGAGGAAATAAAGGAAGAGGAGAGGACACACATGGAAGAAGAGAGATGGGGGAGAAATAGATTTCTTTTGAATAGTTTATATTTTAAAAGGTGTCTGGTTTGAGGACCTGAAGAAGCCACTTGGGAGCATCAATTCAAAAAATCCTGTGACTTTCATGTAGACTTTTGTAGAAAAAGTGTTATTTTGCTAGTAAAGCTATGTAAATTTTTCTACAAAAAATCAGCTCACTAAAGGCTGGGAAATATATTATCATCATATGGATACTGTGATCTAAGACGAGGTATCATAACATCATACATGTTGTCTCTTCCTGTTTTTAATGGCTGCTTTACAATAAAGTGATGTAATAAAAACTTAGCAGACTGTTTTAGCTGTTCTGTTATTTGCCTTTTGCAACTAAGTCATTTTTTTCACATTACTCATGGAGGATTCCAACACATTTTCATGGCCAAATTTTCAAAACTTTTCCATGACTTTTCAGGGACCCATACTATTGTTTTTTCTTGCCCTACCTCCACATAATTGTAATTTTAGCCAGAGGGCATTTATGGAGGGAGAGACAGAACAAGACGTATGTGAGGGCGAACAAAATTCACACTCTAAAGCATATTAGAGCTACGTTACATATAGAAAAAACATTTGCTGTTATGTTATGTTATGTTATTTGATGAAGGGTTATCCAAGGAAGATTACTGTAAAAGTTTAGTACACAACAAAATTTCAGGACATTTCTAAAAATTTCAATGGTTTTTACCAATTCTATGACCTTTCCAGGCCTTGAAAATGTGACTGTGAAATCCCAGGGCTTTTCCATTTACATGGCCATGGGATTATTTTAAAAGAAATTTCATTGTGAAAATATTTTGAGAGAGCACCAATAGTCAGCTCTACAATATTGTCACAATATCGACATGGAGGTATTTGGGTCATTGAGGGAAATATTGAGAGATATTTGATTTTCTCTGTATCGCCCAGCCAGAGCTTAAACTTGTTTTGGTTCTTTTTGTTTGATGTGAATATGCAGACTGATGTTTTGCTCTTGCTGAGGTCGGGGAGTTCACGCAGGAGACACCAGCAGCAGCAGCGTCTCCTGTCTCAGCCTGGGAACAGCCTGCCCTGCAAAGCAGCTAAGCAGCAGACCTCCACCAGGGATGTATCATGACCAAAACACAACAGAAATTATACAGCGCTTCATAATTATACAGATGAAGCTAATTATACAGACAAGAGGGAAGAATGCCTGGGAGTTGTTGTAGCAAAATGCAAAGCTAGCGGGCTCTGGGATTTTGGGCTTCCTGGCCGGCTGATCCGGCGGGGCTTACCTTCTGCACATCTGAAGGCACCCTCGACAGGAAATCAAGCACTTCATTGTTGTCAATGCTGTACGGGTTCCGTAATTTCTTGGTGAATTTATTGATACCTAAAACAGAAATTCACACCAACATATCATTAGCACTAGTCTCTCGTGGCTGCGCTCTTTGTTTCCACACAAACAAATACCTGCAGAGGAGACGCACGCTGCCCAACAGCTACTGCTGCGAGTATGACAGTATCTTCCATTTTCTTCTTTTACTTTCACTTTTTAGGCTGAAAGACTTGCAACATTCAATGCTATTCATTGAGTCAATAATATAAACCTTAACAACAGGACATGTTTCAAATTATACATCTTACTAAAAGCACCTAATGTGAAAGAATTAACGGGGACTCTCAGGAGATGGAAAATTTAAGAAGCAAATACTCCTGTGACCTTGCAAATTTCATGGATAATAGAAAGATGCAACCAAAAGAAAAATGAAGGAGAATTTTTATCACAACAACATATTAGAGCAGTTGGGTACGCCTCTAAAACAAAGGTTAATAAAAAACACCTCTTACCACAATAAACAGACACATCAACACCAGACAGATGACATAATAAACAGTTATGAGACTTACCCCATAATAAAACCACGTAGCGTACGGGGATGTAGTATGTAAGAAGTGTTGCAATGACAAAGACCAGGAAAGCCAGGCCGGACAGGAATGGCACCGACCAGTTGAAAGTGCTGACAAGTTAACATCACTAACATCAGTACATTTCAGAAAATTAGGCCTAACGCAGACTTATGTTTTTAACCAACAGGACAGGACAATTAAAATATTCAGTAAAACATTTCAAGAACATATTATCCTTTTCATGATGCGATTGTAAACACTTTGCTGAAATAAAAATAAATGTTTTGGACTGTAATTCATGATTAAACTTTGATTCTTACTTTTTTATCCTCTCCCCAAAACTGGCGATCTCCTCAAGCAGGTTCTGAAGGGTGATGATGATGTCTTGGACCATGTGGATTTTCTCCATCAGCCCTTTTTTTTCTGACTCCTGCAGCAGAAAAACACAACAAACAGGACACAAAGTCTTCATAGAGTTCGGGAGAGTGTGTTGAATCTTATTTTGGTATATACTGTTGGGGAAAGTACATCATTATCAGTAGCTAATTAGATTAGAATTTCAACAAAAGTGCATATTTAAAAAATAAACGCCTGCTTTGATGAATTAAATAAAAGGTTTGTGGTGGCTGAAAGAGATGGCAGCTGTAACATGTAGTGACAGACTGTCAGACATGCAGCTCATTAAATTACTCTTTCAGTACCAAATAACACTGATTAAATGCATGATTGAAAAGGAAGTAAAACAATACAAGCACAAATAAATAATTAGAAAATAAAAATTGGTAATTTTCTTGATTCATGTTAAATTGTTTTACAAAGATGTTTTGGTCTCGGTTTGTTGTTTGTATGTGTTATCATGAGGCGGTGTGTTAAAAGTAATGGTTCAACAGTTCAAAAAAAAAAAAAATAGAGTTAACTGGAAAATAAAAGGTTTAAGTTTTAATCATCAGTGATTATTTAAGTGGACCTCTTCTGAAGTAGATAAAATCTGTATGAGAAATATCTTGATTTTAGTTTGCTTTCTGCCTTTAAAATCCTCAAAATGAAAGAAAAGTTTGAGGAGTACTTTGTTGGCTCGACTACCCAGTAACAGACCTTTATGAGCTTTATCCCATCATGCATATCACATTCTCAAGGCTGCTGCTTTCATCCTTATCTAACTAAATAATAATGCCTAAGTATCTGTCAGAAAGACAACAAAACATTGAAACAGACTCATTCATCGGCCCTCTAGCATTCTGCAAAATGGGAATGTAAAGGCAGATTCTTTAAGAGCAAGTTTGAAAGTGGCCTTTTGAAGTGAAAGCTCTTCAGGACTGGACTTCACATTATGAAAGAGTCAAGGCTCTTTCTCAGGCGAGTCGAGATCCCAGGAGGGAAGGCTGGCTTTAAAGTAAACAGAGGAGAGCAGACTCTGTGCAGAGAGCCAGACTTCAGACGGAGACATGGCCACATGTCCACATCAAACACACAGAGGCTGAGGGAGGGTTAGAGGAGAGAGGAGCCGGGGTCGGTGGGGTGGTGGTTATCGGGGACTGTTTACTGGCCAGAGCCGTGGTCTTTGTCACTATGTGATCTCTGTGATATATGTTTGCTTCTGTTCAGAAACACAGTGAGGGATCGCTGGCTCACTTCCATCCAGACGTTGGGGACGAGCCTGGGAAAAGAGCTGCAGAGCAGATCAAACCTGAGATATTCCAAATGCACAGTGACTTATCACCACATGTAGGACAATTTACATCCACCTCAGTCAAATATATATCAAACCTCCTCACTGCCATAAACCACTTTAGCCATTTTAGGGGTCACATTCCCACTGAAACCAGTATGAGAACCACTTTACATCAGGCTGCTGCAGGCAATTCACAATGTCTACAATAAACTGCTGTCACTCTGGAGGAATATTTCATTGCCTAAAAGCATTGTAACACTTCCAATGCCAACTTCCAAAATGAGCTTTGAAAGAGCATGTCTAAGTGCTGTCATTAGTTCCATATTGATGGTATTATATGGTGTGTTAAGCTCAGGGACTTTCCCAAATGCAGCACAACCTTTTTCCCCGCCCCTCTATTACCATATGAATGAGTTGTGACATGTGGAAACGGGTTGGTGAGGTCTTCATTAAGCCCAAATGTCTTTCGGTAAATTTGCAAAAAAAAAAAAAGAAAAAAAAGCAACTTTTGGTTGGCAAGAATAAAACACATCAGAAGATTTAGTGCTGAATAAAGAGCTTAACGGCATAAAATGATAGATCACAGACAGATACCTTTGTCAACATGTACAAAGAAAGCTTTTCTGTTCATCGGCATATAGAAATACAGACCCTTAGTCAACAAAGAACTACAAACAAAAACCACAGGTACGCACCTTCTCATCATCCTCCTCCTCATCCGCCAAATCCATATTGTCCTGAAATAAAACAGAAATTGTATTATAGAGTTAAGATTTTCTATAATCTTAACTTTGTCTCATTGTGACACTGGGACTCTGTATTAACTCCATTGTGCGTATGGAGTCGTCATTTGACAAAGTGCAGGCATCAGCCGTGACCCTGAGGTCAGCCTCCAAAAACACTCAGCACTGCAGGACAGCTGACTGACAGGACATGTTGGCCTTGTCTCACCTTTAGTTGCCTTAGTCTGTTGTGTTTGTTGCGAACAACTCAAACCTTTTTAGCAGATTGGGTTAAAGTGGCATTAATCAATATTTTTGTATGAACAGTCGATCACATGATTACTTATATATGAAAAGAGTTGCAAAGTGACAAATCCGAGAAATGTTACCCGACTCAGTAGTTTCCCTCAAATCTACTGAGCATCTTTCAGCTCTTGTTCATTCTCCGAACATCGCTGCAATATGTAAATAACAACCACATTAAAGGATCTGAAAACCCTTTTTTCTTAATCTGATTGTGACGATGAGTAATGGGATCCTACATGAACACACAATTTTCAAAACGTTCAAATCGTTTTGTTTTAGTCATATGAGAGATTGTGCTATTAATTTGTCTGACTTGGTTTAAAATTAATTAATGTGACATCACATATTTTCTATCCACCAATCAGGATCGAGCAACATTTGTATAAAGATTGAATGACACTTGAGCGATTGTTAGCTAAACTGCTTCTTTAGGACTGTTTAAATTTAACTCTGACTTTTGAATTATTAGGGTTATTAAAGGAATCCGTCACCCAAAAAATGATCATTTGTAATCAGTCAATTACTCACACTTTATACATTTTTTTATACATTTGACACTATGAATGTCCATTTGAATTACGCAGAATTTCTCAGTGGCTCCACGGTGAACAAAGAATCCAAAAACTGACAAAAATGTTGATAAATTAATATAAATGGAGTACAACAGTTAACAACAGTAATCTTTTGACTAAACTCACACAAGCTGTATAATTCAACTCTCATGTATCCAGTCTTAAGCACAGTACTTCACAAACACATGCAATTTCACGAAAACAGTCATTTAGTCATTTAGTTTTTAGCAAAAATGCATATGTTTGGGAAGTACTGAGCATACAGATAGATAAATGAAGAGTTGGATTATACTGCATGAGTTGTGTGATAATTTGTAAATGGATGTTTTGATGTAGTTTTGCTGTTTTTAAATCACAGCCCCCATTTACCTCAACTCATCAAAAATATCTGCCGTTTTTGGATTCTTTTTTCATCATGGAAGCATAAAGAAAAACAAAGTTTTCTTCCCTATTCAACGTAACATAAGGTAAGTACCTGATATACAAATGATCATTTCATTGAGAAATATTCCTTTAATATTTACTCACACCTATTCTTCCATTACCTTTCAAGCGTGTAAAATGATTTCAGTGTCACATGATGGATATACTTGTTATTGTAAATGGTTAAGTGCAATATTCTGTAGTAATGCCAATAAAGTCTCTTTTATCTGTGCTGACGAGTCAATTAATCGATCAGTGGATCGGCAAAATTATCTACCAACTATTCTGATATATTCATTGCTAAGCTTATTTATAATTGATTTAAATCTATGTGTTTTGGGCTCCTGGCTCAATAGAAATAAACAAAATTTAAAAAACAATTAAGAGGACATCACCTTTGGTTGTGGGAGCTAGTGATTGGCTATTTTTTTTAATAATATTTGCACTTTCAAACACTAAAACATAATTAAATAAGGGGAAATGATTAGCTGTTAAATTGATAGTGAAAATAATGGTTGCAGCCCAACATGGTTATTAATCACCACATATTTTACTCCTTGTAAAATATAATAAAGCACATTGTTGTCTGAACAGTGCTCTGTTTATGTCATTTACTGTAACTTATAGTCTGTGTGGAAACGTAGAGAGTAACGGTCTAATTCGACCAGTCACAACGAGAAGAGGCCAACAGACCAATAACAGGAGAAGAGGAAGGAGTCAGGAAAATGACTAGAAGCCGACTGAAAAAAAGAAAGCAGTGTTAGCAAGGGACAAGCACTGCAAATTAGCTTAGGCTGTAATAATACGTTGCATTAGTCTATTCAGTCAATTTTTTATGCTTATGTATTATGTGTGATTTTATTATTATGTAGCTAGGTGCAGCTGGTTGCTATGGAAACAAACCAGATTTGAATTAAGAGAACAAAATGTAGTTGAGGGAGCTCTAGTTGCACAAAATTAAAGAAAAAAAAAAGAGTGAACAGGAGCCAGCAGGTCAGTTGGCTGAAAGAAAAGAAGGCTGACGGAGCCGCTCTGGACTCACCAAGTCATGACTGACTCGCCCGGACCGGATCTGGAGGTAGTTCCAGGAGATGAGCAGGACCAGGGAGAAGGGCAGCATGTAAAACTCCCAATACCAAACTGTCACCATAAACACCTGCAGACAGAGGGGGCACGGGGGTCAGATATCAGTTAGGTCAGAAGGGGGTCAGAGTATGAAACAAACTGCTCTTCATTAAGTCACATCTAAAGACATTTTCAATAGACCCTGATTCCCTGCTAGCTAAAGGTTGATCCAATCTGCTATTGATTTAATTAGCTGTGGTCAAGTGGATGAAGGCTACCCCACCACTATCAAAGCCTCGCTCCCTCCGTACGGTTATTCTGCATACGCTGTGCGGGACGACCACTCGGCTCAGCTGGATTTGACTCTCCCTCCACCCCCTGTATACGCATTGACATTAACCACATAAGTCTAATTGATCTGCCTCTCTCATCTTATGTACATTAAAGCCGACCACGCGATTCACTGCAGCTGCGGGGTGCCTGTGTGTGAATATGTCATTAGTATCTATAATGGCACGTGTGATGGACATTCCACCTGTGCGTGGCTCAGGTAAAAAGGATAAAGAGGATGAAGAAATATGGCCTGTGATGTCTCGATTGCACGGCTAAATGGAACGATAAAATAATCCTGTCAGGGAGGCAACGGCAGCCAAGATGGCAGCAAGCCACAAGGCGTGGGGAAGGGTTTACAGGTTTTTATACGCTAATAAAAATAGAAGCGAACATCTGGTAAAGACATCACTCTCCTCTGAGGCACCAACTGACATAAAAGATGGCAGATCAACCCCCCCCCCCCCGCACATACACACCACCTCCATCAGCTTTAATGTGCAAAAAGCCAAGCATGCTCTTGTCTGTGTTATCACAAGCCAAAACAGGGCCTGGGAGAGGAGATGAAACCAGTTCCTCACTGAAAGGGTTATGTTTTATTAGAGCCGACTTTGTAATGACTGGAAGAGCCGGGACGGGGGGGAGAGCCAAGTCACGCTTTGGTGGAAATGTATACCCGACCCATAAAGATTGTGATAATTGCAGCCCATTTCAGCTTGAGAGGCATTACATAGTCTTCGACAGCAAAAAGGGCTCTGGAAATACGATCCGGATCAGAGGAGAAAAAGAAAAAAGAAAAAAAAAAAAAAGAAAGGCTACCTAATGTTAGGAGAGCTACTGAACTGGAGAGTAGCACATTTTCGGAATGCAGCAGGATTTCCACACTAATGCTCGGGGAAGGGTTTGCATGGCACAGCGGTAATCCAGATATCACTGACATCATTGACAACATTCGCGTTTTACATAGTGGGACTGTGTAACTTTTGCTCAGCCGCAGCTACTGATTATTATGGATAATTATGGGATAATGCTAAAAGTGGAGTCATAAAGTCAGAGAACCCTAATATCTACCCAAGTTTATGAACATTAGCCACCATAAGCTTCTGGACATACCAGATCAAGTAAGGCTGAGTGTATTGAATTGAGCAATGGTGCTTTTAATTAAGGTTGCGCCCCCCCAATATTTGAAAAAGGAATCAAGAGTCATCAAACACTTCCAAAAGCTAATTTTCTCCCCTCAATCTTCAGGGTTCAGCCAACTCCAAAACACACTGAATGGCTGCTGAACTCCTGCAACATGATGGTGTTCATGTCATCCAGCAACAGCAAACACAACAATCTACGTTTTGGCTCTGCACACTCACAGGTCGACTACCATGGATGGATTACTGTATGGGCCTACTGGGCTTAGGCTCAGGGGCCCAAAGTGTCAGAGCCCCCCTGGCCTTCACCTGCAAAATGTCGCTAAAATTGACACATACCAACCTGGAAATGACTTAAAAACATTACAAGCAGATGCTAAACAACCACAAAGAGACCCAAAAAGACTACAGGGAGACAAAAAAATGACCCAAAAAAGACAAATGACCTAAAAGAGACTCGAAATAACTACAAAAGGGGCAAAACAACTATATAGAGACAAAAATTATTACAAAGAGACATAAAACAACCATAAAAAGACATAAAATGGCAAACAAAAATCTCCATAAAAAATTACTTTAAGGAGACCAGGGCTGTACTTGACTAAGACTTATGACAGTTGAATCGGATTTGGCGGTTTTATATGAATATACAACAATTTGTTTTGTTCTCCAAACAAAGTTTTAATTTTTGTTCATTTAGTGCACTAACCTTGGGTTGTAAATGTAACACTTTTTTTTTTAAAGCCAGAGACTGTATCTATTAACTTGCCGTGAGCTGTAAATTCATCACTTCTAAGCAGAAGGTCTATCCTTGCTTCTCCTCTGTGCCGCTGCCTGCATTTTCACAGTTTTCTGTACCATAGAGTAACATGAAAATCAAGAGCACTATGCAGAAAAATCAAGGGACCAAAATAGCCACAGAATTACACTGCACCGAATAAAAAAAAGATTGCTCGACTTGAAGCAGTCTCAGTCCACTGAGAGTCTCCGACTGATGATTCCAATTTATTACTTTCAACGGGCAGCACTAAAAGACACACAAAGGGTCTACAGAGACACAACTAAAAAAAAAAAAAAAAAAAAGACACAACAAGACTGAAGAGACACAAAATGAACAAAACAGGCACAATCACCATAAAGTCTATGTGTGTTTCCAGTCCTAAGAGGTGGTGAGGCCTTTTACATGTCTGTGCCCAAGGGCCCATTGGCTCATAATCTGCCCATGTCTACTACATGGAAAAAACTCTGATTATGCACATGTTGAATATAAAGCAGTGTGTTAGTGTTGCTGATGATGGTCAGATGTTTTTCTGTGTAACAGGTTGATAGATGATCTGAGTCACTTTTCTCTTGAAAACTTGGTCTGTAGTTGATTTCTATCATTGTAAACCAGGTTATAAAACACTCAAACACTGTCTGCTGTGCACAGATCTTTCTATGAGTGCTGCACATCCAACATGTAGTTGCAAGTTAAAGAGTTAATACTTAAAATATGGAGAAATACCTAGTGTTTGCTGTTTTTACAGCACGCCCTCATATACAGACAGTGTGTCAGGTGGTGTGTGTGCATTGGGATACAAATAAGAGCTAATACATACAGAACCTCATCTAACATATCAGCAACATTGGCAATTAGTTCTTTTTCTTAATGTGCTAATGGCTGTCCATACCTGAACCTAAAGGATTATAAATGTTGCTTGCTGTTAAGGTGATGAATGAAACTAGGATTTGCACGTCGGTCTATGATACAGGATGATGCTCCTGATACTTTGCTGCAGCTCTTTGCACAATAGGTCCATCTCGTTTCATGGACACTTGTATGTTGTGTATGTTGTATACTGTATATTGTATAGACTTGTATGATATGGGATGTACATTTCTGTATTGTTATTGCCAAGATGTATAATTTTATGGTATTTTATTTTGTATTTGTATTTCAATGCAGTTTTCTTTATGAAGCCCAATATCAAAAAACACAATTAACTTCAGAAGGCTTTAGAGCGTACGACATCCCTCTGTCCTTGGACCCTCACATTGAACCCCCCCCAAAATAAAAAAATGAAAGCCATAAAAAAGAAAAATTAAACGGTAACTCTCACCACCTTTTACAAAACAAAGTAATGCGGGGCTACAGTGCGTGATCTATTAGAGTTCGACAAGTAGAGACATCCACACAGCCAGGACTGAGGCTCCTCAGTGAGATAACCCATAATGTACATATGAATACCCATGTACCCATAATACATTCACAGTAAACTGCGCTGACTAAAGCAGGACGTGTCTGACAATGGGCAGATGTTGCAGGTAGTTTGTCACTCTGTCATGCAGAGTAGAGCTTTGATTTCGTTACTCTCATGTGGAGGTATTAAACAGGCATTTATTTCTCCTCAGTGAGGCTTGAAATGGCAGGGAGCGTTAGTGTGAAAGCACGAGTACAGATGGTACTGTCTTTCAAACACAGAGATACAGTGGGAGGATGAGTGTGTACGTTGTACACTTGTTCATGCTTGTATGATCTGAGAGTGATCTGTCAGGCAGAACAAAATTATTGCTAACATTTAACTCTATATACGAGAGGGGGGTATTATTAAGCAGTGTCTGTTGCATTGTGAGTACCTGTGCATCAACTATGGTGTTAATATTTTCATTGCAAGCACTTTCTGGTTACAGCACATCGACCTTTGAACCCATCCTGGACGACACAGTTCTAGACGTCCAAGTGATCCTCAATTGCAAAACTAAATGCACGACTCAAAGCTAAAGAGTGGCTTCTGTTCAGATAACAGCTCTGTGCTGCAGCTCACATTTTTCACAGCAAATTGAACAAACTGTACTATTGGCCAGCGTACAGTATCTCTTCACAAGTCTCATGAAAAAGTCTTTAGATGCTGAGCAAAACTTTAGTGCCATCTACAGGGCGTCGGACGAAAAAACAAAAAGAACTTTCCGTGACCTTGATTGCCTGCATAGTTAATGCACAACGTGCTGTATGCAATTTCAATCGAGCAAAATCTGGGAGAGAATAATGTCAACAAGATCAGCACCCACTCCACTCTGCAGTTTAAAGACACGGGCGGAGAGGCTTCTCCCGTGTTTCTGTCTTCACACTTGCTTAACACTTGTACTCAACAATGGCAGGATGGAGAATAAGCCTTATCTCTGAAGAGCCTTTTAATTGGACTTCTGTCTGCATAATGGGGTCTAAATCAAACCAAGCAGAGATTGGACAGAGGGTTAATGAGTTGTCAGGGAAGTAGAACAAAAATAGACTCTATCTGGACTCCACTGGGACTCTACTCTCTCCAGCTGAGGCTTAACTCTGCATCCACAAGACACACAGCGCTAAGAGAGTCCACTCCAACACAGAGACGGGGGCCAAGCCTGCGTTTCTGCTGAGCCCAACACCGCATTGATTAAGCATCTCGCTGGGAGAGTTCAAGTAGGGGATAGCCAGACTGCGGTTGTCTTCCGCAGCTTGGAGGGAAAACAGAGGGAAATGCAGATAGTGTGTTGATAAGCAGTTAAAGCAATTCACCAGGAAGGCTAGCAGGCTCCTCTGAACGCTCTCCCACTGGAAGCAGCTTTTGATGTACTGCAGAGTCGACACGATAGCCCTGTACAGTGTCTGTACACGCATCACGTTCCTGGCCAGAACCTGAAAGATACAGATTATAAGCATGCAAAACATATAAATATTACAGTAGTTATGTTGGAAATATGGATTAGAGAGCTCCTAATGATGTTTTCATTGAGTAAAGGTTTAATTTTGTGAGAAGTTTATTTGAACTATTTTGAAACTGTAAACATCCAGTCAGCCTGTGTGACAGTCAGAGTAGCTGGTAGGTTCATGCATGAGCCACTGTGGTCAGGGGACAAACAACACTAAGTTAAAAGCTAATATACATCTGAAGCATGTGCAGTGATTCCCAACATTTTTTCCTTCAGGGACTTCTTTACTATTGTTAAGTAAACTGATGACATATTTTAGAGATGTTTCATATTATATTAAATTCATAACAATAACAGTAGAGAACAACTGATAAACTGTACAATTAACCCAAGTGCCTAACTGCAGGGAGTTTGTGTTAAATTAGCAATTATGATGGATTTGGAGCAGATTATTTCCTGTTAATATTGCATCAGAGATGAGTTTTCCTAATATTTGTTGAAACTTTTTATAAGATTCTATACACCCACAATCATACATTCTTTAAAGGCTGCTTTTTTGAGAAATTTATTTTGCTTGACCATCTTTTTCTCCGACAGGATGAGGATGTTTATCAGAGAGTAAAGGCTTTGTGAATATATCACGTGTTCAGGTCAAGTGCGCTTACAGGGCGAGCAGGTGGAGAAGTGGACGGGTCACAAAAACAACTGACTTGCATGCGGGTTTCCGGAGTTCACTTCCTTTGTGGATTTGTGTTTTTTTGTTTTTTTCTGCACCTTACCATGTGCCTCTTTTGCCTAAATCTAACCGCATCTGACTTTGTTGCCGAATCCCAACTCTCATGACAGTCCAAAATAAAAAACCCCAAAGCCATACAAATAATATCAAAATTGGCCAAGCAGTTTTTAAAGTACTGTCAGTATATGTGATTATGCAAATTTATGCAAAAAAGCTAATTGTTCAACATATGCAAGCTAGCATCTGGCAGTTTCTTACTGTTAGGGACCCAAACTATACAGTTATAACATAAAACTACTTTTACTAAACGTTTCTTAGGTTCACAATAGGGCTCTATAGGCTGGAAAATAGACTATGCTGCAGTCCAGCCAAAAGTGGCAGGATTCTGACCTGATTTTGTCAAACAAGATTTTCGACGTTAAATCTGAAGAAAAAACCTGCCAATTACCGCCCGAGTCCTCAGTGTGTAAGCCAATTTCGGCGTTAGTGAGCAATGTATTGTCTAACAACAATGAGTCTTTGTGGGAAGTACAGACAGTCAGGCACCCTGTCCTGCACACTGTATATCAAACTAATGTAGCAGAACAGTGGACAAGAACTCAGTCACAGTTGGGGTCAATTAAAGCTCAATTCAACTAATTCAGGCGAAGGAAAGTCTCTGCTTCTGCGAGCGCTGGCTTTCAGAGAAAACTAAAATGTTCAACATGTTTTGTTCATAAAGAGCTAATTGATCATAAACATGCAACATTTGCACATGTTTTAAACCCCACTTTTTTTATTTGAATTATTCAAACATCACAAGAATGTTGTCAAAAGTGCAGTGACCTCTGACCTTTGCCCTCTTTACTGCTGGTTGCTTCTAACGTTTATTGCTATGGACTTTAGGGGTTCGGCCAATCATTTCCATGACTGATTAATCTTTCCATAACTTTTCCTGAAGAGATAGTTCATTGTTTGGTACATAAAATGGCAAAATTATTTTTAAAATTTGCAACTTTTCAGAATTTTCCTAAAGGTACAGTTTTGTGGGATTATTGCAGAAATTAAATGTAATATATATTAAGAATTGTTGTTGTGTTTTTGTTGCCTCAGAACGAGCAATTCATCTCTATATAGGGAACAGGTCTTTGTTTATGGAGATCTGTCATGTTGCACTGCCAATCATCTACAGAAGCCTACAATGGACGAACAAACGGCTCCAGGTAGGGCCATTCACATTCACTACAGTGTTCATAGTTAGAAGGCCAACTGCGAAGAACAGCTCTGAAGATGCAGTGATTCGTAACATGAAACAGTTTTATTCAGTGTTTTTATCAGTTTGAATCTGAATTTGTTTTGGGGAGGAAGAAATCTCTGGGGATAATTCAGCTTCCGGTAAGAACCTCCTGCACTGCTGGATATTAAGATATCATAGAAGAAAAGGTGACCACACATTAGAATGTGTTGGATAAGCCGCCAGCAGCGACATGCCGAAAAGCATCTGAAATATATGATTTGTGGCGTGAAACTGCTTTATACAGCCTTTCTAGTGGTTCAAATCACCAGCAGTTTCCCTCTTTGAATAATTTGGCTAACGGTAAAAAGCTCCTGAATATCTGGATAAGAAAAAGGTGAGAACATATTATCTTTCCAGAAACAAGGGGTGAGTACATTAAATAGCATGTAGTAGGTGAGCCGCTAGTTTCCGAGATGCAAAACAGCATCTGAGGTACACTGATTTGTCACTTTAAACTGCTTCATTCAGTGATTTTAGCTATTTTAATCACCTGATCATTTGTATCGTAGAGGACGAGACCTCTGCAGATAATTTTGCTCTCTGTACAAACCTCCTGAACAAGGAACAATGAAGGAATTCTAAGCCAGGAGAAGTTTCAGCTGGTTGCAATCTGGAATTTAACCAGAGGACACCATCAAATCCCCCTAAACCTCACACGGTTCACCTTTAATTTTCTGCCAATCAACTAATTCCTTTATCGATTGATGGTTTCAGCACTAATTGAGTTGAATGGTATTCTTAACTTTGTATATAAGCGTATGCTGCTCTCAATGAAAAAAAAAAAACACTTAAAATTAGGGTCAAATGATTATGCTTTTGTAATTGTGATTAATCGCAAAATTTCAATAGTTAATCACAACTTATCACTTTTTTTAAATCACATTTTCAATTTCATTATCTTGCATTTCAAAACAGTTTCATATTGACAAGGTAAAGGAATCAAATGACAGCAAAAAAACTGCATGGGACGTTCATTAAGTGGGCATGTCTGTAAAAGAGAGGCTCATGGGTACCCATAAAACCAATTTTCAGTCAGATACCTTAAGGTCAGAGGTCAAGGAACCCCTTTTAAATAACCATGCCGTTTGTCCATTGCTAAAATTTAGCCTAAGATTGGAGTGTTATTTAGGCCGCTTTCTGAGAAGCTAGCATGACAGGGTTGACATACCACTGGATTCCTTAAGTCTCCTACTGTAATTTCATATGATCACAGCATCATCAGCCTATTGCAGCCTCCTAAACACAGGAATGTGAGCCGGCGACTAATGCATTTAGAAAAATAATACATTATGTACAGACATTAACGCTGAAAGCTCTACTTATATCTAAATATATCATGTGCCTTACAAATTATATATCTTTGACTCAATGCAAAGTGATTATTCCTTAAAATCCTGTAAATATGCAGTAAATTAATCAAATTTTGTCAAACCTTTTTGGAAAATTTGGGATTATCCTCCATGAATTTTCTCTCTCTTGGTTGGAAGGTTCTGATACTCGCTCTGACCTGATTAAAAAAAAAGAGAAAAAAAAGTCATGAAGCAATAATAGGCAAACAGATTCAGGCCCATCTATCATGGCCATCATGCCCTCAAGTCCTCATTGCAGGCTGAACTTTTACTCACAGGGTTAAAAATAACCTCCAGCTCCAGAGTGATGCTCCCCTTCGTCAGCCCACCTAAGTCCTCTTTCTTCAGCGGGTAGGTGATCTGCTGTCCCCTGCGGATCTGTGGGACAGAAAGGGCATCAGGTGCTGAACTCATCCATGAACCTGACCGTCAGTCATGCTCGATTACATCTTAGCAAGTCTTCAACGCGCTCGAGTGTTATCACCCTCTTCACTTTAATTTAGACGCAGAGTGTAAATAGATGAGAGTATTGTCTGCATGACGGACTCTTGGTGAGGTAGTGTGTACCGAGAGCAGCGGAATGGCAACTTTTCCCAGGAAGTCTGGCGCCTTGTCTCCATCCTCATCAAAGATAGTCACCACCAGAACATCATGAATGTCTTTGACAGGGCTGTGGGGACAAACAAGGAGGTCAGATACTCCTCACAAACCAGCGCACACTACAGCTTTATGTCTCAGTTTTTCTGTTGTTAAAACAGCACACAACATACAGCAAACATACATACATCTCATAGGATAAATGAGGGAATGTTTGGGAAAACTCAAACTGACAGTGTGAAGACTTTATTCCACTCTGGGTGGAGGCTCTTGTAGACAGTGTGTGTCTGCAGTCTGTCGTTCCCCACTTCCAACACACAGAAGGGATCACTCTTGCCTGCAGAACACAACGACAGAAGACACGTTCACACTGGGCTCCCTCTGTCGCTTTAATGCAACAGCAGAACAAAGAAAATCTGAATGTGTAATGTACCATTTAAATCAGCAGCCAGCAGATCTGCTGCCTTGAGAACTTTAATTTGAAGGAAACCAACGTCACGGAGGTTATTCAGGGATCTCTTTAAGCTCTGTGGGGGACAGGAAAGAAGACGGGACACATGAGGGTGTGGGTATGTTTAAATTAGAAAACACTTAGAGCCCCTACTGCCACAAAGCCTGCACAATCATCTAGTTTATTAATGCATCATAGGAAACATAAGCCAGACTTTATTTTCATTCAAGTGCAGTGGTGAGAAAAAATAGCAAAAAATGTTCAAACATGTTCTACCTTATAATAGGAAATTGTTTAAAATCAAGATCGAAATACTTGCTTCAGAAACTGATAATAAGTAACTGATAATGTTCCTTGGTCCAGTTTTCTGTTGGATTTAATATGACGTCAGATTCACATTTTATTATGTGAATATATACAGGCTTATATTGTCTATAATCATGTATAAAGTAGCCATGTCATCCATATTATTTGCACGAGATAATAAATCTTTAGCATTGAAGACAGTCCTGCTAATCTAAGCAAGCAGATGTTTGTCACCTCAATGCCACATAGATTGTGCACTTTTGATAAAAGAAATGAGTTTAAAGTAATTATCGTAAATCTCGTGAGGACATTGAGTTAGGTTTTTTTTGAAGCTGTGATATCAGCCACCAAAAAACTGCTTTTACAAGCTACATTATGTTGTTGGGAAAAAATATATTAGAAAAGAGAAACTTGATGAAGACATGGAGGGATTTTGAGGATCTGTTTTTTTTTTTTAATTCAGCAGTAGAAAGGTTTCTCTTCAGCAGCTGACTTGAAAGCTCATGTCACTGTTTTCCAAAAGAACTTCAAGACATATTATCAAAAATGATCTTTGCTTCAATTTGCAATGCCATGACTGCCATAATGGATTGACCATCTTATGCAAGTTTCAAGCCACTGCAAGTTTATTTTCAGACTTTTCTGGCATGAAGTGAAACCAGCAGCTGCCACACAGGTAAGATATAACTAGCTATAACATCTAAATAGCTGTGTTAATTTTTGGAAAATGGTTGACCGGAAAATATACCTGATTTCTAGTCAATAGATGTGCGCATGTATCGGCAGAGACGCTGCACTTGGCCTGTATTTTCTTATTTTCTTCCTATCTTGCTGTGTCCAGGGACGTTCCTGAGCACAGCCCATAGGTGAAGCTGGGATTTTAGAAAAAGGTAGCAACCAAGTGCCAGACTGTAAGCAGCAAACATCCTAAAGGAAGCTCCGAAAATTGCGGACACAGCGCTGAAACCCCCCTCCCCCCAAAACAATGAGGCGAAATGGCAACACGACAAAACTGGTTCCAAATCGAGTTTTAATTTGAGGTTGGCTTTCACTTTTACTTGCGGTATTGTTTAAGGACAATAACCGGTAATGCCAGCATGGTATACCTTTAAGAGCAAAGTCTGTCAAAATTTAAGTCAGATTGTAATGTGTTGATCACCTTCAGTAGAGTCCTAAATATTTATTCTATTTTTATCATCAAGTACAGTTTACCAGACAGGTTCACACTGGCTCTGTTTTCTTCTCAATGTGTTTACTTTATCAAGCCAAACCAGCTATATCTTAACTTGATACTTCTCACTACATGGCTGCTTGGCTGATGTTAAAAACTGGTTACTGACTGCTGGCACGTTACCTTGCAGATACTGCCATCTCTTGGCCTTTCAACACAAAATGAAACGCAAGAATTTTGGGAACAGTTTTGATTCAAATTTAAAACCTAAAACTGACGACAAAAACAAAACATTAATCTATATGTTTTATCAGCTTCAGGCCATAATAAAGTTCAGACTGAGTATTCACTTTCTAATCACAGATGCTAACATAACACGCCTTTCCCCTAACTCTTATCTCCTGATATAGTGGGTTTTTACCTTAATTAACTGGGTCTTAATTAACAATCTTTAGACAGACCCAGATTCTCTAAAGCTTACTTTACCTGCTTTTATATTTCAAAATTCTGTGAAAGATTTTACTGATAATAATCCAATAAAAGTTACATATACAGACACTTCAATCGTGAAGTGATGCAATGTTTCAGTAAAGATCGATTAGAAAGAGGAGTACAGGTACTAACATAGTTGTCCAGCTGGTTCTGTTGTTCACGAGGTTCATCGAGTGGTGCCGCACAGAGGTCAGAGATGGAGACGCCGCTGCATGTGCTCAGTGTGAGCAGGAACACCAACAGTCCCCTCCCTTTGTCCAGGGTGTGTGTGAACAGCTGTCTCTCATTGAAAGGTATCCTGGACAAGTCAACTTCACACCTGTATACACAAACACACACATGCACAGGCCTTTATATACTGCAGCACATGCAAGTACAGTTGCAGTCATGAAAACATGAAAAACGTATATACATTGTGCACAGACGTGTATGGTCATAATAGTGAGTCTACACGTGTGCAGACAGCCGCCTTCACAAGATAAACATATCTGTACATCTTGTACTCAATCATCACAGCGCCAGCCTACATTTTTCACATTGTACGCTGCTGTATGGGAAGGCTCAGTAGCCATTTGCTTGGAGTAACATTATGACTAAAGAGCCGTTTCTTCACCTAACTGGACAAACACACCACTGACTGTGCTGACACTGGTCTGCTTCCAAATTATCAAGTGGAAAATCAGAGCAGCTGCTCTGGAAATGCCATGCAATGCTCAGGTGTTATGCAGCAAGACCAATCATACCATTAATTTTGAGTTTGTTCCCACGCTAACTTTGTAGGGTGAGCACACACGCGCACGCACGCACACACACGCACGCGCGCGCGCGCACACACACACACACACACACACACACACACACACACACACACACACACACGCACGCACACACACACACACACACACGAAAAACAAACAGGTTCTGAAATCAGACTCACATTCCCAAACACTCCTCAGTCCTTCGTCCTCCCTTGGACCAGAGCTCCACCTCCAGGATGTCTGGCCTGTCTATGAAGTGGTTTAAAGTGAATCTCTCTCTCCACTGAGGCTTGGGCACTTTGCAGTGATTCTGAAAAATGAGGACAGAACATGAAATATACATTTTTTTTCCAAATCCACATGCATATACATTAAACCCTGAGAGGAGCCAAATAAAATTCAGATAACAGTCAGAAAATACTGTAATTTCCATGTAAATCTTGTTTTCAACATGCTTTAAAAGTCAATTCTATGTTGGTCAAATGTCCGAAAAACATAACTTTGTTTTAAGGTTTGCCTGCTATAATCTATTATTCAGAAAATTAACCTGTTGCAGTACGTCCAGACTCATTAAACACATCTGTGAGTTTCATTTTCTAACTGATTAGTGTGTGAATGTTTCAGTTCTTCAGCTTCAGAAATCAGCAACAGAAACTCCAATCACACATAAAGGCATAAAAAGTAATTACTGTCATTCTGAACCTGCATATGAGAAAAGAAAAGGCGTGATGCTGCTCATTAGCATGTAGCTTTGATGTGTAATGGATGATGTTGCAAAACAGCAAGATAATCATCAGTGACAGCAGCTGCAGCTCAGGCAGTGCAAGAAAGTGAGCAACACTGCTAGACATCATCCAGCTGCCAGGATGAGCAGTGATTACAGCTTTTCATGTCACACAGCAAAAAGCCATATTATCTTATTCCACCACTGGCTCTTATACATAATCTGTGACCACATCAGAGAATAGACGGGCATTAAGCCCCTTAACATTTGCACTTCTGAACAGTAACATTATTGTATTTATTATAAGTAACTCTGGACACAGTACAGGTTTGGCAAATATGAATGCAATATTACATACATAGTATGAACTCTGAGATCTACTGCATAAAATACACATTATACTGTATAATGCCAATTTGAAGGTAAGCATAACATGACAGTTATATGCTTCACACACATCTTTCCCCAGGCAGTAAAGAAGATCTACACAGTCAGCACAATTTTAAGGTGGGTACAAGATCAGTGTCACCAATTCAGTATCTGATCAAATGTCACCTCTTCCGTTACTGAGTTATGATGTTAAATAATGGTCAGAAAAGTGATTTTGCATTGAGACATTAGGATGTCAAAGTGAAGTTGAATTCTGACCTTTTGGATATAAAATGTCATCACTTCATGATTTATCCTATTAGACATTTATGTAAAATTTTGTCACAATTGGTGTATGCCAAATTTGAGGAAACTCCCTCAAGACCATTTTGAAGCATGGCGTTGGCGTTGGGACAAAAGGTCACAGAGACCTTTGACCACTTAATTCTAACTTAATTCATCATTGAGTCCAAGTGGACATTTGTGGCAAATATGAAAAAAATCCTTCAAGGTGTTCTTGAGATTGTGTTCATAAGAATGAGACAGATGAGTTCACAGTGACCTTGACCTTTGACCTGTGACCATCAAAATCTAATAAGGTCACTGCTGAATCTAAGTGGACATTTGTGCCAAATTTGAAGAAATTCCTTCCAGGCACTCTTGAGATATTGTGTTTATAAGAAAGACGTATAGATCAAGGTACAAACCAACGTACAAACCAAAAACATAATGCTTCCAGTAGTAGCCATCGCTGGCGCTGAAGCATAAAAATGTTAAAAACTTCTTATATTTTACTTCAAACATCACAATAATTGTGTGTGTATGGTAAGCAAATATATTATGGGCTTAGCATAATTACACACTTGCAGAAGAAGTGGGGAAGAAGAAAAGAAAAGTTTAGGGAAGAAAATGATTTCAGAGGAGAGGTTAGAAAAATAAAGGTGTTTTGAATAGAGGAGAGGAGGATGAGCAGAGAAAGGGCAGTGTGAGGATTGGAAATTTTAGTAGAAAGGAGGGGGGAGGATGAGTATAGACAGAGTAAGAATAACAAGGACAATTCAAGAGGGGGAGATAAAAGAACAAGTCCTCCTTCTAGTACCTTGCTTTTGTATATCTGCTCTCCAAGTCTGAAGCGAACAAAGAGCTGACCTCCCTGAGAGTCCAGCGGCATCTCCCGACCCTCGATCAGAGTCACAGACACAACAGAAGTCCACAGCTGACTCTTCCTCATCGTGTCTGACAGACGAAAACTGTAAGAAGAACTTCCCGACTGCAGGAGAGCGATTTAAAACAAAGGAGAAAGAGATTCAGAATAAATATAGAAAAGGTGAATTCAATATCAGGATATCTAAAATTAAATTAAATCAAATTCCTTTTACATATTTGCAAATCCATGACCTCTTTTATAACAATGCATGCATGCAAAGAAAGGAAACAAAGCATAAACTAGTAAATAGAGGGGAGGGATTCTACTTAGAAATTGTCACCTATAAAACATTAAGATTAAATCAGTTAGCAACATGCTCTGAATCAGTGCTTTTTAAACAAACACCCTTTGGAAGACAGCTGAATTGGACAGCGTTATCTTGCTTCTCCAGTGAAAAGAGGATGAAATTGTTCTGTCATTTCACAGAGAGATTAGGTAAAGCCTGCAGCAGCTACAATGCAGAACAGCGTCTCTCTCATCCATATATAATAAGGAGCCATATTCTAAGATAATTAGCTGAGCTTACATGGAGACGCAGCGCTGTAGGGAGATATATTTAACCCAGATTCAATTAATGTAGATAAAGCTGACAGTGACGTCCCGTCTGAATCTGCTCTCCCACACACATCAACAGAAAGTCATGTTTCAATTAACAGAGCGCACTTAATGCACTTGAGAGACAGAGTACAATTGGCATCTGAAGTAGCAGGGGAACATGCTGAGTGACCACTTTATTAGGTACAACTGTGCAGTATCGCAAGCGCAGAATCATGCGGCTGCAACTCAAACTTGAAACACAGAGTGGAATGAGCAAACATGCAGGGTGTGGAGGTTCCAGCATTGCAGAAAGAGCTGCCCTACTCAGACTCATGCACGATGCAAGATAGTGTACAAAAATGAGCATGATAAGCAAAAACCCCCCATGCACTCAGCAGCTGTTCTGTAGGTGAAATCACCTTTTCAGTGAGACATCAGAACACAACCACCAGACTCATTTTATGGATAAGGCCAGCAATATATATAAATTTGTATCAACTGTCAACTAATCCCATGGATAAAACAAAACCAGCAATGCATTAATCCACCTCAAGTTCCCTTCTTCCCCTTCCTCTCTGTGGCCCCGACTCCACCGGTTCTTACTGACAATGTACATTTTTAGAAAAGGTCACAACTATCGTATTTCATTTTTTTTTAAAGCAACACCATCTTTGAGAAAAAGAAAATCATTCCTCTTTTTAAAAATGAAAATAAAAATAAAAAAAATTATTGTCTGATGGCAACCCAGAGGCCAAGAATTGTTTGCCAATTGCTAAAAACAGTTCCCAAAGGCAACCTGGCAAGCCATGTATTTATTTATTATTCTCCTTCCTTTAGAACGCAAATTAATTTCCTATAAAAGTATTGTCAGCAGCAGGACAGTGTATGTGGTGCTCATGTTCACAGTATTCATAGTTTTTGGACAACAATGAAGGTCTATAGAGGACCAGAATAATAAGGTATATCAAGTGTTTGCTACACAGGCAATATATTTTAGTAGGACCAGATCATTGCTGGTATTGGCCTGTTTGTGGAATTTGCTGACAATTACAAAAATATAGACCATCACACATTATTCTGAAAATTAACAGGAAGGTCGCGAGTAACTGTTGCTGAATTTTAGCAGCAATGTGCAGAAGGGCGACTCTAAAAGCTCAACAAATCGAGTTGAGTTTGAGTTGTGTCACAGAAAAAAACTCAATTAATAACTGTAAAGGGTTTTGTTGTTTTGGAATCATGAATTGGTTCTGCTCAGTATTAGGTAGGTATACCTAAAACCTAAGTAAGCACTAACTGTTAATAACTATTACTATTTAATCTTAGAGTTACTGAAGATATTTCTCAGATTGTATTCACTACAACAGACACACAGTTTCTTTGAGGAACATGGTGATTTGCTGCCCTCTTGTGCAAAGAGGCTAAAAAGATTCTGATCAACTTCAGTGCAGTTAGCTGCCAAAAATTCCAGCTTTAGATTTCTCGTTCAACATTTGACTTGCTTTTATCCTTGATGTAAGTAAAATTTTCCTTTTATAGCTTGTACATATCTGTAGAATGTTGCACAAACAAAATAAATGTTATTTAATGTCCGTCCAGTGTGTTCCCTCCATCATGCCTTACCCTAATACTTCGTTTTCTTTTTTGGGGCCACCGCTGCCGACAGGAGCATGCATGTTAGCAGCAAAACAAAACAACACTGTGGTTAGTAGGACATAGAGAGAAACATTGGGTGAAACCATACATGTGCAATAAATACTATGCACAACAAGTGTCCCTTCTGCTAGATAACATGCATGACATATGAGAAGGGCCTTGTCATACATTGCCCCTTTTGCTGTCTCCATCTCTGTGTGAGAGACTCAGATCCACCAGCACGACCCCCATGTCGTCCTCCAGGCTGTTTGGGTCATTCAATGGCAAAGACATCTCGTTTACCCTGTAAAAAGAATTTTAGCATCAGTCATACAACTCTATATTAGAGATGGGCCACCATGTGTCATGGTGGGTGCAAGTTATTCAGAGCCAAACCAAAATACTATGTGTTTTGACTAAGAAGCACAGCATTAACAACAGAGAGTAAAGTAACCAGCAATCTTCTGATATTGGACATTGAGTAGCTGGACTGGTGCAGATGTGACTCATCATTTTTAAGGGTGCTGCGAGCGATGATTTTGCATTTGCTTGCAAAAGAGAGCACACCAAAAATACCATACAGTTGAGTTACAAACACAAAAATGCAAAAAATAAGTTTTATACTGTGCATCTATACTGTATGCAGTAACATGGTAATTCAGTGTATGGACTTGAAGAGGTGGATTGTGCTCAAACGGGCTGGTTGAGAATTGAGCTGGACTTTTGGGAGGAGGTAAAATGTAGAATGTAGTGTAATGCAGTATAATAAATATTTTATAATTTTAGGGTTACAATATTATTGTTGAAAGAAAAGTGATGTTTCTTAATAAAAATACATAGGAAAAACAATTCATACTTTCACCCCTAGATGACAAAGTTTTCTTTTAAAGGGTAACAAACCAAAACTGCTGGGAACCAGTGGTTTAACTAAACATTGATATTGATATTAAATTATACAGTGAACCCCTTGTCTAGGTGTGTGTTCTTTAATCTAATACCTTTGTATATAGATTGTATTTTTTGTTTACCTCTCTACTTATTTTCAACCCTCATTTTCTTTTATTGTATTTATTTATTTAATAACCCCCCCTTTTTTTCTTTTTTTATCCCACCTACTTATTAGATTATTCTATTTTACTTTATATTTATTTCTTTATCTTTTCGTTTAGTTTTTTGTAAATTCAAATAAACCAACAAAAAGATAATCATAACAAAAATATACAGTAAAACTCACTGTTGAGTAAAACTTTTTTCAAAACACCTAATTTTCACCTCTTACTCAAGTGAATCGCCACACTTGAGCTTGACCGATGAATGGCCAGGGTGGTATATCATCTAGTAACAGCTTAGTGGAGAAATACAGTTATCAGTGTACAGTATGTCTGTCAATAAGTAACAAGAAATTGTAGTAGGCAAATGCTACAGACACCTTTGAGGTAATAGTTGACAAGTGTGTCTATTACATAGTTTGTCCACCAGAGAGCAGTGAAAGTTTATTTTAAAACTGTAGACTCTCCCACTCAGTATACCCACATATCATGGTCACAAACTACTATTTAAAATAAAGGCTGATAAATTGTCAGCAGATTTTTTTTAAGAATCCAGTATTCATTTATAAGCTTCACATTAACTGCGCTCTCTTCAGTGGCTTCAAACACATATGACACCCACACAGAGTTACCATCATCGTCTCACTGAGCACTCACTTGTCCATCTCTAGGTCACTCAGGAAGACACCAGTGGAGCCCATGAAGTCATCAGTTGTCAGATCACGGTCGTATACCTGTGTCATGTCAAAGAGTGTCAATACAGACTGAATTATGGGGACTATTATTGCAGTAGTGAAATATTGCTGCAAATTATGCATGACTCTAGAGCTGCATCACCTGAGCAATCTCCATAATCCGCCTACAAAGACTGTGCATTGCAAAAATCTTACCCACCTAGGAAACACTAGACAATGGTAACATGCCTCCATTTTAGAATAATGACCTTTTGTCACAGAATAATGCATTTATTTAATAAAAAACTGACACTAAGTTACCTTAATGTACAGTTTCTGGTTCAGATCCTTCACGGGTAGGGAGAAGGTCTCATTCCATTTGGGGTTGAGGTCTTTATAAACCACTTTGCTTTTGTAGAATGTTTTCCCCTCCAACTTGAATTTCACATAAGGGTCGCTGGTACCTGAAAATGATATAAATGCACAAACAAGCAGTTCAGATTATTTCCAGACCCTTCTTGTTAGTGTTCCTCACACTGATCAGACTGGTAGAGGGGACGGTGATGACCCCTCACCAGGACACACAGTTGTTTGTGAAGACAGTTTGTGCTATTGAAGATAAAACATACACCAACAGACCAAACCACAGCTGTTAAATTAGCCTGCATGTAAGGCTTAGGAATTTTTATTTAATAATTTTTATAGAATTTATTTATCGTACTTCAAATTCTTTATATCACTGTCTTAACTGCAATATTTGGTGCAATATTTCAACCACAGCATTCCTCTGTGCAATTATTCAAATGTGTAATATTCTTCCAAATCTTGAATGTAGGCTGTATTTAACACGTGACACATACTATATATTTTCTTATTGTTATTCTTACTAATGTATATCTCTTCTGTTCATTGTAGTATTGCACATATATTCATATTTCTATAATTTGAATTTACATACTAGTTTTATACATTGCAGTGTAACATAAGACACAGTTTTATATTATACACACTTTACACACAAGGCACACTACCCGTTTTAAAATTTAAATATTCACATATTCATGATAATTGTCAATTAATGTATTTCTTTACATTTATATTTTAACACACTTAAATACTCAGCATATTATACATACCTTATTTTTTAAAATATTAAAATATATATATACTAATGCAAATTGTTGAATATAATTGTAATTCTATTCTTATATTATATTTCTATATACTTGTACTCATTTCTACTGTCTATAATTCTCAATGCTGGCATCAGAGCGACTGTAACGAATGAAAATTTCCATTTTATGAGATGAACTGACTTAGACCAAAATTAATTGATGGCATTAAATTATCAGAGGCTTATTGAGTCAGCGGCATCTTGTGAACCATTTCTCAAAACCTTACTTTAAAAAAGCTTTGTTTTACTAATAAAAGCACATCATTTTAATTCATCATCATTTTTTATTTTTTTATGTTACTTTTGGGTATTTTATTTCCATTTAAATATGTGTTATTGTAATTGTCTCATTTTGTTTTATTGCAGGCCTACCTCACTCACCAGTATATGAATGTATGGTTTAATGGGGAAATTTGTAGTAGAGCTAAAGTGGGCAGAAGACTAGAAAGGTGCTGGTCCGTTTACCATGCTTTCTTTTTCAAATCTCAGCCTTGCAAAGCACTCTGTAACTTTGTTTTGAAAGCTGCTTTTCAAATGATGATTATTATTATAATGTTAATTACTTGGATGGATTTTTTAAAGGCATTACTTTAATATATAGGCTATAAAATATTCTCCCTCAGCTGGTAAAGGACACAAAGTATTTTTGACAGACTTTAAGAAACCACTACTCTTTTTGGTGTCTTTTAAAAGCAGCATTGACCTGTCATCATGTCTGCCTGTAAATACCAATGAAGTGACCCTGCCTCTAATGTCCATGGTATTTCTAAATAACCATCATTGCATGTTTCTTCTAGGAACATGCAGTGGTTTCCAGTAATAGGGAGGACCAGCCTGCTCACAGTGTCAACTCTCATGCATTTGTATGGAGGATGTGGTTTCTGTCCTCCCCAACCGATGGGACCACAACTTCCTGAATCAATAACCAATCAGAATTCGGCTTCCAGCCTCTTGTGAAAAGTGACGACATAGCTGAAAACCTTGCGTTTATTAGTATTGTATGACTACATTATCACATGTAGATAGGACAACGAGTGGAAGTGTGAATTCAGAATAACAGCACGCAGTTCTTTACTATTAGGTTTGATGAGAGTGTTTTTATACCTTTCTGTTTGCTCAAACCATTTTCAGGAAGCACAACCTGTGACTTCCTGCTATTCTATCAATTGACCAGCTGAGGGCAGCGGGCCACTTAAACGGACCATCAACATGATCTCCGCTGTCTCCATGCCCTATGATCATGCCTGTTTTTTTAAGGTTTTGCTGTTACAATATAAACATTACATTACAAACCTCTTACAAAACAAACAAGAGTTGTCCACCAGCAACCTGCCATGCATGCAGTGTTTTTTTAATCTGATCAAACAGAAAAAATAAAAGGTTGTTTATGTGCCGCTTTTAAAAGACATTATGCTCTTAAGAATAATGCAGGAGAAACTAAATCCTCCTGCGCCTCGATTCTCCCCTTCATATTCTCCAATCTCATGCCCAGAGTGAGAGGCCTGGTGTAATGAATGCTGGGTGTGGCTCAGACAGGTTCTAATACGTTGTGTGGAATCCTGCCCTGGCTGTTGTAGGAGCTTCAGAGCCAACCTGACAATCGGCTGTTCTCTGTGTAACCAAACAGACACACAGACACACACACACACACACACAGACACACAGACACAGACACACAGACACACAGACACACAGACACACAGACACACACACACACACACACACACACACACACACACACACACACATATCACACTCAAGCACCATTTGCAACATAAGTGTGAGAATGGGTGGAATAAATGAAAAACAGTAGTAGCACTTACTCACTGGGACAGACATTCACATATGCATCATAAATGATGACAGAGGTGATAAACCGTAAACCCATGTGTCAGAACTAACGGGTATAAATGAATAAGACTAATGTAACAGCACCCTGCATGAGTGGATTAAGAGACAGTGGGATCCGAGGCAAAGATGTGCAGAGGGCCGCACCACCTCTCCTCCATAAGAGTAAGACACACAGACTTTGTGGTGGTTTTGCCTCGTTTGTTGCTGTTATTCAATTTTTTTTTTTTGTTATTTTATGTCAGAAATTATTTTTTGACTAACTGGCCAAGGTGGCTGATAGATAAAAAAAAAACATACCAGCCAAGCATCTGTTTCACAGGCCAAAATGATAAACTGTCTTTTGTGCTTCACATACACATTTGTTTTGGTACTCTTCATTGAGATAATAAAGTTGACTGCAAACTGTAATACGAAGCACAGTTTTTTAAATGTAAAACTTATCACCACAGCCCGAGCATTTCAATAAGTTCACTCTGGTAAGCAGCGATGCAGTGCATCCATCTAGGGATTTTATTGTGAAGGTCGGGAATGAAAGAATTGGAGCTGATGTGCTTCTGCTTGACAGTATGGGAGGCAAAAAAGAGTTTAGTGTCTTGGTTTAAACTGTGTTATTATTTTATAACCTTCACGAGTATGGGCACAATGCTAGTTAGCAGCAAACCAGCAGCAAGTGTTAGTTTGGTGATCAGCAGATGTCCTGCATGGTAAACATTGCCCCAAAACCAGGAGCGCTCAAGACGGTCAGGTTTCGCCACACTGGACTCGTGTGTTTGTCAGAGACACAGAGAGTGGAGGAGCATCAGAGCCTGGCGCTCCTACATGACACCAAAACACAACAGCGACTCTCAGCATCGAGACTCTCACGTGACTATTTTGGTGCTAACTTTTACCAGCTAGTGTGCGGGAAACCCCTCCCAGATTTACTCACCAAACGGAAAATCTACCAGCACTTAATGCTTGGCGGGTGTTGATTTCAGACCCTTGTCTCTTTGTAATGTAACTGTCTGAGATAATTTTGTCTTTTTTTGAGGGGTCTCTTTGCAGTTATTTTGTGTGTCTTTGTAGTCATTTTGTTTCTTTTTGTTGTTGTTTTGTATCTATTTTTAGTAATTATGTATCTCTTTGTAATAGCTTTGTGTCTTTTTGTGGTCATTTTGTTTCTTTTGGGTGTTTTGTGTCTCTACATATAATTTTGTCTGATTTGGTCGTTTCCTGTGTCTGTAATCATTTTGTATCTCTTTGTAGTCATTATGTCTCAGTTTGTAGTTGTTTTGTGTCCCTTTGAAATTATTTGTGTTTTTGGTCATTTTGTGTCTCCCTGTACTTGTTTTGTGTCTCTCTATAGTTATCTGTGTCCCTTTGAAGTTCCTTTGTGTCTCTTTGTGGTCTTTTTGTGTCTGCCTGGTTGATACCCATTCATTTGAGTGACATTTTACAACTGAGTGTCAGTGTAGATTTGGGCCGGAGGGTGATACTGAATAAAATTCCACTTCTGCACCTCTTATTGAGTTTTCTAACGTACTAAAGTATTATGTGCTCCTGAAGCTTCTTTGTTTTGACCATTTAGGTTTCATTTTACTTTCTGGTTGCTGAAGATCCTGTTTATTTAGCGTTGTTTGCATAATATCAGACTACAGGCATCTTACCAGTCCAACCACACCGTGTGGGTCCATTGTGTCGTGCAGCTCTGAGCTACAGAACACCTGCCACCTTCTGCACACACAACTACAGTACATGAATACACAAAGAAGGATCTGCTGTATACATTGTTCTTCACATGTAAAATGATCTTTGCATTTCCCTGTTGTATAACATCATCATCACACACTTGGGACAGATGATGCAGCTGTTATAGTGGTGGTGTTGTTGATGGTGTTGTACAGTAGTTGTTGTAGTAGGATGGGGTTTCTCACCACAGCGGTCCCTGATGACCAGGTTGCGTCCTTCCTTCAGGTTGATGGTGAGCAGGAAGGACCTGGGAAGATCCCTGATGCCTTCAGACACACTTGGGGTGTCGTTGCCCATTTCACTCTAGACACAATCACACCAATACATTATCATTATTCATTTCATTCAGGGTTGCCCAGACATTCATTTATTTGTGGCAGCTTGTCACAATACCAACATCTGGCACCATATAGTCATTTTCTATTTTTTTGAGCTGGTCTGTTCACTGGGAGTGCTGCTGGAATAAATGTACCATTCAGTTATTTATTGCACCACACTCTTGGAGTGCAGAGCATACTGGTCGACACAGATGGAGCAGTAAAATGCCAGGCATTGTTTAAGTGAAACTTAACTGTTCGTTACGCTGGCTCTGAAAGATTGTTTTCACTCGCCTTTGCAGCAGCTGCTCCTCTGATCCATCAGTATGAGCTGATCAGTTCTGATTAAATCAGCTGATCAGTTATCTAAGCTGCTGATCAAACACCATGAAGTGTTTTTGTTTATCAATCATTTTAGAATAACATCAATAAAAAAACTGTGGGTCTACAACCAAACCAAATTGTTTGACATTTAGAAGCTTTATTCATTATACTGACATTCGAATTAACATTCCAATGCTCTTTTTGCATTGCTTTTTGTAACAGCCACAAATAACATTTATTCATGAAATAAAGTTTGATTAAAAAAAAAAAAGAATTACTTCAAATAGCGAATTTTGTCTAAAGACCCTTTTTTAGGATGATGACAAACATTTGACGTTTTATTTGAAAACCTCAGTGGAAGCTTTAAATGTAAAAAAGAAAAAAAAGAAAACACTGAGTAGAGACCTAGTTATGTCCACATTTCCCCTCACTACACAAGCCCTTCCTATGAACAAAAGCTGTTACGGGACTTTTTTTTTTTACAACATGTGACACTTGACTGAAGCTCTGCAGTTTTGTTCTTCTTTCACTTATTCAATCTAAAGTGACATATTCCTCAAATACTGGAATTTATCTGTTGCATTATGTCTGTGCCTCACATTTTTGTACTTTTTTTAGTTGTGTTTTGACCATGTTTTTAATATTGTTTTGATACAATATAAAAAGCACACTCTATGGAAGGCTGCATGCATATGTATGCTGTCTATGTTTTCTGTCCATGCAATGGATTATTTAATCACTATTAAGCCTCTCCGCAAAACCCAAGCATCTTTCACAAAATAAACCCCAGTCGCCTGGAGTCACCCGGCTCAGCATCCCAACCCTGCCCAGCCACAAAAGCCAGGATGACACACAGTGAGAGCTGAACTACACACTGCCTACTGTCCCATCATGTCCTGAACACAATAATCTGGAATTAAACTTTGACACGGGCGTGTGTCAGCCAAAGCACAATGCTTGTCAGCATGATGCTTAACAAATAAAAAAAAAAAAACACCAGCAGAGCCACTTGACAGACACAGTCATTTAAAAGATGTAGCTCAAGATAAAAAAAACAATACACTCAATTTTTCTGCATGATATTATCATTTGTGAAATAAATCATTCGGGACACAGTGAATAAAATGGCATCACTTCAAGAGTACAGAATCACCATTCAAAATGAATAGCAGCACTTACATTTTGGTTGTCCCCGTCTTGTAGCCTTTGATTGTTGATGTCATACTGTGGAGACAAAGACAAAAACATGTCAGAAATCTGTCATGTGATATATGAAAAAAGTGTCAAGTCCCAGGTTTCAGTCTGCTGATCAGTTAAAGGTTCAGGAACTGAACTCTCTCTTTGGCATTTCTACCACCAGTGCAAATCCTCTGAGCATTTATTAAAAATTCCTGTATCCTGGGGACTGAACAGCATTACACCAAAGAACACAGTAATGAAAAAAGGGGAATTTGCTTTTCTGCTCTCTTTCTGCCCTGTTGCTCAGTTCAAAGTTACTACATTTCTGAGCCTTTACCTCCATGTAAACCACAAGTGACTGAGCATTTGCCCAAAGGAACAATATTCATGTTGTTTAAGAAAATTTGGTGTTGAAATTAAAAAAAAGGTACAGAATTATTCCTTGGTTACATAACAAGGAGAAAGTGCATCTGTTTCTTGTTTTGGTTGGAGAAAAGCAATTTGCATCTGCGACACGTCTGTCTTAGGAATGAAGACGAGAATGGTGATTTTCCTGTTTGGATTCATGTGTTTTTCAAAAACTCAGTGAGTTCAAGAGATCATGCTCTGGGGACAAAGACAAAGACAAAAATGACTGATAAACTCTGTTTCACACTTTGTACAATACATCTGCTACATACAGATTTACTAAAGTAGTCCTATGCTGCAATAGCACTGCTTGTAGTGAACTGTTTTGGTCCTTATCACTTATATGTGTAAAAATGGTCTAGCTATATTATTTTCATGGCACCAGAATAGTTGGGAGTAGCCATCATTACAGCCAGATTCAACATAAAAACAATGAACCCAAAACTGTTATGTCTGTATGGATATTCTCATAAAATCAATTGTAAGCTAGGACTGGGACACTTAGTTTTATAGTCAAATACTCATATTTGATACACTATAGTCAAGTACATGCACTAGTAAAACAATGGTTTTAAATATAGTTTCCAATTAAAAACCTTTTTAATGAATGTACACATTGTCTGAGGCAGTTATAAATTTGCTTGCAGACTATGAACACAGTCAGGTAAGAAAATATTAAATACTAGCTCTTTGCATAAAGCGTTCATATGCACAGTTTAAGCACAGATTTGTGCATATGCACTGTTTGTAAATGAGACCAGTGTAATTTAGGTCTTTGGGGTGTATGGGGTTCTGTTTCTATCAGTATGTATACTGGCTGTGAAAACAAATATCCCCAAATATGTATGCCTCTGTGCACGAGTCAAATTATACTTGCAGTTTACATCCATGTCTGGTACAACATAGATGCTTCACACATATATCTTCCCTCCTGCAGCACAGAAGATCTATACAGTCAGTTTTGTTAGGTCACAATGACCCTGACCTTTGACCTCCAATCACAAAATTCTAATCAGTTCATTCTTGAGAAAATTCCTTAGGGCCTTCTTTATTATTTATTATTATTATGTTTATAGGAATGAGATGGATGCAAGGTCACAGTGACCATGACCTTTGACCATCAAAATCAGTTTTGTCCATGAGTCTTAGTGGATGTGTGTGTGCTAAATTTGAAGAAATTCCCTCAAGGGGTTCTTGAAATATCGTGTTCATGAGAATGAAACGTATGGACGTGCGGACAACCTGAAAACACAATGTTTCCGGCCTTGCCTATCGCCAGCGCGGAGGCATGAAAATGATTCTACAGGGATTATTTATTAATCTACTGAAGTAAGGGAAGATCTGCCACCCTGAACTGCGCAGTGAGGGCAGACACATGGCACATGACATTATTCTTTGTTTGTGTATTATCCAACAAACAAGGTATTTACTGAGTCATGAACTTCTGAGGTGTTTACTGAGCTGACATAAGTCAGTAGCAAACATGATGAAAAGAGCATCGTGTCAGGCTATGATTGCACAGGTGTCTCTGGACTTTGTTCTGTATTTAAACACGGGCAATATTATCATGACGGTATGCAGACCTAATCATGAATTCAGACTCCTTTGACTCTTTGTGTCCAGTTTTGACTAATGATTTGGGAAATTTAGACTACTGTGATGTTTAAAGACAGGCAACTTACAGAACAATAGTTAAATGGTACCATTGGTCCAACAGGCATGACATTTTAATGTAAAAATTAACTTTAGAAAATTAGGCATACTTAATTAACTTTACTTATGTTACTAATTGTTTGAAAAAGTCTTTGAATGACCAAAAACTACGTTACATTTTAATGCAAATACATTTATAGATGTAGCCTTTGTAAAAAGTTATGAACTGGGACATTAAAACTCCCACTTTAAGTGCACTGGTACTGTAGTGAGACATGCGCTAACTACCCAGAACTTGAGGTAAACACACAATCAAGTCAGTCATTTTGAACCACATAAATTTTGTCCATTTCTTCCCCTTGATGCATGTCTTTAAATCTGTTTATCGATGTCTGTGATGAAGTGTTTTGTAAAGATGAAATAGTAAAAAACTTTCCTATCATGATTATAGTGATCAAACTTATAACGATTATTAGTAGCTTCCCAGTAGTGCCAAAAGGCACCAATAATGTCGGAAAAATACTGATATACACACTGCAATCATTCACCTAGTTCTATATGGAAAACTACCAATAAAATCAACAACACTATGCACTATTTTTTGCACAGACATTAAAACAATAACACGGTCTTACACAGGTTACCCTATGCAAAAATATGAAAAGCATATCAAATGTGCATAACCTTTAAATATAGCCTGTCTTTGAAATGCTTGTTAGAGTCTGTGTCACTATAGAAGAGGACATGGGACCAGTAGCATCACTGGGTTTGGCTGCTGCACACCCAGTCTGTAAACAGGGGAACTTAGCAAAATGGATCCACGCTGCTGTACCTGCGGGACTGTTGTTAACTTTGGTTGATGCTGGACAGTATTTACTGAAAGTTTTTCAAAGCAGAAGACTTAAACACGGTTTTAATGATAACTTGAATCTGAAACAGTCATAGGCCTCTAACTGTCTGTAATTTCACTGCGGTCTACGTGAAAAGAGTGACCATTTCATCCCTAGTATTTGTATGTACATGTGCTTCTGTTTGTCTGGGTGTGTTCATTTTCCTCTGCTGTACTCAGGCCTCTCTTGCAAAAGGTTTTGGATCTTATTACCTGATTAAAGAGCAGTTATATACCAAGTGTCTCAATGTGGCAGTGGTTGCTGAAGGCTTTGTCCATCTAGTGACTTTGAGGAGCCAATAACAAAGTCAGAGATTCGAATCATCAGCCGGAGACCCCTCATTTAACTGAGATAGCTTCAGTTTGAGAGTTGGGTTTTGTTTTGTTTGTTTGTTTTACTTCTGAGGACATTGTGGTCCCCAGATTTTGCTGCGGAGTGAGTACTCTTGACTTTCACATTACTCTTTAGTGCAAGCAGGTGCAGACACGATGCAGCGGCGCAGAGAAAGAGGCTCTGAGATAACATTATCTTTCTTTTACTTTGATCTACTACAAAGTACTACAGTTGATAAAAACTCAAGAAGTCTCCAGTGTAACACCAATAAAGATCGAATTCATGAAATCACGTAAAACAGCATAGTACACCATCATTATGGAGCGAAAATAACTAATTGACTAAACTGCTCAGTCGTTCAACTTTCTGGAATAACGGTAGCTTAAATCACAGATTTCTACAAATGTCTTACAGATGCAGAATTTAGCAAGCTACAGTTTACATAAGTCCCGTTAAAAACTGCTATTACACCAAGAGGGAAACATGATTGACAGGTCTGCTGGGTATCTACCTGACACAAGGTGCGGTTTTTTAACTATCAGGTAACAAAAACAACATGCCAGAAATTGACACCCCCCCATGGCTGCAGTGTTTACACCGTAACAGACATTTCTCTCAGGTCTTGACATATGCAAATATGTATGGCAACAAAACATCTCCAAATACATTCTCATACTTTTGGAGCATTTATAAGAGGGAGTGTTGCACAATTTGCAAATCCTGAGAAATGGAAAGGTTTGTTTCTAAAGATTTATACCTCATGAATGACCAAATAATATTTAGTCAATGATCAATAAATGGCGGTGGATCACTACATCTTGGGCAACCTATCTTTGTCTAAAAAGAAATGTCAGCCCTGAATTTGTCAATCGGATATTTCAGGTATGTCCTCCTAAAAAATTGTAATTTGCGTCTCATTGATCTTTCCTCTATCATTAACAATACAGTGAAAGATCAATTATCTAAGTTATAGCTACCAAGTGTTAAATGTAAACATGCCAGTTTGGCACCCGTGCCATGAGATATGAGTGATTAAATTTCATAAACCGGCTGCATAAAAACACATACGGCATTTGTGCAGTGCTGCTGGACACTATTGATTTTGGAAGGTCCTATAACTTCAGCTTCATCCAGCTCCTCCAAGTTAAACTTTGTACATCCTGTGCAAATACACCTGACACCTGACACCTCACACCCCGGTACAATAAACCTGCAGACATTTCACTGGAAGCACCTTATCTCTCTACTTGTGTGTCAGTGGGAAACTAAATACAATACAATACAAGCTTACTCTACTGTCCTGCACACTTGCAATGATTCCACAAAAGCCTTATACATAAAATAAAACATGATACCAAAGTAAGAGCCCATATTTGAAAACAAATATCTCTCCAAATGCTACCACCCAAGAAGTTTTAATTTTTTTACATTATGATATAGAGACCTTTTGCTTTTATTTGGAGGACTTAACTGTTCTTTTTTAAATTCAATGAACGTTTCAAAAGCAGAGTCCGTACCTGTGAGCTGTCCTGGGACGCCTCCACAGAGGGAGGGTCTGGGCTGTACACGGTCATCATCTCCGGCAGGGCCAGCTCCTCAGGCTCCATGCCCCTGGCAGGTCTGTAGTTTGTCTCCGTAGGGCTCTTCTCCTCCTCACAGATACTGTTGAATGAGTCCTGGGAGGAAGCCCAGTCTGTGTAGTCTGCAGGTACACTCCTCCCAGCTCCTCCACCCACTTCACCCATCGTTAGGCCACTCCTGCCTCCTCCCAGGCCCCGAACAGGCTTGACAAGTGGTGTGGAGGGGTTGCTGTAGTAGGTAGAGTCGTACTGCTGGAAGTGTGTGCGGTAGGTTGTTTGAGCGTACTCTTGCCTCATGTCCCGCATGTCTGGAACGGAGGAGCTCATCCGATGGTCCATGCTGTGTTCCGGCAGCACGGGCTTCTTGCTTGGGCTCATCTTGCCTCGCCGGAGGTGTGGCAGCATCTTCTGGCGGAGATGCTGCAGCACGCCTGGCTTCTTAGAGTCCATGATGGGAGAAGTTTCAGTGTGTGTCTAAGATCTGGACATCACCGACAGCTACACAGCAAAACAGAAAGGGAAGAGTCAGTCACGCTTATTTATATGCAGCTATGACAGACATAACACTGCAATATATCAATGTCTATCCCGACGTGCTTACAATTCCAGACATTCATAACTGACTGACAAACTCTCAGTCTGACTAAAACAGTCTCTGTTGTAAGTGACATGAATAGTTGTGTAGATTTATTAGTCATTTTTTAAACAAAGTAAACAACGTACATCTGAGGAGTTAAGGGATGAGTTGATTAAATCAGCAGCTAATATGAAGATTCCATCCAGTTGTTTGCATGTTGCTGCAGGTTGCATCATTCAATTCCTGCAGTGCATTTTTTTTTAATTTGCATCACAGTAGGGCTGCAACAATGAATCGATAAAATCAATTATAATCGATTATTAAATGTGTTGGTGATGAATAAAATTATCGATTACATCACTCGCTGTGTCACAGGACTGTTTATGTCACATGCAGACTGGAGAAGCCGGTGTTTTGAAGGGGCACGGCGGAGGCAGAGAGGACGTTTCATATAAAAAAACTTCAAAAGTTTGGGAGCACGCTCAGGCGCGCTCCTGATGCACGCTGTGTGAAACAGCCTCAACAAAAAATGACATATGTTCAGTTTTAAAGTGAGGAAACGTAACAACGTATGTTGTCAAAGCTGTCAACATTTAGTTTTTGGATTGTTTCATATTTGATTTTGTAGTTATTTATTATTCATAATTTTATTTTATTTTGACAGCTCAGGGATGTTCAAGCAAACCCCTGTTTATGCACTGCACTTTTTGCACTGTTGTCAATGATAATTGTTTTTGAACAAAGTGTTAGGAGAAAAAAATGCCTGTTTTATTATTATTTCTATTTTTATTAAATCCGATTCAGCGATTAATCGAAAAAATAATTGACAGATTCATCAATTATCAAAATAATCGTTGCAGCCCTACATCAGAATATGTACATGCAATGCAGCTCCATCAGGTCTTCATCAGCCGTAAAATTATCATCCTCCATGAGTTAGGGGTATATAAAACACGGGTGAAATTGATTGAGAAGTGACTGGAATCAATAGTTTTCAGGAGACTGTCTGTTGAATTTCATTCTACCAGCCACTTTGCTTAGTTTAGCTTAAAGACGGGAAACAGTTAACTTGGCTTTGTCCAAAAGTAACAAAATCTCTAAAGCTCGTGAATTAACAATTTATATCTTATTGATTTAATACATATCAAAACAAAATGGCAAGTTGTGGTTTAAGGGTTATGTGTGGGACCATGTCTTGCCCTGGTTGTGACTTTCTGGAGTAACAGTCCAGCACATAATACACCGCAACACAACAAGGTGTCATCTTTACGATGCCATTTTTTTTCTTTTGTTAGTTTGTTAACATATTAAACAAATGAGATAAAGTGTTTATTACTGAGCTTTAGAAGTTACCATTGGGCAGAGTCAGACTAACTGTTTCCCCTTATTTTTAGTCTTTATGCTTAGTTTAGTGAAAGAAGTATTTCTCCAATATAAGGGCACCCACTTCCAGTTCACAAACTTTCACTATTACATATAAACAGGGCACCTAAATATGTTTTTTTAAAACATTTTATGAGAGAAATAGGCAGTGCAGTAACATTATCTTGATTTATATTCAATCATCACTGTCTAGTTTTACAGTTTGACCGGATTTCTGCCTAACTGAGAGCGAGAGAGAGAGAAGGAGGGCCAGGTCAGTCCTTTAAATCAGCTCCATACTCTGTGTTTACGATGGCAGGCAATACGAAAAAAGTACAGTTTGTAGTTCGAGCAAAAGTCCAGGAGATGGTGAAACATTGTCAAATGATGTTAATTACATCATTTATTTTCACATACGCTACTACCCACATTGTTTAGATACAAAGCTGATTGAAAATCATCAAACTAAGTATCCTTTTAACTATCTGCATACTGTAGCTTCATATTAAGTAAAGCTACAGTCTGCAGATACACATACACACAATCTCCTGTTGGTTATAGTATCTAAATGTCCTCACAAACACGGCAACACCAGACTCCCTGAACTCAAACATGAGACCATCCTCCACTCAGCACACACCGTCTTCAGAAAAGACAAAAAGAAATCCTACATCCTAGGGCTGGGCGATAAAATCGATTTTTATCAATTAATGTAGATTGTTGTGGTTTAGGACAATTTTTAAAATGAAAATCTAGATTTTCTCTTTAACTTCTTCCGCTGCTCTCTTTAGGCTTCCGTAGTTCATAATGGGTTATGCCTTTTTAACTCCTAGAGATGTCGTTTTATCCCATTACAACAGACCAATGGTCTACTACTTTAAACACAACGAATTGCACAATGTGTTAACATGGATCTAATGTTGAATGACAGTTAAACGATTTCAGAATTGGTTATTTTCAATACTCTACTGTTTCAACTGCAGAACTCTGAGGGCCTCTACTGACAGGTACACCCAACCAAGAAAGCAAACAGGTGCATTTTCCAAAATGTATAACTATCCCTTCAAGTCCTTTGTTTGTTCTTAAGTCATTCACCAGACATGCGGTCTGTACACAATATATAACAAGAATCACCTTCACTTATGCACACAGTGGTGACCTTCACTTTAATACCAGCACTGACAGGGTATTTACAGAAAATATCTCTCTGTTGAAGCAATCAACACCTGTTCTCCATTTAGGAGGAGATCTAAACAGTGTAATGACAGAGACCATCGCAGACAGATGACACATGATCAGGTCTTAGTACTGACACAAAAGAGCAAAGGAGGAAGACAAGAAGGAAGGAAAGAAAAGTAGCAAGCATCAATGTAAACAGTCCTCTGGAGACTGATGATTAACTCATGTTGCATAAGATAATCATTAAATAATATATCATTCTTCTGGGTCCTATGTCTGATATCAGATTTCAGCAGGAAATCTGATAAACCAATGTTATCTTAAATCAACACATAAGAGCTATGTTATGTCAAAAGCTTTAGAAAATACATTCTCCGTTATGTTTCATCACATGCAAGGTTATCCAGCAGATGACTGTAAACATTTCACTGGACACAACAAAACTCCATGACTTTTCCAAAACTTACAATTTTTGACTAATTCCATGACTTTTCCAGGCCTGGAAAATGTGAAATTGTGTAATTCAATGACTTTGTCAATATCGAATATATATATATATATATATATATATATATATATATACACACTATTTCTGTCAAGCTTAAAGGTTCCCATGTACACCTAAATGTGAATATGAAGTAATCATAAAGTTCATTTCGGTTTAAATATTTATATATTTATATTCTGTCAGACACTGAACATGACAAATATACTGTAGAACAGGCATCACCAACTGATAGACCTATTCAACTAAAATTCAAAGGAGGTCCAGTTACTAAAATTCCCTCCTAGCAAAGGTCTGAACCTCATACCCAAAAATCAATATCACACTTAATTGACCCTTTTACTTTGATTACGATTAATGGACAATTTTTTTGTTTTCTGCCTTTTTTTTGTGATTATATTATATTTTGTGGTGACAATGAAACGCTGTGGAAGCACATACCACCCGGTTATCAAACACTCAGCTGTACTCTAGAGTCAAAGTCGTTCACTGCATTTGGTTCGCTGCAGCGCTATTCTTGTTATCATTGGCTGTTAGTCAAAACATCTGTCAAAACATGGCTGGAATGCGCTCTGTCAACACTTTAATCGACTACGTTTCATATTTCAATCGAGGAAAAGGTACTTCGCAATTGATAACGTTATCATTTTATCACCCAGCCTTACTGAATAGTATTTAAAATGATTCTTTTCTATTCAAATGTCCAGGTAGGTTTGACAGTAGGTGGCTTTCCATTACAGATTTATGCAAAACTTAAGCGAAATTTTCCAAATGTCAATAAAACTCAATGTAAAATGACTGCGTTTCCACTGAGTGATGTGTGCGACTTCTGTCATGATGTTATGTAACTTCTTCTCTCGCGAGAACATTAATCAATATTAGGCAGCCATGTATGAGGAATTTCTGAGTGATAAGTCCACAGTTTCATAGAGGAATTGTGGATTCAAATCTCTGGATGATCCGCTGAACTTTTGAAGGGTAATGTGATGCAATAACAGCTCTTGTAGCGCCTGCTGCATCATGCTGGAGGGAGCCAGTTCCTACCAACAAGCACATAGACATAGCATCATGTGACTTAGAAAAACGAAAAAAGTTTTTTGCAATGCATGTTTTTTCTACACTGAGGTGTTTCCATTACGCATATTTTTCATTCACAATTTCAATTTCTGCAGTTTGAGGGTTAATGTAAACCCAACTAGTGGGCCAGTGTGCACAACACAAGTAAGCAGCTAAATTGACATCACTCATCGATTTAATTATTTACACATGTGCTTTTCCTCCTGTGACATGTCAAAATGCCTTACAGAGCACATGACTGAAAAATGCTGTCTGTTTGAACATGACTCTCAAAGCTCCCTAGCAAATAAGTAGGGGGGGAACATACAGTTCAGGAAGAAGGCAGGAAGTCCTTCATCCAGAACCAAGTGGTCACATGAAAATATTTCTTGGGTAAAGGGGCAAAGATCCCTGCGTATTGTCTTATAGTGAGCTATATGTATGCACATCTATGTGTGACATCATCAGATCTCTCCTTTGGACGTAGCTGTTTTATCACTGTTAAGCCGATGCAATGTTTTACTCTCCTGACCTGATGCTGAATCTGTAACAAAAAACACAATCTTTTTGAAAGACTGCACAACATCTCGACAGCAGACCCCACAAGATCAGTTGAATCTTTCACGTCAAGTCAAGTCAATTTTATTTATAAAGCCCATTATCACAAAACACAGTTTGCCTCAGAGGGCTTTATAGCGTACGACATCCCTCTGCCCTTAGACCCTCACATCGCCTAAGGACATGGGACTCTAAACCTTTTTTTTCCAGTTGTTTGTAACCTTATCAAGGATTATTCTACAAACATGAGAGCAGGAACAAAATACAAACACTACATAGCCATGGCCTTGCTAGCTACAGTAAATCAACACTTCACTGACACTTCAACCAACAAAGCCAAAACGCCCTAAACCACAACTCTGGCATGTGCTGCATTGTAGGTGCAGTTCATGCCCTGCAATTATGCAGAAACTGCAAGGTGAACATGAATGAAATGGTATGATGCTATAGTAAAAAACAATGCAAACGTACATTTGAAGCGACACTTCTGACTGGCGTTGACACAATACTGGAATTTCTAACTTCTAACTAAATATATTAATATATGTAACCATTTTCATTGCAATTATAGCAAGGCTATAACATGACAACAACCACTTCTCTTTTCTTGATGTCTATGAACATTAATAATTACATATTTTTGTATTACTGAAATTAATTTTCTAAAACAACCATAAACTGCACAACAAATAAATAAATAAAACTTTGCTGCAAAAGTCTATATGCAACTGGAGTAAGTGTGACGAGTGACGAGAAAATTGCACTGTGAGTGAAAGTAAATGGAGCGGCGTGTTTGGAAACTCACTGTCGGAGAGGAGAGAGAGAGAAAGTGATATTGATATGGAACTGTGTCAGATATTAAGAATCTGTATTGATACTGTAAATCAATATTCTTCACAACACCTTCTCTTACTCAGGGCGATGGAGGAAGTATTTCATAAAATGCTGCTGACCTGCTTTGCATCATCATCATACTGTCGAACCTTTTGGAGGTGTGTCTAATGGGATTATCAGTACAAACATGGTGTGACAGAGGTATGTCATTTTTGGAATACAGCCACTACTATGTCATCAAGGCTTGTTCCTGAAACTGTGTGTGTATCAAGCTGAGTCACCCATCATTCATTCAGTTTAGTGCAAAGTCTCCCTCATTATGTAAAACATCTCCATTTAGACTGAAATGAACAGGAGGAAGGAAGACAAAGCAGTCAGTGCATATTGTGATGCGTCACTAATGCTTTAAGCTGTCATCTCTCTAAATGATCTCTGCAGTACAAACGGCAGCAGTACCTGCCCCGCCGCAGCTTCTAACAAAACCTGATTTTGTAAAGCAGCAGCCTCATAAGCCTCTTACTGAGCCCCATACTTTGTACGGTCATTAACTGCGACCAGCGACCTGCCATGTTATCAGCTGGGCAGAGGAAGTGGAGGAAGAAAGGGGGAGGGGACAGATGAAAGAGTAAGACAAGAATCAGTGTTTACACAACCCACAGAGATGATGACAGATGTTAAGAAACATAGGACTGCACGATATGTGAAATATATATATACATATATATATTCAGTTATTGACATAAATGGGATCATAATATGATTCATGATGACAGAATTTTGCAGCATTGGTCATTTTTGCATTTCATTTTCACTGACAAAATATAAAAAATATGATGATGTGATTCTGGATGGGGTCTGTAGCACACAAGCATGTTACAACCCATCTGAAAAATCATTTTTAGGCCATAGCATTGGTTGCATGGTTTTCCTTGATCAAAAAAGTGATGCTCCTCCATTACTTGGCCATATTGCATTTCGATAATATTTCAATTAACCCTTTCATACCTGAGCAAAAACACGGGAAGAAGGCAGCGAGCACCAAAACAAGAAATGGCACAAAACTGAAGGGCTTAAAAATATAACAATTTAGTGACATAATTTTAAATAAGTAATTATGATTATCAGAAATATAATTTTCCCCTTGCATTTTTCTTTGTTTCCCCTATATATTTCCCTAGCTTTTTAAAAATAATTTTCTACATTTACAAGTTTCTTGCAATTAATGAAACATTTATTACCAAGTTGCGAAGTGCCTTTTTTCCTTGTTTTTGAGAAAATCACATCAATTTGCTCAGGATTCAAAGGTTAAATTACTTATAAAAGGTGTGTAAAAGCAGCACAAGGAAAGTGATGTTACTCCAGGTTAACGGGTTAATTGTGCAGCCCTAAAGTGAAATAAATAAATACAGAGGTAAAGAGTCCAAGTATTTTAAAATGTGACATCTAATCTCAGACACTAATAATAAATTACAACATCAACAATAATTAATCAAAGTTTTCACTGACATTTTTTGTCGCAAGGGGATTTTAGTACGGACAAACCGTTTTCCCAGGAATTAGTCTACACCCACTTATCTCTAGATCCAGTTTGCAGAGAATGAGTGAACTAATGACTCAGATATCCTAGATTCAGAATTCTCTATCCTGACCCAAATACAGGGATTAGATGGTTGATGACTGAAAGGCTGAGAGAGACAGCAGGCAGAGGAAAAGGATGATGGCCTGACAGCGGCCTGACTGCAAATCTGTCTATTTATTCAAGAGACGACTGACCGAGAGGAACAGTTTAATCTTAAGTATACAAATTTGTCATGATCCTGTCCATTAGTGTTTCAACAGATACATTGTGTTGAAATGACAAAAGACTGAGGCTTTATTTAACCAAAATTTTTATGTCTTTAAAGTCACAGTGACATGAAAAATACATTTTTCCAATGTTCATGGCTCAAAACATCCATTTTGAGAATTTTATGTCAATATATTTTCTTTTGCTGCAAAACATTATATTATTTTTGATGACTACTCTCAAACATGGGGGTGGGTAAATAAATGTATCCAATGAAATATGATGGGGGGGGGGGTTAACCCCATTCATCATATAAAGATTTATTGGAGTTCAGTTAGTAGAGCAAGGCATTAGCAGGAGGTGTGTGTTTGGATTCCAGCTGGCAAAAAACTTTGTTTACCTTTCCAAAAATGATGGTTGAGGTCTAATTTACTGGTATTAACATCCTTCCAACAATCCTCTGCAGCTTCAGAGCTCTGCATCTCTGCATCTCTCTATAGCTCTATATACCGCGCAGCTACTGCTGTGATCCGATAAGCCACGCTTATCAATATTTTTACAATAATAATGGATCAAATAACAACATCTTAAAGGGAAACCAGTGTTTTTCAACATTGAACTCTACGTCCCCATGTTTTGGTGTCTTAGAGACTAAAAAAGAAAAGCATTTTTTTAAATTGGTCCAGTATTGAGCAAGCCTGTTGCAGTCAGCAGCCACAGAACAGACTGCAATGTAACCACTTGGGGCATGTTTGCACCATCAATTGACAATTTATTGCTTGTTTTTGCCTCTGACAGGCTCATACTGTCAGTGTAAGTGTGTCTCATACATAAGGGATCCCTGCAGAGAAATGAATCATTTTTCTTTACCCCTTACTTGTCCGAGTCTGTTTTGTTATTATGTGTAACCAAGTCTGGTCTGAAATCTTGCAGACTTTTTTCACACAGCCAAAATCAGCTAGATATTCAGCCATGACATTGAAAATCTTTTAGATTTCTTCTTTTAGAGAACACTAAGCATGCATGACTATGCATAAAATGCATGCATTACAGCCATTTAAGTGGTCACAGTGCTTTCTCTAAATACCGAACCAATATCAAAATTTGTTGGCTCCGTTAGTCACTTTGACACAAAAACATCTGAAAATAGGATCCATGTTAAAAAAAAAAAATACAGAAGTTCCCCTTTAAGTGAAAATGTTTGCTCATAGTGACAAACCACAAGCTGTAAATAGGTTTGTGTGTCGACTTTATGAGGTTTTAATGCGTCAGTGCTGTGCTGAGTTAAACATCATCACGCACTCACACACTCATGGCATGGCCATAATGGCAACAATTCTGTGTTCAGTATTGAACCGCCATTCTTCAGATTAGCTCTACCTCCTACACCACGGCCACCCGCTATTACGTTAAATAGCAGATAATTGAGACACGATCTAAAGTAGTGACGTCTTGTGCTTTTCCATTTTAAAATTCCCCACTTCATTATTCCAGATCCTTTAAATATAACCAGGCTTATATTCCTATTTTTAGCTGAAACTGAAATCTTGACTGGCTAGTTCAACCCAATGCTGTGGTGATCCAGAAAAGGAGCCTTGCAGGGAGCACCAGTTTGAAAACAGGAAATATCTTTTACCTACTATAATCATTGTTACTCAGCAGAGGACAAACCAGTTAACCAGCATCCCTGCCTACAGGGATTAAAGCTTGCATTTCTTTCTCACCATCACATTTTATTGGTTGGGTGTTTTACTTCTTTATTACTACTGTACTTCCACTCGTGTCAGAGCATCTTACAATCCATTTAGGCTTACATTCTAGAATCAACAACTTTATACGAAGGCATCTGTTTTTACAGTGCTCCAGCTTTTTTGTGTGGCCACTCAGACATAACCCTTTTCCACCAACACGGAACTGGTTCCATTCCAGGTCCCGCAGCTAATTCTAAACCAAACAAAAAAAAGAGGTTCAGATCCCCAAAAAACTGGTTCTCAGCTGGAACCAAAAACCAGCAGGTTTTCCTTGACCTGAAGTGCAAACCATGACAACATCAGTGGACGTGTCATATTCTCCAGACTGGAAAAAGAGGACGGAGAGGACAACAATGAAGAAGTCAAGTGAGAAAGTGTCAGACAAAAAAATACGGGTCACTTGTCTCATTTATAGTTGGTTCTTGCTTCTTGGCTAAAAAACAAATATCTGTAATAATGAAAGTTTGCAGGTAATCAATGTAATTCCCCATTGCAGAAAAAAAAACAAAAAAAATTCATTGATTTTATTTTCCTAGAAGGCTGCAAGTTATTATTATTTTTTTAATATTAATAATTTATATAGAATAATTATTTTTTAAAAATTACATTTGGCGTCTGTGTACTGATTACAATATTGCCATGCAAAATACTGCAATACAAGGCTGTAACTTTTCCACCACTCCTATTGTTTCTTGTGTTTATTGTTAAAAGTTTTGATGTATTGAAGGCATTTAGAAAATCAAAACTGTTGTGCTGACATAGATCTTAGCTGTGCTCCGTACACATCACTCTACAGTCTTTATACAGAGACCCTCCCTGTCAATAAACACTCTGAATAACCAGCTCTGAACTATTACACCAGCAAACAGGATTTACAGAGAGCATGGTGGGAAACAAACGTCTACAATAACCATGTGACCACTACTGAAGTGTCCTTGACCATAGCTACATGATTTGGCTATCAAATGAGTTGAGCTTAAACCTAATGTTTACTGTAGGTATGGTCCCAAAAAAACGGTCCATTGCTGATAAACAAAACCCTGATGATATCATGTAACTGAATAATACAACCAGGTGGCCACACAGCTGAGAGGGCCATGACGTTGATCTGAGAACTGCAGTGAAGCCAGAGGGGTCAGCCAGACTTAAGCTGGACTAAACAGATACAGTTTGAATACACAGACTCCACAGCTGGACAGATATGGGTCAAACCAAACCCGCGTTCCAGTTTCTCAATGGGGATAAATAAAATTTTCTTCAAATCTAGATTTAAAAATACAGTCCTTTTCCAGTTTAGATGGCAAATGACATCCCGTGTACAGTACATGTCCAATGCCAGCGCTATCTGTGGACATGTGAAGGCTGTAACGCAGTGCTCGCTGGGTTCAAGGTGGCAGTGATGATAAATCCATCCCTTCTGCAGAAAACCTTGTCCAGAAACTCAACTCACTAACCTCATCTGCATCACATTTCAGTCAATTATCAATTATTTCAGCATTGAACAAACAAGATAGTGAACCCAACATGATGATGGGTGAAAAAATTCATAAAGGAAACACAAAATGACCAAGACGAGTGTTCTGAAGTAAGTTAAAAAAAGAAAGGCAATAAGTAAGAAAGTTGCAGTATATTTTATGGAAACATGTTGGACAGAAGAGAACAAACACACCAGTTAACCTTGAGTACCTGTGTACAAATTCTATCACTTAAAAGTCAGCAATTCTGAAATTCAGATATATTATCTCATGAATTTTACTGTAATACACATTACCCTTAAAAAGCTGTTGATTCTACTGATAACAAATCTCTTTGGAATTATGTAATACAAGTGGATAAAAAGAAAAATGCTAATAAAGATGACTTCTATTGTTGCTATATGAGAATAGAGAGTGGCCACTGCAAAGTTGAGAGAACACTATAACAGAGATATAAATTGATGAAGTGCTGTAGCGGAAACAAAAACTGGAAAAACATACATCTATGAGGCTGCATCTGACGATTATTCTTCATTATTGGTTAATCTGTTGATTATTTTCTCAATTAATCAACTAGTTGTTTGGTCGTAAAATATCCTGTTTCGTCCACAGTTCAAAAATATTCAGTTTACTTGCATAAAGGGAGTAAATAAACCAGAAAATGATAACAAGTAAGAAGCTGGAATCAGAGAAATTCGATCTCTTTTTCTTTAAAAATTCCTTTAACCGATAAATTGATTACAAAATTAGTTGGCGATTAATTTAACAGTCAGCGATAAGCAATAAATTGTTGCAGCTATACATTTGGGATTGTATTGCCAAAATTAAGCCAACTAGGACAGCAAAGAGATTCTGTATGCAGTGAGCCTCAGCCGCTGTTATTAAAGGTGCTTGGGCAGGTTGACACATGCACTGGACTGTACAAAAACTTTGCACCTCTACGGATGATTTCTACTTTCCCAAGTGTAAGGTCAACACCATCTGAATAAGAAAAGACACTGATTTTACAAAGCACCTGATAAAATGCAACTAACAGATGGTAGCGTTTTAAACATGATACTGGGTTAATCCATGTTACACATAAGCACTCTTGACTGGATCCTCTTATTTTAGAGATCTAGAGATAACGAGCAATGATCTTGTCTGGCCAAATGGGTAGATAACAAACGCACCTGTACAATGTGATATTACCTCTGTATGAATTCTAATTCTAATAGCAGATACCGATATTAAAAGACTTTGCATGCCTTTAATGTTTTTTTTACTTAGTCAGTGTGCAAAATTAAGCAACAGCATCCCAGCCCTGTCTTGTCAGAGCTAGACAAGAAGCCATTTCCTGAAACTATTTCACAGTTTGCGGTTTCTACACTTTGATATGGAGCACACTAAAGACTACTGCACAACACACACCACAAAACTTTAAATAACACATGCATTAATGAGAAATCTGCAGTTCAAGAAGATTGCAAACTTTATGGCTGTCAGTTTAGTAGGAAAGCTTTTGCACAATGTAACAACAAAACCAAGACCTCTTGGTCTAGAAGATGCTGGAATTTCTGTGGGAAAATACCCTTTAAATATCTATAACCCCCAAAGAGGTTTCAATTTGCATCCAGATTTAGTTTAAGTTTTAGGCTGGTATCTTTCCAAAAATGAGTCCTGTAAAAGGGGCACCTGAAAAAGCCACCTGCAAAAGCGTTGCCTACAGGTGGCCACTGCTCCCTGAGAAAAGAGCACACCAATCTCCATTCAAACAATACTGAAAATAACTTTATCCCGCCTATAGCTAGAAAAAGATATATGATAATATTGTATCTCAAAATCATAACTTAGTCGACGGAGTTTGCTCTTTCATTCGGCAGCTGACTAGCACCCTGACCAACACGTTTTTAGAAATGACACCCAATTTCACATTTGCAACCCCTCGCTGCATCCTGTGGTGTCTTGGACTGGCTGACTACATTTGGTTTGTTTAATATCGACGCAACCTCGACTTCTGTCGGCACGTAAACTTTTTAAATCCTGTTGCACAATATATGTGCAAATCTATTGCCTGGACGGCGTTTGACCTCATGTGAACAGTAAACGAAATATTCCAAAAATGCAAACGGAGGCCGGGGGGACTCCTCAACTGCCCGCCAGAGGACATGTTTTCCGGGCAGGGAGGAGGGGGGGCTTACCTGAACAGCCCCACCTCACCGACCCCCACAGGTAACTAAACTTTCTGCTTTTCTCTGGAAAAAGACAATAAAGAGTGGAGCTTTACCTTTTCCGCTGTTATGAACCTCCGCCGAGTGTCCACTGAGCGTTCACCTCATGGCTGCTTAACTCTGAGGTTAGAAAATCGACGCAAACCGCTCAGGACATCGACCGTGCTGTGTGGCGCTCTCGGACTTCCTCCTCTCGGTCTGTGTGAGCATCAAATATAAAGCTGCACGCAACCACTGTGACACTGACACGCTTCCTGTGAGCGCGTGCACTAAAGATCAAGGAGACGCGTAAACAAGATAGAGGTCATAATAAAAAGGTAATTTTAAAGCACTTTGACACAGTTTTGCAAAGTATATTTGCGTGCAGTATGTAGGCTAGATTTTCTTTTTTTGGAAGATATTGTTTTAGTGGTCAAGATGCCCGAACACCCAAAATCTTTCATAAATAGACTTATTATAAATTTGATTTTATCATAATATTATGCTAACGCACTATATTTTTGAATACGAATTTATTTTACGCAACAATATGTAGTTTATTTTGAAAGTAACATGTACATGTTTTCCGGTATGCTATCACTCCAGTGAACTTGAGTGTTATGGGGGCATTCACATCGTTGGTATGTCAACAGGAAGCATGTTGCCAAAATCTCACAGCAAATCAGACTCCTGTGTTATGTTTTGCGTTATTTAACCCTTCATTTACATTCAGCTCAGCTCTGGTGGACATTCCTGCAGTCAGCATACCTCACCTCATCAGAAACAAAAAAGTGAAAAGAAAAAAAAAACATAACAAAAGTGTTGCATAAATTTTTTTGTTTAGTGTAAATTTTTATTTCCTGGACTTACCTCAAGAGTTTTTTGTGGCTTCCATAAACCTTATCCTTATCTCACACAGCTGTTTTGCCTTATCATACCCTTTAACCTTGGTACATTTAATCCCCCCAATTCCCCACCTCAGTGTAATGAGAGAGTGAGGCCTTGGCCAGCAGTTTTCTAGTTGTCTATACGTATAATCCTGTTGCTGTAATCTATGCTTTAATCACTGACCAAAGTTAACTGAAAGTATCACACTGTATTCTTAAATGCAATTTCTTTCATCAGTGATGCTGCCTGAAGATAATCCCCTTTTCTTCGAGATTGACAAATAACTGCTTAGCACTATCATCTTTTCACACAATCGGTCAACTTTAACATGGCAGATAACATCAGCAGCCAGACAGGTGCTCCTCATGTCACCTCTCACATCAAACAGCCGTCTGCTCTGAGTCAACTTCCTTCGCTTCATTCAGAACTTACCTCCTGAATGGTTGTAACTTAATTCTTGTTTCAGTTCTCTTCTAAACAACACAGTGAAAGCCAGGTCTGCTCTATATTACAGATTTACTGTACCCAGCACATCCTCAGTGAACTACTTTGTTCCTGTATGTCTGCAGCAGCCCATTGTAGTCTAGCAATCATAACAATCCAATCCAGCACATACTGATGCTATCAGTGTCCACCCTTCCTGTGTTCTAAACAGCCAAATTGACTCTCAGCCGTATTTGTTTTCTTTCTCCTCTCATTTTTGCATTTCCATTAACCAGTAATATGACTTCCTCTACACTTGTATTTTGCACAACTGTATTTTGCCGCATTGTCCATATATGGTCACTTGTGCATCGGAATATGCAGATAAAAAAAGCTGGTATTGTTGAAATACTCCTTGCTTTTCTAAGTATTTTAATGACATTCCTTTTACAAAATGTAATTGGGCAAAAAGCCAAGATTTATTTTCTTTCCTCTTACAGAAAAGTGTATCAGGGATGTGGCACATAACCTACCCTGAGCTCTTTCTCTGTCTTTCTGTTCATGACTGATATATTCTTCCATTCATGCTATCACCACTGTGGTTGCTTGCAGCTTTTGCACCCCTCACCACAGTAGCTGCCTTGTACTTTCCCAGACGTCCCATTTTGTCAGCATTAACTATGAAGTCGCACAACTGTTAAGTAAATTCCCAACTCCAAGTACCCCAAAAAGTTTAGTTTCTCTGACTTATCTCTCAGCACTCTTGTGAAGATAAACTGATTCACTGACGCACTCTCATACTAATGAATATCAATCTGTCTGACAAAAGCATCAGTCTGTGCATTTATACATTTCAGTTGAACACGTTCGTCTGTGGTTAGTTAAGACTTGTGTGTATATCATTTTTTATATAAAATAGCATTAAAGCCGTAAAAGGAGAAATACATTATAACAGTCGATAGTCATCCGGGTCTGAACTTCTGCTCAAACTTCTCTTTGCATCTTTAAGTTTAGTTCCTTCATTGTGCCAGTTTAAATACACACCACGGGAAGTTACCTCATGTGCAAACGCACAACTTAACAGGCAACATACATTTTGTATTTGTGAGTTTGTCTATAATTGAAGGGACAGTTCATTCTAAAATCTATTTGGACTCATTTTCTCTTATTTGTAGAGCTATTCTATTAATCTAGAAGGTTTTGGTGTGAGTTGCAGAGTGTTTGAGAAATCAGCCATGGAGATGTCTGCCTTCTCTCCAATATAAAAGAACTAGATGGCACGCGGCTTGTGGTGCTGAAAAACTCAGCAGAAATGTTTCCAGAAACCCTGACCTGGTTATTTAAGATAACAGCCACAGACCTTAATGAGAGCAGTTTCCTATAGGAACTTTTTTCTTTCTACCAAACTAGGCCTATTAACCATATCACTGCACAGAAGGAAGCATGCATCCACTGTCACCCAGGCAGATAAAAGACAGATCAACAATGTAGAGTTACACCAAAAGTGATATATATTAAAGATAGTATATACAAAACAATAACGACATATTTCCATAGTACATAGAGAACAAGTGTCCATGGCTTTCAGTTTTAAATCTGAATGAAATATTCTGTCTTATTCTGTGCACGATATAAAAACACACACAAACATAAAAACAGCATACTGCTTTGGCTGATATAAATACGTGTTTGTATAAAGAGGAGTAACAGGGGTGATGTGGTGGGAGTATTGCTTTCATGTTGGACTCGTTCAATGTTTCAAACCCTGAGTAGATCAGAAATGGATTGGGTGACACCCAGTGGGAGACATCCAGAAGCACTTCACTGCTTTCCTACCAAAAATGATGAAGCCACGAGACTGACAGATGACACTAATTTCACATCTTTTGATCCTTGTGTGTGTGCAGTACTGCATCCCACTGGAGAAGAAAATGACAGATTGTACTGCGATTGGACCCATGTTATCAGTCTGTGATGCTTAAATGATTGAATGAAAGGATGGTGTTTTTCGTTTTAAGTACCACTGAAAATTTTCTGAAAGTTGATGAGATGAATCTGACACGTTTTGCTCAACCCTTCTAAAAAATCTGACCGCCAAATAAAAAAAAAAAAAGATAACTTAATAAAAATAACAGAACACATCAATAAAATCCACATTTCATTTGCATAACAATGTCCTTCCTGTGTTTGCCCTGGTGTTGTGACCTCATGTGACTGTACGCTCTATGTCACCCAGCTGTCCATTCGCATTCGTTTGACCGTTGGACTCTCTCTTCCCTCTGAGCGACTCACAGGGAGCACGTGGAAGTCCAGACGCTGCTGCTCCTCCCGGTCGCTGCCGCCCTCGTGGGAGCTGCAGGAGGAGCTGACGCTGTCTGCAGGGGACCTCCCCATCTCTGCTCTGGTGGAGGAGTGAGGATGAGGAGGGGCATGAGCCTGGGTCATGTACCCTGACTGGCTGAGATGGTCGCGGGGTGGGGAGATTGGCTCGGCTTTGATGTTGATGTTGTGGTTTGTGTTGATGGAGAGATTGGAGCTCCCAGACCTACAGATGGAGGGAGAGACGGAGAGAGGGAGAGCATGTTTTAAGGCTGTGACTGTAGAGTGAAGGCGCCACCTTGTGGGGAAACTAACAAGCCTTTAGACAGAGAAGGCTGACTAATACTGAGACTTGTCCTGTGGTGGCACAGCTGCACTCATTCAAGTACTGCAATACTAACGTTAGCTCTATTTGCCAAATTAAGACAGGTATTGCTGTATAAAGGACAATGTTGACTTTAGAACTTTTTTCTGTTTGTGCTACTGTTTCACTAAGTTTATCACTTACAATTATCCTAGAATAATACATTTGTCACTTGTGGTCACATCGGCCTGCTGCTCAGCAAAAATTAAACAGTACATCCCTTGTATACATTACTTCTCTACCTTTAACTAAGTGTAATTGCTAACTTCGTCAGCTAACAAACTGTTTAAAGAAAGAAAGGTGAACTGTGTCCGGTAGTTACCCGAGAGAGCTCAGCTGGTGTTGTTGCCATGCCGTCATGGAGCCCATAGAGGGACCTGCAGGGGAGTTGAAGCCTGACAGCTCGGCACTGTTCAGAGAGTAATCTGGCAAAGAGAAAAATGACATGTAGCACACAAGGAGCATTATCAAGCCTTCCTTGATACAACTTCAGTATCATACTACAAGTCTATTGTGTAATTTTGTTCAAAATGAGCTGCTTTGACTATATATTACTTTTTAGTTTTAGTGTCCCATGATGAATATTGGCTTTTGGTGATCATATTGAATAAAAATCGTCAAATGAAAAAGATACAGAATATTATACATATCTCTCACTCTCTCTCTCTATATACGCTCCGGCTACACTAATGGAATATATATATATATATTTCTTTTTTTTTTGTTATTTCAAAACACCGACAAAGTTAATCTAACTTAAAATGTTCAAAAGAGCTGCCTTCCATATATAGCTTAATGCTAAGAATGTCTGCACCATCTGAACATACAGTCCTCTGTGGTCCTCTGTCTTTCATTTTAAACTGAGTAACACATAAATAATAATGTCACCTATCAATTGAATGAAAGTACATTAAGAGAAACAGTAACATTTTAATGTCTTCAGGTCCGCTCCGGCTACACTAATGGAAGCAATATACGAAAAATCCTCAGAATCATCAGGTACCGTTGTTGTAGGCAGAGCTGATGCCGGAGTAAACCAGACTCTGGTGAGGCAGACTGGGTGTGGTGATGGAGACCAGCGGAGTGGACAGAGGCTGGCTGGACTGACTGCTGCTCAGCCTCTGATTACTCTGAAAATACACAAAAACACAGAGGGTCACAATGCTTATTCACAGCAGTTGTGAGAGGGTTGCCTGTGAGAATATGCTTGTAAAAAGGGTAGGTTCAATAAGTTGAAGCTTCAACATTCAGCCCTTTTGTTTTCCCCTTTAATTTAATAATGCCTTATGGTTATTTATTTCCTTTCATGTGCATTCCTTCAAGATTTGTTTTTTTTTAAGGATCAAAATCAAAGTTACTTCTTCCACTACTCATCATGCAGTTTTACTGTACTGTGGATGGCATGCAGCTGCTTGTGATGCTCCATTTCCACCACATGGTGTCAGTATTAATTACTTTTTCTGTAGTCTTCCACAGCGAGTGAGAACTACAGTATTTCCCCAAAGAAAAATTAAACCACAAACACTTTTAGACTGTATTCTAGATATGATGTGAAATATGCCTTTTTGGTGTGTCCACTGTTCGTAAACCTGCATTACTTTTATTTGTCTATTTTCTATCTGTTTTAATTTACAGTAAAGCTGCTAAGTTTGACAAATGCTGCCAAACTAAATTTGTAGTAATACAAATAATAGTAACACAATGACAATAAAGGATCTATCTATCTGTCCGTCTGTCCGTCTATATCTACTTATTCTTTACTATCTAATTTACTGTATTCCCCAGAATGCCTCCAACCTCCAGAAAAAGTGTCTGAACTTTGGTTCAGCATCCTGCTCAAGAAAATGCTGGAAGGCACAAGGCTCTTGATGGATGCTGAACGTTTTGTGTTATTAAAAGTCAGTCAGACATTCACCATAATGAGTTCAGTTCATAAACCGGTAAATCCCTCCATGATAGTTTAGATCACTCAGTATTTCAAATTACAGATGCCCGAGTTTGTAAACTTTTTATACATTCATTCATTTTCCATTGCTGCTAATCCTATTCAGGATTGCCTCAGAGCTGGAACCTATTCCTGCTGACACTGACAGTAGACGAGAGGCAGCGTGCACCCAGGACAGGCCACCAGACTATCAAAGGAAAACACTAGTGTAGAGACATGATATTTGATATATAAGGCGATATCACCACCTGAACAGACAAAGTAAAAGAGGCTATACACATCTAACCATTCATTCTTACATTCACACCTGCAGCAGTGACACCTCCCACTGTCTTTAGACTGTGGGAGATAGACAAGCCCCTTTTACACTGCCTGTTCAAGGCGGGAACATCATGCCATTATGCCGCCTTATTGTTCTGTGTAAAAGGTATGATTGCAGAACAGGGCGACAGAGTGGTCTCGCCTTTAAGTCACCATGGGAGGTACTAACAGCGCATAAACTGTCTGTATGAACAGGAATGCTGGTAGGAAGGAATCATGGGTAGCAAAACGGGTGTAGTATTTTGTGTGCAACCCACTGCAGGAGATTTATCCTCCAAGCAGAGGACGAAATCAGTCACTATATAACAGGGACAGTAACATTTTATGCCATTGTTATTGTTCATAAAGCACTGCTTACATGTATGTTATATGTCACACAAAAGGCTGAAGCTGTTGTGGTAAACCTCACTAGTCATGCCTCTTTTGCTTCTATGATGCCGGCATGCTATATAAATTCACACACTGGAGAATCAGCACCTCCAAGCCTGAGGCCATGGTTCTCAGCCGGAAAAGGGTGGAGTGCCCTCTCCAGATCGAGGATGAGATCCTGCCCCAAGTGGAGGAGTTTAAGTACCTCGGGGTCTTGTTCACGAGTGAGGGAAGGATGGAGCGGGAGATCGACAGGCGGATCGGACTCTGCACTGATCTGTCGTGGTGATGAGGGAGCTGAGCAGAAAGGCAAAGTTCTCGATTTACCGGTCGATCTTCGTTCCTACTCTCACCTATGGTCATGAGCTTTGGGTAGTAACCAAAAGAACAAGATCGCAGGTACAAGCGGCTGAAATGAACTTCCTCCGTAGGGTGGCTGGGCTTTCCCTTCGAGATAGGGTGAGAAGCTCAGTCATCCGAGAGGAGGATGCAAATAGTTTTTATCAAATGCTTAAATTCAAATAAAACCAATCTTATCCTCTTAATTACTTGGTTCAATTTGGATCTGTTTAGCCACATGAGGTGTTTTGCATTTTGACTGGTAGCAGTCTCATTAAGTAAATATAATCAAGCCTACTGCTGCAACCTCAGTGCTAATCTACTTGATTGAGTGTTTTAACAATTAATCAAAACACCACTAAATACCAGCAGGCAATTTGTTCTTAATCAGTCACAGTTTCAAGTTACGATCGAAACCAAGTTGGTTTGGCACACTTTCTGCCCGGCTGGTGAAGCTGCTGTAATCAAAACTGGTGGCTTTTTAACTTAACACATTTCTAACAGTCATTAGAAGTTTGGTGTTGTTCCTCTCTGGGCTGTTGCCGTTCCAGCTTGATAATGTCAGCAATGACATCACCCTGAATGAGGTAATTCCGAACGCACAAACAGTGATACCGATGTACACCTAAAACTAACACGCTCAAAAAAGTAACTCAGTGTTTCCTTCCTCTTTCCCTGTGTTGATTGTGGTATTCCTGTCACTATGAGTGACAAATGCATAGTAGAGAATTCAAGTGTGAGCTAACGCTGGTAATAATGACAGTTAACACATGCAGCTTGTGAGGGAAGGCAGACCTGCTCAGTTTTTTATGAACATTGCTCTGAAGAAACTTTAAAATATAAAAGTAAAAAAAAAAATTAAACATAAGAGAGTGGTGCTTGCCCATTTGTGCAAATCACAAACAGCACACACAAAACACACCATACACACAAACATGCACGGAGAAGGAAGTGAAAGGCAGTTTCAAAATGATTAAATAGAAGAATTGCTGTCAGACCACAACTAAGACACGTCATCATCTGAGCAGCTCTCGCCCTCTTCTGTTTCTTTAAACATTGTGGAAATATTAGCATGCTATTGTTTATGGTGTTGCACGCCAGCGTCAACCCATAAAAGCTGGTATTTAACACTCTCACACCACTGAAAAACAACATGTTAACTGCAAACATGCAGACAATTAAGTATCTGTCATCCTGTGTTTAAAAATAATCATCTCAGAAAGATGAGAATGATGAGAAATTATGATGTTTAACAAATACATAATCACATTTGACTCATTACTGTGCAGGCAGTGCGGACTGTCACACGTATGATGGAGGGGTATGTATTCATTTATCATATTTTATTAATACAAATGACTATCCTTAAATGAGTCTTATGTGTACTTACCGAGCTTATGACGTGCTTAAATTTGTAATCCATTTCTGATTTGGCTTTAAGTTCTAAAAAAGTAAAACATTTTATTCTCATAGTCACAAAAAACTGTGAAATTGGTTTGCCACAAGTTTTTTTATGTTATGGTTTTATTGTAGGTACATCATCTCCTGAAAAGCAGGATTTATTAATTTTAACAGGAGATAACAGGAGAAATAACAAATGCCATCCTTATACTGATGGATCACTGCAAAATGTAAAAACCCCCAGTATCCCACAGCTAGAAGAGTACTGGAGCAATCTTGGACACCATAATAAAGGAAAAAAAGATCTCCATTGTTTGCTAATCGTTACATCATGTTTGAGCATAGTGTGGGAGGGAAGGGCAACAGCAAGAGAGTTTAGGGCAAGTCAATAACTTCAATAACGCATCTCAGTTGCTGAATGTACAATCTGGAGGGAGAGAGACCGAAGACTCCTTCTGCACAGAGTGGAGAGTCACCTCACCAAACCATGAACTCTGCGAGATTTCATACATCTCATCACTGAAACGTCTTGTACAGTGTACATTCTGAGGGTTCATTTCTGCCACAATTTGGGATGTGAGTAGACTAAGCAGCATATTATTTCCGCTTTTTTGTTCTAGTGGTAATGTGTCGAAACCTGACCTGAATCTGCACTCCCTTTTCCAATAAAGTGAATGAGCTGGCAGCCTACTTGAAATATCATCACCATCCTATTTTTGTGTGTCCAGCAGCCCAAATGTGACTTTGCGTATCTTTCACTGACACACATAATTTTTCCACGTTCTTTGGAGAAAATTTAAATCTGGCAAAACGATCATCGGGGTGTCGGTCTATGTGAACAAGCAGTGGTGTCATACTGTGTGTACAACAAAGAAAAACACAAAGAAGGATTCTTCTGTTCTTTCTGCAAATGCTATAAGCTACAAAAGGTGTATCTACAGTCCTTCATAATATTAAAGATAAAGCACAAGATGCCCTTGTGATTACCAGAGGTAACCTTAACCTTTGCCTTCTTTAAAATGCCAGGGTGTACGAGCGTAATTAGTCCACTGTTTGAACAACAGGCTGCTATCTGCTCTTCTGTCACTTATCCACTGCTGCACCTCTTTAAAATGTATTTTCCTTATTGTATGCATTTTATATACTCTATTTTTTAGCTTTATTTTTATTAATATTATGTCCATGGTTTTTATTTTCCATCTTATGTAATGCATTCTCTGCATTCTATTTTCATCCTTGTTTTTATCTTACTTTTAATAGTATTATCATGTGGGTTTTATCAACTGAAATGCATTCTATGTATTCTATTCTGATCTTATATTATTTTTACATGCAGGTTTTATCATGTCTTTATGTCTTCTATGTCTTTTCATGTGAAGTACCTTAGGCTGTATTGCTATTGTATGAAAGGTACTACACAAATTAGAAAATATATATTCACATGCTGTGAATATCATGTTACATCATTCATTATTCAGACTTCTAGGATTAAAAAAATGTTTAGCTAATAATAACATGAATAAAGGAAATTAAAGAGGCAAGAAAAAGCAAAGGCATATCTTTTTTTTAGTGTGGACACAATCATACAGAAGAAATGGATAATGACAGAATGGTTTCCATAGGAGTTTATGACCACTAATGCTACACTGTTTTGATGAACAGGTCCAAATATTGTTTGGGTCTTGTCTTATAGCCCACAGGCATTGGCTCATGATACACATATTGTCAGTTAGTGGCTGTAAAGTGCGGTAAAGTGGAGCAACACAACAATAAAAGAGGAAAAGAAGTAAAAGCTGATGTAAAAGATGCAGCCAAAACGAGGCTGTTTCATGAGGTATGAAATGCATTCAATCTGTCTGTGAGGCCTTATGGATGTAAACAGCGCATTGACGTGAGAAACACGGATGTAAACAAAACTGTTCGTTCACCATTAAAAGTGACTCCACTGAAAGGGACAATTGATGATGAAGAGGATTACTGGTTGAGGCACTGAAAACTTCTGGCTTTAAGTCAATTCTTTTTTTCAAATCAGGCAAGCAATTCTTTGCCAATATTGATGTGTGGAACAGAGAGATCCGCTCCTCTTTAAGAGAACAATGATTTCATTTGCACACTCACCAACCATCTGCTCCAGATGGTGTCGAACCAATTGTTCTGAAAAGTTGCTGACCAACTCTGCGGTAATATGCATCATCTATTTACCCTGTTCTCGTCTGTGTCCAACATCTCTCTGGCTTGAAAAACACTGTTCCTGATCAACCTCAGACTGAGGCGCTGAAAGGTTTAAAGGAACAGTTCATCTCAAATGAAAAATGCTTATTTTTCCTCCTACCTTTAGTGCTATTTATCCGTCTAGCTTGTTTTGGCGTGAGCTGCTGAGCGTTGGCGATACAAGCCATAGAGATGTCTGCCTTCTCTGTAATATAATGAAACTAGATGGCACTCGGCTTATGGTGCTCAGATTACCAAAAAATACATTGAAAAACCTTGAGAGCAATGTCTCTTCCCAGAAATCATGACGCGGTTACTCAAGATAATCCACAGACCTTTTTGTGAGCAGTTTTAAGTAGGAAATATTTTCTTTCCACCAAAATATACCCACCAACTGCATCACCATGCAGATGGAAGCGTCGCTATAAGTACTGTGTTTTCACAGAATTGTTCACAAGCAGCCGAGAAGTGCAAAAATTTGAAAGCATAACAATTTTATGAGATAGTATTAAGGATGTAGCTCTGTATCTGCATGTTTTCATGACTGTCCGCTACTGGTCCTAAATCAAATAAGGCAGCTTTAAGTGTTATTGTATTAACAACCAGATTCCTTCAAGTGTCAAGTGCCAAGTACCAAAAAATGGAGGAAGTTCTTTGTTGTTATTTATGGCTGTAAGGACTTTTGTTAAGGTCATAAATATAAGGACCACACACACACACACACACTTACCAGAGTTTGCATCATTCCTTTGGACTGAGGGATGACGACTCGCAGGTCTGTCTTGCGGTTGGTAGGGCCCAGGCTGTTCCCAGGAGGTGGGAGAGGAGGAGGAGGAGATTTGGGTGGTATGATCTTCCCCATGCTGCCTCCACCAGGCGAGCCCACAAATCCGTTCACTGAACACAGACATTAAGAAGTACAAGGACATATGAGAAGTTACGGTAGGGGATTCCCAACCATCCCTTGAGAACTGACTAACAGGTTGAATGATCGATGGGGAATATGAGATTTTCTACATGAACCAGGAGTAAGCGAAATCTGCTCAAATAAACATTTTGCCAGGTTATTTTCAGAGCCTCTTACATTTTTTTCTTTTTAGCATAAAAGCACAAGACACCTATATTTAGGAATATTCAAGATTTGGGATGTGTATGTAAAAAACTGCAGGTTACAGTCCCAAGTGTTAGATCCATTAAATAAAGCTGTCCACCAGCAGGCTCTGAACGGAGAAAGGAAAAAGTACAGCTATATATTATACAGGAGATAATAATGAATAATTGATCTTTTCTTGCTCTTGACATTACATAATGGCAGTGTTCTTATGGGACATGCTGTTCTGGGAGGGAGAGCACGAAGATGACAGGCAGGACAGTTTGCAAGGAGGACAGTGTGTGACGCAGGTTAAAGATCCAGCAGTGCAGACAAATACAGCTGACATAAAGCGGTAACAAATGACACTGTGGAGCATCCAGACTCGATAAATAACACCGATCCTTCCAAAAGCATTAAGATGAAACCGTTCAAATGTTCTAGTATTAAGTAGTCACAAAACCTCCTGCAGTATGGCAGCTTGTTCAATTATTTGGTTCAAACATGGCAGATTTACAGGACACACCCTCCAGATCAGTGGCTTCCAACCTGAGGATCGTGACCAACCTGCAATCACAGTCATCTGAGCAGCAGATTGCAAATAGTGAGCAAAGTGTGACTCTCTCCCTCTTGGGAGGACATGTATACAGTGGGTGCGGTTCAGTGTGCATTCTTCTTTGTTTACTTAAGCACACAAAATTTGCAAGGGTCGGCTGTTCGTGAATTTTTCTACATATACAAAGGCATAATGTAGGAATAAGTGATGGACAAACATAATCAGCCTGGACCCTGAGCTGTTAGTGCCTGACTCTGCATGTGATAAGACATGAACAGTGTTTTAGCTTTTCTGTGATCTTTTTATGTCATACCACTCATCTAACATTTCCTCAAACGCCAATTTACAGTAACTACTGAAACTGCATTTTAGTTTTTCAAATAATTACGTTTATTATTAACAACATTCAAGTTCTGATATTTTTTTTCTAAATTTAGAATTGACTTACAGGCTAGTAAATGTCTTGTCCTGACTTTTTAGACTATGAAACATTTATATTTATGTAACTATCAGGCATGCTGCTAGGTTAAGATTGGGGGGGGCAAAGGGAGGTTACAGTAAGCAATACTTTTACTTTTTATATATTGCAGAGCTACTTTTAATGATGATCAAAAGAATAAATGATGAACCAGACATCCTTGATGAAAACATTCTGAGGCTACCTGAGGAAACTATAAAATACTTTCTATATCACTTTTATAGTTTTCTTGAAGCAACCAATTGTAAGGAGGTCAAAGATCAGACTGACCAAGTCAGAATAATCATGACTGATAAAAATATGTAGTATTAGGATAAGAGGTAGGAAGATTTGTAGACGAACTCTTATTAATTGATTCTGTATCTAACCAGCACTGGTAATGAAGGATTTTCCAGAAATAAATTACAAAGCCATACATTAAAATGTAACAAGTACATGTAGATTTCTTTCTAAAGAATGATTTTTTTTCTCTGAATAGCTGAGTTATGTTTAGCACTTCCTTTGAACAATGAGTTGAATTACATATCTAAGGACATAGTGATGGTGAGGCTCGAGGGTGAAGTTTGTCAGAGTGTATTTGTATGACTACTGAGCGATACAACCAACTGCTCCAGAGCCGTTCTGCAGAGCCATGTCAGAACTGCCTGCAGGCCACCTGAGGATAAAAACACACACACACACACACACACACACACACACACACACACACACACACACACAGACACACACACACAGACACAGACACACGATTGATTTTTGATATCTTTTTCTAACGTTTAATTTAAATCCCTGTTCTGTGGGGAAAATATTCACAGAGAGGGCAAGAATCCACACTAAATGTGTAGATAGACGCCCCTTCTCTGGATTTTAAACACAATGCTATTTGCCTACAGTTTTATTTTTTGGTTATAGTTATTGATCCTCTCAGAATTTCAAATCCCATCCAGACGAAAAATGAATCTATAAATGTACATGAACAAATTTTTTCCTATGATTGAGTGTCATCAGCTCAGTGTGCGTAATGTATTTAGTAACCAAAGAGCAAAACAAATATTTACCTGCATTTCTCTGGAATAATACTGTAAGCACACTCACACATGCATGCACACACCTGCATTTCCAGTGCTGGGAGGTCTTTGTGGAGGGTGGATGTTTCTGTGGAGGTGTGTGTGTGGTGAGGAGAGGATCCCACTATCAGCGAGAGCTGCTGTGGCTGCAGCTAGAGCTTGAGAGGTCGCTCCTCCTCCTCCTGCTCCTCCTCCTGTACCGAGGCTGTAAGACATGCTGCCATGCATGAAGTTCTGCTGTGGAAGGCCAGTGGGCTGGAAGAAAGTGACAGATAGGCAGGCAATGACAGGCAATGAGCAACGCAAGAAGAAATGATGCGCCCAAAATTTACAAGAAGTTAGTAAAAAGCATGAGAAAATTACCTAAGAATAAGTAAAAAAATAAATAAAAATACATAGTAAAAAGTAATTAAAAAATTACAATGAATCTGTATTATTTTTTACCTTTTCCCCATGTTTTTGAAAGAAATTAAACCAATACCCTCAGCGTTCAGAGGTTTAAATACTTGTTAAAGGCATATCAAAGTGACACAAGAAAAGTAATGTGATGGATTTTGTTTTGTATATGCAAGGTTTTTAGGTTTTCTGAGACAACAATTAATTGATTATTTTATCTGAAAAATGCCTACAATTTGCAACCCTACCAGGTACCTCTCCAAAGAGGTCAATCATATCATCACCAAATGACTGACATAAATTTGATAGAAGAAGGAAGAGATTTAATGTGCTTCAGCCGCTCACAAGGAATTACAGGCATGTCCAGTGCTCTCAGAATAGGACATTCTTGTATCAGGAGAGACTTCAGAAATTTGGTCTTAAGTATCCTGTAGCACACATACTTTGTTTGAGAACTAGCATTTCAACTGCAGGTGCATATTCATAAGGGTCAAAAAGAGGAAGACTGATGAAGACCCACCTGGTGTCAAAGTGTTTGTCCTCTAATAATGTTTGTTGCCTCAAGCCCGTGTGCTACAGAAGCCCATACTTGGGACCAAATCTTTGTCTCTCTATGTACTTTAATGTGACAATTTGCCCCACATTTTGAGCCATAAAAACAAACAAAAAAAGGGAAGAATCCCAATCAAACCCCATAGGATTTGAAACCAGTGGGAGAAATGCCATTGGCTTAACAAACTTCCGATATTGTTAAGAAAGGTTTTGGTCCGCATCACCCACAACAGTGCAACTTACAATTTTATGACTCTTCATCATGTTGTCAAACTCTTCATTAATCTTCTTGTATTTCTCCTCAGTGCTGGGGGTGAGGATGTAGGAGGCATCAGCATCCGGACTGTCACAGCCTCTGTGCTCCTTCTTGTTCAGGGCCTGTGTGGTGGGGGAAAAAAAGCATTAAAAATATTGATTTAAAAAATTCAAATATAAATAAAAAACATAAAAATTGCATTGACATCAATACTTCTTTGGCTCAGCTTATAGTGGCCTGTAGCTGACATTCATTATAAAGCCACATTTTCTCCAGAGAGAATGGTTTGCGGACTACTGAGAGCAGGCAGGACTTCATAAATCACAACAAACCAGTTTGTCAAAAAATGATTTGCATATCTATTTAAGTTCTTTATGAATTCTTCCTGATGGAAAACTCCTTCATTTACACTCCACTATTTCTAAAATATAGTTGAATTTACAGAAAACACACAGCTTTGAAACATAAAAAGGTTTGGTCAGAATTACACAGAAACACAGATAAGAACAATTTGTTTAAAAAGAAAAAATTATTGTATATTTTAAGACTCAAGCTGCCCAGTTCAAACTTAAAACATATGAATTATTCAGTATTACTCGACAATAACATTTGTCAATGTCACAAGCTAAGATATTGCAGAGCACAGGATGTGTATGGCTCTGGTTGCTCCCTATCTAAAATGTGGTTAAAAAGCAGGAAGACAACCAACCACTAACAAGACTAGAAACCAGATCTGACTCCCAAGAGGCTCACACACACATATTAATGTCTGCTAATGAAATCCAGCTGAATTCTTTACTGTGATTTTCAATACATAGGGGCTTGGAAACACATTTTAACACTGCGGTAAAATGCCTCTAATGCATGAATCACTTTGCAGCAGCATTAAAACAAAGTTGTTAGTGTTTGGTTCATTACTAAACATTATTTATGTTTTGTCTAAAAAAATGTTTCTGAGGACTTCTTAGGCAGGACACTTTACCAGCTGCTGCAAAAAAGCGCAGTAATTGTATCATTTTAATCACACAGCACCATTGCTCCAGGATTAGCAATGTGTGTCTGTGCTGTCAGTCTGGCAGCTGATCTACTTTTAGATTGATTGGTGTAAAGTTTGACAGTTCCTGAGCTGCTAATGGCTGTAAAGCATTCATGGTCCTCAGGAGGACAAATCTTAATGTCAAAGTATTTTGACATTATTTCTTTTCATGTAGCGCCACCAGGATGTCAAATGTTTCACTTATTCAGTGAAATATCTCTACATCAACTTAATGGATTGGCACAAATCTTTTTGCAGACATTCATGTTCACCAGCTGATGCATCCTAATGACATTGGTGAATTTTCTTCTTGAGTAATCATGTGGTTGACATTTGTGGTTTCAAGCACACTGTCTCCATAACTGATAGATGGACTGATACAAAATTTGGTTTAGACGTTCATGTTCCCCACAAGATAAACTGCATACTCTGACTTTTTATTTTGCAACATCATCAGGTCAAAAATTGCATTTGGTGCTAATTAGCAAATGTTAGCATGCTCTACATGATGTATTTATATTAAGCTAGTTACTGTTATTAAACATATTGAGTGAAATTGTCCTTCTGAGCATGTTAAGCATTTTGACTTTAGCATTTAGTTCACAGCACAGCTGTTCGTACAACCTTGCAGAGCTAGTACTGCTAAAAACTCTGGGTCTTGTTTTTGTCTGTTCTTTTTAACTGTTACAGCACCATGTGTCGGGTATAAATCATCTATAGTTTAATACATTTGTGAGGCTTACTTCTTTTTTTTTTAGCTGACTCTATGTAAGCGCTGCTACTTCACAGTTTGTCCGGGATGGCTAAAAAATGTAAAAAATACATTTGAACATTTTGGGCAACAAACTTGTGGGGGAAAATACATTCATAAAATGTGTTACTTATTACTCAGCCTGCAGTGCATGTAATGCTGCGCTCAAATGTAACTCATGAGATTGTGTTTACGACATAGATAGTCGCATACACAAAATTGTGAACTCAGAGATCTCAGAATATTTCCACTGAAGTGGTTGTGAATACCACAAGAGGTGTTCACATGAACTCTTCTTGTAAACCCATTAAACACGACCCCATTTGAACCGGAGTATGTATCTCCCCCCTTGCTAACTGCACCAAAACAGTAATGGAGGCTTTGATCTGCAGGATGTGTGAAATATAGTTATTATGAATTTACATATATAAGGTCAAACAGTAAAATGCTCAAGCAAGATGCTAAACCTCTTATTGATTATTTTCTGGGAGTTGCTGATGTGAGGTCAAGCATATTCAGTATTTTGTGAATCACAATCATTTCAGCCTCCACAAATTCAACGTAAAGATGTGTCTAGATTGAATTATATATTAATTTATTCATATTTTGCATACAATATCATACTGAGCATATAATATCCTTTCGCCAGTGTCTGACAGTTTGTTTGCCTTTATGGGCTTTAAAGCAGCGTGACAGACACAAAGCCGGTCTGAGTAGAGCACATATTAACAGCGGTCTTCCTCTAGAGAGATGCTGCACCATATCACAGACCTACTCATCTATATTCACAGCAGCCCTTTAAACACAATGGACTGGAGTAAGCAGATATTTTTATAGTGAGCCTGACACAACTTTGAGTTTGGTTGGGGTGTTTATAGTGGTGTTGGGTGGATAGACAGGGAAATTAAAGGCAAAAAGTTGGCTGTTTATGCATCCCCGAGCACAACCACGATATACCCGTCAAATGAGATTCATTAGCACAAACAAATCTGTAGAGGATCATATTACTGTCAGCAGTAAAGCTAGAGCAAATATCAACAGCTCTGCAGGGAGGAGGCAGTCTTGTTAAGAAAATATTGTTTAAAGAAGGAAGGACCTCATTTTAACAGCAGCTCGGGTAAGAGTTACATTTAGATTAGGCTTAGGGTAACGGCTGGAGTAATAGGCATGAAATCGCAATGACATAAACAGTTATAATTACAGTTATTGTGACAGATAAAAGTATACACACTTACATTAGGACATGGAACTGAAACAAGTGATAATAACATTATCAGAAACGTCTCTGCTAATGATACCAGATTTATGTGAAACTTCAAAACACTATAGCTTTAATAAAAGTTAACAACTTGACACTCTGTCATAACATTTGCAGATCCTTGCATCAACAGCCTGTTTATGGCTTAATGATTTCTAACTCCTACTGTTACATACTGGGATCATGAAAGTGCCTTTACACTGCATCATATCTTTATAATATCCACTATTTTATAACTCTGTCCCCTGCAATGACAACACAACGCCCTTTACACACCCATAAAGGTGTGAATTCTTCCGTTTTTAAGCATGGAAGCATCTATTTTGTTGTTGTGTTAAATAGTTACCATTTCGACATGCTTGCGGATTTTTTGGCCACTTGAGGGTAGGACAATAAGCATAATAATGACATATTATCACTTTCTAAGATGCTATAACAAACTTGTTTGCAAGCAGTTGCCTTCAGCAAATACAGCACAACATCAGTGCTCTTTTGGGACTTTGTTACTGTCCACCTGATGAATGTTAGTTCCATATATACTCTCCTTTTAAATTTGTTTTGTCTTTACAAACTCCAGAGGGAAATATCTTACTCTTCAATGGCTAAATGTTCCATTATGTACACTAGCAACTCACTTATTTTTTCAATCATTTGGTGGTGATCAGGTAGTGTACAGTTGGGGTTTTAAGAGCTTTTTTTGGAAACTAGGCCAATGACAGGGAACCAAAACTGTAATAATGAGCTGAGAGAAACTGACACACTGCATAGAGCTGAAGGGAGCTGCAAAGTTGGCTGATAAGTCTCTGAAGGGTCATCAATACAAGCAACACCTTTTTCATAGTTATGTGACCCATAGTTGATCCAAAAATATTGATAACAACAGCTTAACTTTAAGTCCAAAGAGAGGGGTTCACATTTATACATAAAAAGCTATGAATGAAACACTAGTATTTTGTATTTTGTGTGTATGTATTTCTGTGTATGGATTTGTGGATGTATTTGTGGAGCATGTCTTTTATTTCCTTTGTTGTTTTTTTATTTTTTAACTTTTAACTAGAATTACCGCCTTGGGGTTGTACACCTCCGCAGACCAGTCAAGATGCAGTTTACATCCTTGTCTGTAAAGACTCATATGTAACCATGACCGCTGACAATACTTCAAATATGGATGTTGCTGCAAAGAAGCAACACATTCTAAAACATGGATGCTTTACACACATCTTCAACCTGACAGCACAGAAGATCTGTACAATCAGCACAGTTTAAAGATTAGTACCCAAGATTAATGTCTCCCCTTCGGTTATGATGTTGAATAATGACCAGATAATTATGCAATCGATATGTGTAAATATGTACATGTAATAACTAGAGAAAAACCTTTGACCATCAAAATCAAATCACATATATATCTCAAATATATTCGAGTTTAAGTGGGCATCTGAGCCAAGGCTTAAGAAATTCCCTAAAGATGCTCTTGAGATATCGAGTTCACAAGAATCAGATTCAAGATCAGACACAAGGTCACAGTGACCGTTGACTACCAAAATCTTATTAGTCCAAATGAATGTTTGTGCCAAAGTTGAAACAATTCCCTCAAGGTGTTCTTGAGACATTGTCTTCATAATCCAAAAACTATGGCCGGTGCGGAGGCATAAAAAGCAGGTGTTGCAAATCAGCGTTTTGCCTAAAACACTTAACACAGTACATCTGGTTCTTGTGCATAAATGTACAGTTCTAATGCTACTGTGACGTGTGTATCAAATAAACAAAACTAAACTAAAAGACATTTTGACCAGACATTTCAAATACTTAAATTCAAAATGTCTAATGCATCTTATTGAAAAAAAACATATAGAATTACTTTTGTAAATAAAAATGAAGCCAAGCAAGAACTTGGCTTAATTGAGGTGGTTTAGAAAGATTAGGTTTAGGTTACTGAGTTTAGAACATGGACGGATGAATTGATGGATGTTAATATACAGCACCTGGACTTCAGTACAGGAGTCACAAAAAAAAAAAAAAAATCAAATCATACCAGCATGATGCGAGCCTGTGAGATGACATCATTCCTCTGGTATCCATCTCATCTCTGCTGCTCATTACATTACACGTCATAGCGTGAAAAAGACAGAGCAACACAGCAGCCAGCTGACAGTCTGTCCACCACATGTCCTCTGCATTCCCAGACACTGCTAGTTATTAGGAGCTTTAAATGCACACTTGCAAGGCTATTTTCACCACAGGCCTGAAACTACATTTTAGCAACTGGTGACCAATTAGAGAAGTCACACACTCAAGTCAATGGCTGGTTATTTTCACTCTCCAGTAAACATCAAGCTGGCCAGTTAAAATGAAAACGCACGCAGTGTTTACCTCGTTCAACTACGGACGTGCTTTCACTGAAGCTGTCTGTCAGTTTGTTTGGTGGACCATTTGACAACTATGCCATTTGTCTAATTATGGGACAGTACATTATGTGAGTTACCATGTAGCAGTGCCAGCAATTCTTTATTATTAGTCAGAATGACAAGTGGCAAAGGACTGATCCATCGGTGATTCAAAGGAGCAGCGTGTAAGATTAAGGGTTTTTTTTTAACGGTTTCCAGTGGTGATGCAGATTGCAACCAGCTGAAACTTCTCCTGGTTAATTCCATCAACGGTCATTGTTTAGAAGATTTTTACTGAGAGCCGGTAATAAACAGAAAAGGTGGTTGAGTAGTTTCTTGTTACAAATCAATGTTTTACCTAAGCAGTTCGGCAAGTCACAGACAGGCAAGTCCCAGCACCTGCTAATATGAGCTCACCTTTTTTCTCTGATAACTAATTCTCTCATTCTAAGGCAACCGAATACAATTCTTATTCTCAAGTGATTATTAACTAAAGAAAATGTACTTATTACACTTTTCATTTCTGAAAATTACAGGTAATATGGCCATGAGTATGATTACATGGACAAAACTGACGCACTTATGGGACTTATCCCAGTCGTGATGAAATTTGGGATATGATGTTAATGTGAACACAGAGATTTTGGGTTATTCATAAATCTCTTATATGTGCCAGTTTCTTTCAGAGTACTCCAGCCAGCATATTCAGGTTTCTCAAATACAGAATATGATGTTTACATGCTTAAACACATAAAAGGGATATTCCAAAAACCAGATTATAAATAGGTTATTTCTGTCCATGTAAACTCACACCTTGACACATTCTAACACACATGGTAAAGGACAAAAAGACTTTTTAATATGTGAAAGGACAAGGCAAACACACACTTTAAGTTTTAACATCAGCAAAGAGATCCTTTACATATTTTTCCACCATCAAATGCCAAAGGCAAGCACAAGAGTTTGGTATTCCAATAAACACATTAGGTTGTACTGTTAAACATTCAATACTTATTCCCTGCAACAGTTCAGTCAAAGCAAAAGCCCTGCTACATGAAAGCACTGCAGTATCATGTATCAGTTTTATCACAACAAGCTTATTGCAGGGAAGTGCATAACCTTTACTGAGAAATCACACAAAAGTCAGCTAAGGCTGGAATGTGTCTGTGTAAACAAGGAGCACTGTAGTACGATTAAATGTTCATCCCTTCTCACAGAACCTAAAATTTATGCCCATCATGTGAAAATAAAACTGAGGCACAGATTCTGCTACTACTGCCACGTTTACAACAGAAAAAGACGCAGGACTGATCCCAATCTGGCTGTCTGATTGCAATCATAAAATACCTGCAAATATCATAAATATTACAGCAAGTTGACACGTGTCCAGGGCAAAATAAAACTTTTCAGAAATGATATTCTACACATAATGACTCAGCAAATGATGCAAGGAGAAATGAGCCAAATTACAACAGATGGAAAGTTTTTTTCTGCTCAGCATCAGGAGTTTGTTACTCTACTTCTCTGATTCAGGTGTAAACTCTGCTTGACCTTACAAGCAACCAAAGGGGAGGGAGGGGGACAGCTGTTACCCATCATGTGATCACTCTGGTTTCTCTAAATGTTTTACACCATTCTCAGGTAGCTTTACAGTTTAGCTTTAGCATTCCAGCTCCTATAAAAAAGGTTGTTTTCTCTGGAAAATGGACAGTGGGACAGTATGAGGGCACAAAGGGACACAGAGTAGACTCAGGAGAGAAGGGTCTACTGGGATTTGGTCCAAGACCCAGCCGCCTATAAGTGGCTCCACAATGCTTGTTTAAAGCACTACATCATGTCTGGGCACTGGCGACTATCTTAAAGTGTCTGTTGGAGGATCTGAGAGTGTGTGTCTCCTTATCATCTCAAATGTCAAAGTCGGCTTTAGTGGATCTCCAAAGGCATGTGGATCTTTGCCACCATGAGGCACGAGCTGCAACATTAAGCATCCTAACATGTGAGAGTGATGTCTTGTTGCTGTTGGGCCTGCTTCAAAGATAAAATAAGCCCCCCCTTTTTCCCTGGAGAGAGTCTTTTCCCCCTGAGTGATTGCCCTACAGGCTAAGAATGGGGAAGGTTGTGTTTTTGAGATGCAATTGGACACATCTGTGGCAGCTTAAACACCACTCCACACAGTTTCTACGGATTGTTTTTTCATGAACCTTCCTATCATACTTGAACTAAACCAAATCAACCGCTCTGCTGTATGCTACAGTGTCAGGTTTGAGTGTATTGTAGTTTTCACTTTCTGTTATGGTTCTCATTTATCTCTGGACTCTGCAGGCTGAGATGACTGCATTGCATACCTTGGACGGCTGCTCTGTTGTTGCTGAAACTCAACTCTGCTGCACACAAACCTGTCTCATTATGATGACAAAAGTAATCTGTCAGTGGGATTAGCTGACCAGTTGACTGACTTTGTAGTTGTTTTAGCTGGCAGACCATCATCAGTAAAAAAAGAGGTTTCCTGGCATCCTTCATTTTGGTTGACATTATACTTTTATCTCCTCTGTAGAGTAATTTTTTTTTAAAGAAAAAGACTGTTAGGGCTTAAAGTCAATAATTTCTGCTATCATCTCATCAATATTCATATGAATGTACCTCTAATTTAAAAAGCTTTTTATAAAAGGTGTAGCATAGACTGTGCAACACAAGAATCATTATTAGAGAGGATCCACACAGTCAAATAAATTCACTTTTAGAACACTGTACTTTGAGAAAAAAACAAAAAACAGCAACAATCGAATAGTCAAGTTAACATCAACTGATGTTACTGTCGTTCTGAGGCTGTAGTGGGCTTTGTTCATTTTTTTAAACTGACATTGCTGCATAACGTGACCTATTGGGACCTCTACAATAATCAGAGCCTCATAAAACTTTATAGCCACAAACTAGAGACCTACAGCATTCAGAGGATGTATAGCACTCATAGCTGTTTCGACAAAAAGGAGATATCTCAGCAGTTACCAGCACAGAAGTGGTCATATTTCATGTAATTGCTGAAAATGCATTTCTTACAAAAATTTCCAGATGTCAAGTTTTTGATACCATTATGTGTGTTCCTCATTGTCATGGTGTCTCAATGTGCCACATGAGAGATTATTCACAGGCAAACATTGGTGATTCTGATGTAGGTAATAAAGTTAAGGTCTGCCAGAGAAGTGGCTATTGTTGCTAGGTGCTATATTGGTGGAGGACTAAAATATGCTAAAGGGTATAGAAAGTTGAAAAGAGTGTTATCTATCTTTTTATCTAACTCTCGCCCAAAATGAATTTATCCTCCTTTCAAAATGAAAAAGCACTCAATAACATCTGCTATATTATTACATAAGTGAGGAGGATTCAACTTTCAATTTGACTTTGAAAAACACTTAGAGATCCTTCACTCAAAAACTTCATAATGTTATCGTGTTAAAACGCAAAGGAAAAACTTTGTTCTCATCTAAACATGGCCTGAGATTCATAGATACACCGGGTAAATTAGATTAGATATGTCATAAATTCGAAAGCCAATCACTGTCTAATACAGAAAACACATATTGACAGGGTAAAAGACTTTGACACAACACCAGCATTGAAACCTGAAGCCTCCAACACAGAGTGGACTTAGTACACTTAACAAAAAAAACCCAAATAAAATAAAAATTTGAGGTAAACAGATTCTGCAAACTTTCATTAGTAGTGTATATTTACATGATGACAAGGTGACAATGTAAACATACTGTAACATCATATCGGATGTTGTATGTTTCACAACCACAAACACTAAGTCAGCCACTGTCGGTTACAAGCTAACAATCTAACAAACAATATTAAAAAAATAAAAGATGCCAACACTTACCATACACTTACCATTCTGATACATCTACTAGTCACCAATTTTGGACCACGAAACCCCTCATCTAACTCTGAGATCAAATAGCTGAGCCTTTCCGATGTTTAGTCTCCCAAAGCCAGATCTATCCCCACATTTTACTTTTTATGTGAGAAAACACTGTAAAATAAAGTATTAATCATGGCAGAGTATTTTTACATACTTTTAAATGTGTCTTTAGGAGAACTCTAAACTACCAAACAAAGTGAGGAGATGCACTGCATGCTGGACATGTAGATTACCTGTAAACTTGGGAGCTGAGATACTAATCAGCAAACAAATCATGTTCCATGAAACAACTATGCATCTAAAGCAGCTTTCTGCCGGTCTATCACGACATGGGAAACTGTTGCAGCCATGGGGGGTATGGCATTAAACATAGTCAAATCTCATGCTTGAATGTTGCAAATGGACTGACCCATATGTAAAACATCATCCTCTCACTTTCCAGACTTTCCAGCTTGTCTGTATGCGCGGCGTTTACAAGAAAAAAACAAATAAGGGCTCAAAGCAGGCAAATGGAGCTGAGCTAATGGCTTACAGAGCCAACACAGGTGTCCGCATGTGGTTTACAGCAGGAGAATAGAAATGATTATGCTATTTAGATCAATTATGGTGATGTTAATGATGCATATTAACCACCTCTGCCACTACTATCACAACAACTAAATGAATGGATTCAGCATTCGACAGTCGTGGTCTTTGGAGAGGCTTTACTGTTTCACATGCATGCTTCTGTTCATCCCAGACTGTATCTGTCTGTATATGAAGACAGAGAGCAGATATAAAAACATGCCTGGACTCTCCCGAAACAAACTTGAGCAGTGAGGCTCCCCTATTTTTCAGGAAGCAGGAAGAGGCAGTTTGAAAATAAACACATTTAGTTTTGGAAGTTTAGCTTCCTTTACAGTTGACAGTCTGTGTGTGTGTGTGTGCAGTAAATTCAGGCTCTCAGCAAGGCAAACACACATTAGACGCTTACATAAACAGCCAGAACGTGAGTCACGATGGCCATTCATTTTTAATGGCAGCCGCAACGAGTACGTGCTGTGAGAGACAGGACAGCACTGCTCGGGGACCATGATGCAACAGAATGAACCCACAGAACAGGCGACCGGCTGGATCGTATTTTATCACTGAGAGCATCTAGTGTATGTCTCCAGTAGTCCAGCTATGACTGATGTGTGTTAATGCTTAATAAACAGTCTCACAGATGATTTGCATTATCCAAGCAATCGTTTATCTAAATCCTGCACATTGATAATGTAAAATTCTCAGTCTTCATTATTTTAAGTCCATTTTGTGTCAGCACTGCAAAATCTTGCCGTGCAGCTTTTCCTGTAAAATAAATAAAACAAGATACACTGAATGTCTGACATAGCAGATGTGCCACCATTAAAGCCATGTCTTATTTTGACGTTTATGTCTTTTCACCCGCTCAACAAACAGGCCTGGCATGTTTCCTCATTAAAAATGAACAAACTAGCAAGCCTTACAGCTGCTACAAATTCACTTGTTTTTCTCTTTTATGACAATGCTAGTTAATAAAAATGACTCTTCATCACACTTATGCTGCCTTCACATGGAATCAGGCAGAAGGTAAACGCCATACCAGACATCATTTTGGTGGACGAGAGCAGGACAATATTACATATCAAAAGTAAAGAGGAAAAATTAAAAGGTCACATTTTCTCCACAAAAACTCAACATTAATAAGGCTGAACTGGGTCCTATATTTTGTTGGGACATGGCATTAAGATGACCATTTTAATACACTGCCACTCACCTCTACAATGTCAGAGTTGGTTCTGCTCTCATGGGGTTCGTTGTACTCGGTGTATTTGAGGAGGACTTTGTCCATGTCAGTGCTGGCATACTGGAACAGCTTGTTGGAGCTGTTGAAGATGATGAGGGCAATTTCGCAGTCGCACAGAACGCTCAACTCATAGGCCTTCTTCATCAAACCAAACTTCCTCTTCATAAAAGTCACCTAGAAAGACACAAACCGAGTATTTATCTCCTTTTCTTCAAAGGTGCACTCCTGTCCTCTGATATAAAAGGATGAAGGAAGAACAATAAGATGAATTGGAAACTTAACAGCTTCATTCAAAACAGTGCTTGTTCAGAGGCACAATTTGGACTGACATACAAGCACTTAACATGCAGGGGGGGACAAAATGGACAACTGAGCTCATTTTTAAATTATTCTAAAACCAGAACTTGTTACACATCTGCATTTTCTTACCATTTTATCTTAATTTCCTATTACCTAAAACATATTCTGAGCTTTGGTTGAAAAGAAGATTATTTAAAGAGTCATTATTTGTACAATTAACACATAACGGTAGAGGACCATTGAATATAAAAAAAGTAGCACTGATGTGGCCACTGTGACATCACCCAGTAGTTTGTGGACTCTCACTTTGAAGCCTCGAGTTTGGTATTTTGACCTATGCAATTTTGTTCTGAATCCAAATCTCCACCCGTTGGACTTGCTTACCAAACCCTTGTACAATTTAGTGGTATGTACTTTGACATGTTTAGGGAGAACAATCATAGGCCATCAAAAAACAGTGTACATTGGGGAAAAAAAGTAACAGAGGAACAGTAACTCCATGCCCAAGTTTGAGGAGGTTTTGACACTGCTTGGATTTTCAAAAGGTCAAAAATCTTTCTGACCCTACAGATCATCAAAGACATTTTTAACATGACAACAATTCAAGTAGGATCAAAACATTGTCTTCAAGTACTTTGACACGCACTATTATTTATAACCTGTAGGAAGCTGAGACTGCATGCTAAAAGTCACTGATGGTTCATTGAAAACTAGAAAGCTTTGCAATTTAGTGTTGTCAACTTCTGTAGATACTATTGCCTGAATTTCAAGTCGATCCACTGAAATCTGTAGGAGGAGTTCATTAAGGTATGAGGGCTGGAAATGGCCAAAAAAAAAAAAAAAAAATCACCTAAACATTAAAATAAAATCCAAAATGGTGGACTAAGTTTGGTACCTCTAGGTAAAACATGCCACGGGGGCTGCTTCATTGACATTTTCTAGAGGGGGTGGTACAGAGCCCCTTTGGCATGCCAAAGCAAAAAAATCATATCAGATTTCACATTTTAGGACTTTGGATGTGTGTGACAAGTTTCTTGAGGTTTCAAGCATCCTTTGCCCCTCAAACAGAGATTCCTGTTGCATGGCCAATAATGCATCTTATAAGCTTTCTTTGTGAGTGAACAAAATTAGAATAATTTCAACTGCTGCTCTTCCGCAGATCATCTGATAATGAGCTAACAAATAGAGCTGTAGCACGAGCTACTGACACAAAATCAACTGACACTGAAACACAGCCAGTTGCTGACAGAACCAGAGAAGAAGTGATTCAAAATGTGTCTGTGTTACACAGGAAGGGGAGGAGGAGGTGAAGGGAGGGGGCTTCCCAAAAAAGGGTGGCAATAACCTGGAAATGGGAATCTACTGGAGCACCACTGATTGAGTGGGTGGGGAGAGCAACTGTGTATGTTTCCCCTCCGTTAATGATAATTATCATGGTGTTCAGCCTTAATCGTGAACATGTCAGAAGGTTTATTATCAGTATGTGAAAGTCCACATACTGATAATAAACCTTCCTTGGAGATATAAAGCTAAAAACCATTCTGAGCATACAGTGTTATAATGTATTGTGACATCTAAAATGATACCAAGCAGTCTTGAAACCTCCATGTTCCCTTAAACCATAAAATGCTTCTCTACCACAAGGCTAAAATAAAATGTTTGGAGCAAACAGATCACACATTGATCATATTCTCATCCCTTTTTTTGGTGTGCAGCTAACTCCCTGCAGTGAGTCATCTGTGTTTATCTGTGTATGTCTTCCTTCTTTCCATCATGGCCTCAGGGATCCTGACTCATCACGTATCTAGAAGCTGCCTTCACACCGCCAATATTTCCAGTAATGCAGAGTATAAGGTGTATTGGTACTCCTCTGCTTGCCTGCAGCTCAAACACAGTCTTCTGCTGTTGGCTGCCGTGCAGTTTTACTGGAGCAGTAAGAAGTTCAAGTACATTCTCCGAGGCGCTGTATCAGAAGTTGGTGTGAAAGCCAAGAGTCTTCAGTAGTACCAACATGAAATATAAATACTAATAAGGACTACAATTGCCCCTGAAAACACTTAAATTCTACAAAATATTAGTTCTGACACATGAAGGCACAGGACAGCAATTTGGATTCTAAGTAGATTTACACTTTTTCCAGTTTGAGTATCTCCAAAGATTTAAATAGGTGTTCTGTCAAAAGTTGGAATTCAGAGAGGGTAAATCTAAATTACCCTATAGAAATGACTTGGAAGAGATCGGTTAGTAAGAGATCGGTTAGTAAGAGATTGGTTAGTAAGAAGATGAGGGATTAAGAATCTATGAATTATACCCAATCTCAATGTTATCAGCCAATTAAATGTATGTTATCGGTGGCAGATAGGAGTAAGCTGGGCCCTGCTGGACCTACTAGTAGGGTCAGAAAATCGTTATCAGTCTTTTCAATGGCAGTAACCAGTTTGTTAGATTTCACTTTCCCTTTCCTTAAATATAGGCACCAAAACAGTGTGGTTTGGTTAAGAAAATGACCATGGGTTGGTACAAATACTGGTTTTACATGGAGCTTGGACCCTGGTGACCTGGGTAAAAGTCCTGGTTTTGACTCATGCACTACTCATCCCTCCTGTCCCATATCTAGACTTTCTCATACATAGAAAGTCCCATGAAAGCCCCTTTTTACAGACAGATTCATTTAATTTCTTGATATTTGCCCTCTAAAACTAACAGCAGGTGTGGTAATCCCCTACTAACCCACATCTATAATGCTCACCATCACTGATAACAACCATTTAGTGGCCTGATAACAGCCAAATCGGTTGTATAGACCAGCAGTTTTCTACTGAGGTGTTGCAAGCAAATGTGTGCGCATCTCACAGAGATATGCATGCTCCTGAAATACAAAACTATATTTCTCTATGCCATGGTATCTTACAGCTGATAGCTTTTTACAACACCATCTCACCATCACTGGGATATCAGCTGTAATGTCTTGAGCACTGAGCTCCTTGGAAGAAATTGTGCATCCTCTTAAGTGGTAATCACTGGAAGTCAGATAACTGACTGAGATAACTAACTGAGACTGTAAACTGTAGCCTTCATAAGTTGTTTGTTGGGTTAAATGTGTGGAACTTGATGACTTACAGCCACTTTCAGCCTAACTTGGAGGCTTTTATGTAGGAAGCTGTGGAGAGTGCCATTATATGCACGATAGCACTGTGGCTTTTTATATTTTATTGCACAGAAAGCCAGGTAGAGGCAGTTATTCAATTTCCTATTTGGTCACAACGTGCAGCCTATTTTCTTATAACATTTTAACATATTTCCCAATAGGGGTGATATAATGTCACATTTCATTTCCAGTGCTGTTTAATTTGTTTTCAAAATGTATGAGGAGCAAAGGGTCCTAAGCCAAGATCTTGGTTCTTGTGCAACATCACATGTTCCAGTTCGGAAGCAAAGCCGGCATTAGATGGCCAACCAAGTTCATGTTCAACCAAGCCTAACATTTGTGCTAATGCCAGAAGCATTTGGAACATTTGTAGTCAATAATATGAATAAATGTTGCATCTCATTATGGTAACTATATTAGACAATAGTGGTAAAACAGATGCCACAGTTTAAAGTTGTGAGTCATTTTAGAGTTAAATCTTGCGTAAATCATGTTTGAAATTATGATCATTATTTCTTCAGCATGACTTGCAAATAGATTCCCGTAACAAAGAACCACCTTGTTCCTGTTTTAGAATATAAGTGTGACTGCTGATAGCTGGTATATCGCTGCTGAATCTTTCTACTGTCATTATTACATATTCTGTATAGTGTGTAATAGTGTGATAGTTTGAAAAAAAGAGGAAAACCAGCTAAAAACACTTGATGCACTTGAATGATAAAATGAGAACACAAGCCAACTTCCCAAAATAGAGTACAAGTAGCTAAATATACTGCAGGCTCCAGTGATGCACGCCCGACAGCTAAAGCAGTGTCTATCTAAAAAGTCACTGGCCAAGACAACCAAACATCAAATATAAACATCATCCCAGATATTTATTTTCCAGCCACATCCCTATTTCCAGAGCCTGTGCCTTCCTTCCAGACAGGCTGGTATTTGTTGTGCTGTTGGGGGTGATATATATAGAGGAGACAGACAGAGAGAGATTCCAGTGGGCAGCAGTGTGGCTGTGAGGAGAGAAGGCCACTGTGTGTCCCTTACACTGACCCACCCTGCTAATGACAGGGTGCCGTCCGGACCAAGCTAACCCCAAATTACTGCCCTGCCACCAGCTGTGACCACTGCACTCTCCAAAGTAAAACTGCTTAGAGGAACCATGCAGAGTTCTTTAGATTGACACCAAAGAGGATCCACAGAAGGTTACCTGAGGGACCCCTTTGTAAAGTGTTTGTGAACCTGTCTATTCTTGCACATCCATTTAATATTTGGTCTCTTTTTAGGATACTAGAAAGGGCTACTTGTAAAGTGTCAGTTCCAACTCAGCTTGTTGCTCCTTTGGACCAGCGCAGTGAAAATCCTTGGCTGTGAGAATGAGATCTTGGATTCGGTGCCACACATCAACACATCACATATTATAAAACCTTACCAAAGCTGCCTCTAGATACAATTTACCACAGCAGAAATATACGGTGTGTTTCTGTATGGATGTATGTTGTGATACAGAAGACTGAGAAAATGTTAAACATAATAGTTCCACTAAGAAGGAGCTTATACATTACAGAGGCTTAAATGCACAGGAAGTCTTCAGCTAAAAGCTTTTTGTGCCGAAAAAAAAGAGGGCATAATTCTTCTACAGTGGATGCGCTTATTATATCGGTTATTGCCATAGATTGTATAAAAATAATAGATGAGGCCAACATGATGTCACCTATTGGTTAGTGGAATCCCATTTTAAAAGGTTTGAGTTTGGCATTGTGGCTGTTGCCATCTTGGATTTTTGGAGCCAGAAGTGACCATATTTGGACAGGAGGGTGGGGCTATCAGGGAACAAGCAGTGGATCTGATTAAGAGCTCAAAGACACCTCGTCTGACACCCTTTTTAAACAGAGATCTCACTGTAGGGCTAATAGGAGGTCCCTTCTTTATACCTGCTTTGCAATTATACATAGAATCAAACTACAGCATCATCTTTCCACTCCAATGTGGGATTATACATTAGCATTGCAGCTTTGCATGACAGGCGTAACGTGTAACACAACAGCGTCAGCCACAGTGTGTGACATAAAACAGCGTCTGCAGCGCTTTCTAGACAGCAACAATGGCATTAACATTGGTATAACAATCACTTATAGGTCCTTTTCTATGGTGGCAGATCTTGTCCTCAGCTCGGAGGGTAAGCAACTCTTGAATCTCATTGTTGTCTTAAATTGCAAACATTTAGATTATCCGCTAACAGCAACTTAAATGTCCCATAGTGGGTCAAAGGCATAACATGTCAAAACGTCACTCTCGGCCCACAACTGTGCGTGGTTTATAGAACGGCAAGGTGGCGTAATGGTGCATTATTTCTACCTTGAATGGGCAGTGTAACAGCAGCTTGAGACAGTCTGTAAACTAAAGTGCACCGGCCCTCAGTTTTGCATTACTTTAACACTCAACAAAAGTTAAAGGCGTGAGTTATATAAAAATGTAACCTCTGTAAAGTTGTCAACAATGTGGATTTTTACAATTCTACAGGGGGCTGTAAAGATGTTCAGTTCTGCTATAAAGTTGGGCATTTTAACATGGGTGTCTTTGGAGATTGACTCTGTTTTTGGAGCCAGCCTCAAGTGACCATTCAATGAACTGCAATTTTTGGCACTTCATGTTGGCTTCATTATTTTATCCCCAGAGCTCACTGCCTTGTTATAGCACTCCTTAAATGTAAGAGCTGACTGCTGACAGCGCCTTTACTATCCAATGGGTATAAGAAGTAAACAGTACTGCACTCGTTATATTGTAGTACTTTAAGGGGCTTTGAATAAGTAAACAACTGAATGGCTAGGACATAAAATGAGATGAAAGTATAAGAATAAGACACTGACCTGTCGGTTCCTCTCATCTACGATCCGGGTGATCTGGATCTTCTTCCTCCCCATTGCCAAAACAACTTTCTCCAACAGCCAAATAAGAATATCAGCGCGCAGTTCAACAGACACTCCTTAACACATCGCTCCACTGTCAGCTCTGATACTCCAGTTTCAGTTTGGCATGGCTTGCTGAAAAAGAGCGAGGCAGACACAGGGGTCAACTTAATCCCAATGTTATTCATCCATCACACTATGAGCAGGGGCACAAACTTATATTCAGCAAATAATGCATTGAAATACTTGCACAAATTCTATAGCTAATGTCCACAAAGTACACAAAAGGTCATTATATTGCTTGTACCAAGAGATAAAGAGAAAAATCCAAGTCCTTGGGCAGAAAATCTGTGCACTCTAGGATGGACTGAATAACAGATACAGTCCTCATAGTTAAAGAATGATGAATGAACAAAGCACATCTACACAGTTTTCAATGGACTGTTGGATTGAGCCATTTTTACTCACTATTAAACCCTTTGAAACCTGGAGTGACAACACCTTTCTTGTGCTGCTTTCAGATGCTTTTCGCAAGACTTTAAACCTTTGAACCCTGAGTAGCCTGGTGCAATTGTTTTCAAAAACATGAGATATAGGCAAACAGCAACTTGGTTGGAAAAATTCTGATTTTAAAAATGATTTTTAAGAAAAGCTAGGAAAAAATTTCTAGAGAAAAACACAAGTCATGGGGGAAAATATTTACAATTATCATAATTACAAATTTACATTATGTTACAGAATTATCATATTTTTAAAGCACTTTTTTCCAAGCCTTTTTTTTTAAAAACTTTTTTTTTAAAAAAAATCAAAATTAATTTTCATGTAATTCTCTTCTATTTTTTCTTATTTCTTGCTAATTTTGGGTAATTTCTTCTTTGCTGCTCATCGTCTTTTTCATATATTTTTTTTTAGAAATGAAGCCAGTTTACAAAATGATTCTGTAGAGACATCACCGCAACGCAATAGAACACTGCTTTCTGTGTCAGGCTTCATGCTCACTTTTTTCTTATTTGTCCATTTCCTCCATAAATTTGGTATAGCCATTCTGCTGCACTGAACTCTTTGTCACTGCTAATTCCACTTTTGTCCTGAAAAGATGACACCAGCTGCTCTGTTTCACTGACAAGGAGCTCCACCAGGAGGGTATAAAGTGCACAAACGTTCAATGATCAACCAACCGGACTTGCCAACACGTACAGCGATAAAGACTTGATCTGTCACTGGTTTCCCCACCCACAAACGCACAACCAAGGCAAAGACACTGCTACTGGGGACCAGCAACTCTGCCACAGCAGATTACTGGAATGCTGCTCCCATTCGTTCCTCACAGTCTCTTCCAAAGTCCTTTGCCTTGAAATATAATCTGTGACCATTGGATTTAAGCACATCAAGAAGGACTTAAGAGAACAATAGCTGAGACAGACCATCAGCATTAAATCAAGTGTATCTACTTCCTCACACACCTCGTCTAACTGGCTCCAGACTCTCCTCCACAGCAACAGTCCTTCACATGCGGCAGCATGAATATTCAGCCCTGCAGTCTTGACTGAACTCCCTCTCTTGCTCCCTCTCCTCCTGCAGGAGCGCCCACCTGCCTTGCTGTGTCCCTCCTCTCCTCAGCCCTCAACGTTTCTGAGCCCTGCCTTCCCTCAGAGCTCCTTAGCTCCTTCCTAATCTCATCTGATCTGGGAGGAGGCAGTGAGTGAGGCGAAGCCAGGCTTTATCCTAACCCTCTCTGGATTACTGCAGCATGTGGATCCTAGAGCTGAGCCACCAAACCGCCTCTGCAGACCCAGTTCACAGGGTTAGGAGACAGAAGAAATACATTTAACATGCGCCAGTGAACATTTATTGGTGATTACTTGTTGATTTAAATGACCTCTGTATTTAATAAAAATAATATAATGAAGTGCCAGTCACTGAAATGTTGAAGATAATAAAGAATAAATCAAAATTTAAATGCATTTCAAAGCTATTTGCTATTTTCAAAAGGCTTTTTATGATAATGAGGTCTTCTCCTTTTGACTAATTGTTTAAGAGATCACTATAGACAATGCAGCCCTTAAAAATGTAAAAGCTGAGTTGTATATTACTGCAATTGGTTTGCAAGAGATAGCACGCCATCCGCTAACCCTTCCAGTTCACCAGCAGCCCAGATCCCAGCTGACCCTACCAAGTCAGTTCAGGGTACACTCTGTAACAGACAAAGGCTCCTTGTATATTTGGGATTTAAAGGTCATGAGGATTTATCTGTTTTACAATCTGGATGATTTGATGGCAAGACTCAAATACTTCGAAAAGAGAAAAAGAATATATCCTTTGTCATACTTTCCTGTGTGGATTTTGGGGAGAGATCTTTCAGCTCGAGTGATGATTCAGTTTAATTGCTATGTCATTTTGCTACATATGAATCGGTTACATCCTTTGAGCAGTGTTAAGTCACTCTAGTGCCCTGGTCTGGTTAAGAAAATCCCCGAAAATCACTTTTGTAACATGCTGATAGGGGAATAATAATTGAGTTATGGTGTCGATAATAATGCAATGACCTGCTAAAAGACAAAATGCAATGGCTTTAGCAATAATACATTTTTTAAAAGTCAAGTTAACGTTGGAATTTGATATTAAATGTTGCCAAAATAAAAAACAGAAGTACACAAGTGCATTTGTTCCGTTTCCATTAGTTGTTTATTTTTCCCTTTGTCTCCAAGCTGAGGTTGGATGGAGAAAATTTCTTTATATGGTCATCTGCTCCTGGCACTCTACCACCAGTTTTTTTATTTAGCCTACACTGCTACATGATGCTACATGCAGTAACATTTAGGCTTGGTTGAAGATGTTTATTTCTCCTCAATATCATATTTTATGACCAGTGTGTAGAAACTTTTATTAGTGATTTAATGGGACATATTGCCGATATAAACAGTCATTCCCCAGCTGCAAATACACTGCTACACATAGCTACATGCTACCATCACACTAAAATTTTATCTTAGTTGCTGATGTAAATTTCTCCCTGATTTTAGATCATATTCTCACTAGAACATGTCCGGTTGTAACGATTTTGTTCAATGGTCTTTTATTGGTTGTTGTTCACAGCAGAAAGTGCCGCTAGTCTTCATTAGAGTAATTTGCCCCGCTGCAATGACGGTACAGAGATGTCAAGAAATGCATCCAGAAATGCTGACCAGTCAGATCAGGAGTGTTTCAGACAGTGAATTAAGGTGCAGACAGTATCAGGGAAATAAAATGTTTTTTTTTACTATCACAGCATGTAAATGTATTCTAGTAGAGACCCAAAATACAAGTATGAACCTGAAAATGATCATAATTGGTCCCTTAAACATTTTATCACTTTATTCAAACTGAATAGAAACTTCAGTATTCTCTTTTCTGCCACGATAGAAATACTAATACTGGAATTGACTCTAGTACTGCTTCTGTTACTGCTGCCAATACCAATATTAAATATTATGGCTACTGCTGCTAATGTCCCAACTTAATGTATGTATTATAATTTGTTCAGTACAGCTGACATTTAATCTTTAGATATGAAGATCTATCATTTTGAAAGCACTGTCAGATAGTCTTACAATTTTCATGTAAAATTTAGTTTATTTTTAATTAATATTAAGAGTAGTTTCACATTGTCGTGAAAAAGTTAATTTAACGAATACCGGTATACAGCTTGACTAATGCCTACTGAAATAAATAATGGTTTCTAAAATCAAATTAAATTACGAAAGAAACTCAATAATCACTCCTAAACTGAACGGCCGACTTACCAAATCAAATTTCATCAGATTGCTTATTAAGTAAGCAATTCAAATCCCTAATAAACTCTGTCAGCCCTTTATGCACCACTAATTCATTTTCCCAAAAACATTTTCTAAGGAAACAGAATTATAATTAAACTAAAATAATTAAAATAGAAGATACAAATATAAAATAGAAAATAGAAAATATAAAAAGTACGAGTCTAGCAGTGCAAAACAAAACAAGTAACACAAGTAACAGTGTAACAGTGCAAGAAACAGAACCATGGAATTAAAGTGTTATATACAAGAATGGTTGGAGTGCAAGATATATATTGATATTTACATTGAAATTCACATTTATACAGGTTTGAGTGCAACTTTATGGTGTGGATGTGCCGCATGACCAGCAGCAGTGCCGATGATGTGCATTAATGAACACAAATTGGTAAAGGTTATTGAAAAAAATGTGGTTTCAGTTAAATGTTAATAAAATCAAAATGTATGGTTTCATGCTTCAAGTATTTGTGAACTTTGTCGATATTAAAACAATATCTTGTCCTAACCTTAACCAAGTGCTGTGAGTGCCTAAACATAACCATAAAAAAGATTTAAAATGCTGCAGTTGTTAGGGGTGGATATTTATATTGCATTTTGCGACTTTGGAAATGTTCATTAACAGCATTTTGTCATTATGTTGATTAAAAAAAAGGTAATAAATTTCTTACAAAACAAATTTTCTGTTGGAAATTAATAACATGTAATGTGCTTCTTGTAAAGGTTCATTGTTCACACAGACAGTAGATATCTAGCGTCCTCATGCTGTCCTGTGACTGCTTTATTATTTGTAATGTCAGCGAGAAATGGAAGCTTGAATACAGCATACACACATTACAAATAAAGTACAAATATTACCAACTGTTTATAGACAATTTCTCTCTTTGGTGATAAATGGCTGCAGAGTCTGTGAAGCAGCAATGGAGCCTGTTCTACATCTACATCCACATCCCAGACAAGTTGTCCTGATCAATGCAGATGTAATATGTTACTATGGCAGAAATTCTATCTTGCTGATGTAAAAATCAATACAACCCACAGGATGAGCCAACGGTCTGCAGCAGCCAGCACTCACACAAACATCTACAAGGCTAGGCAATACATGATAATTTAATTACATCCTAAAGAAAAGTCACACCTAATCTAACATGATGAGCAGCACAATTTAAACACAGTTTTATGGTAATTGAGGACTGAATCCTCTTGAGTCTCTTTATATTTTTGAACAGTTAACCTCTGGCAATTTTCAAGTCTCTTCAAATGAGATATTAAAATGGGTATGTAGCACTTTGGAATAAAACCACTCGTTATACAATTTTACACTGAACTCAAAAGACAACCTACATGAGTCAAACACTGAATAAATCTGTGTGATTTTCCTTTGATCATACTGTATGTATTTGGTATTGTATTATTAATTTTCTGTATATTTAGCATTTTTAAAAATTATTTCTACATTTATATGATTAATTTCCTGAAAAAAAATCAGTGAACCAGCTCAGTACTTTTCTAATCTAACTTGCCTCTGACCTTCTCAACGCCTCTGTTTAACTTCAAAATACACCCCCACTCCCCCCTCTGGATGTATCCTTAACAAGAAGTGCTAAGCCCCCGGAGCGAACCTCACAGCCAAACGCTCTCCTCTTTATCTCACCCATGAAATCCAATTCCTGTGGATCTTTGGAAGCGTGACCATGCTTTGTGAGGGTGTGAAACACACTTTTCCAAGGTTGGATTGCACAGGATTTCATATCTGTTATTATGCCTGCTGATACAATAGCAGAGTGTCCATTAAAGTTGCTTCGATAAATGGAGCCTAAGGTATTTTTCAACACATTAAGTACACTGAATGTTGTGCATGACTGCATGATGAGCAGAAAGTAAAAATGGTGTCTTATCAGTTTGATAAAAACAGTCTTTCTGTCTAATACAGCTGTCAATAAATTCATCCTTTACCTCCACTTTAAGATAATTACAATGTGAAAAAGTGCACAGTTGCAGGTTTGAGCTCACATGAACATCAGGCAGGTATAAAGGAAGTGTTTAAAATTTTGGGAACTTGTTGTTCCCAGCTTTCTTGTCAAGGGTTAGATAACATCAATATCACTCCCATATCTGTATGTTAAATATAAAGCTGAAACCAGTTTTGCCTAGCATAAAGTTTGGAAAAAACAGATGAATCAGTTAGCCTGGCTCCATATGGTGCAATTATGAGAATGGTATGAAACCTCTCATCAAATTGTCTGTAAGAAACCAAAAAGCATACTTCCCAAAATTTTTATCAATAGAATTCCTAGATTTTAGGGCTTAAAACAAACAAACATTTAGGTTATAATTATAGATTGAAGCAAAAATTACTGTCTATATCCAGTTTGACTTTATTAATGTCTTTTATTTATTTATTTAGAAATGTAATTGATAATTGACTGATATATATTATTAATTTACAGGATCTTGAAATATCAAGCTTTGGAGTTGCAAGTCAGCTAACTCCATACTACTCCAAAATGTTGGTGACAGATGATGTTGACCTATGACTTTACTGAGCAGTTCTTAGGAAATATGAGGTGTACAATGTGGGAGTGAGGCGTCACAGCACTGCACTGGTGATGCATTTAAGTGCTGTCTCCAGCAAGTGTGTTCAACCAGCCAGCCAGGAGCTTTCTGTGTTTACATTGTTTCCCTGTGCCTGTGTGAATTTCCTCTGGGGGCTCCAGTTTCCTTCCACTGTCCAAAGACACACAGGTTCGATGACCAACTTTCAATGAAAATCAATAATGTCATGATCTTTGTGTTCTTATGAGCAAAGATATGTTGTGCAGCTTTTGAGACTTGGAAATGCAGGGCATCTGAATTGAAATCACCACATGGTAAAGTCATAGAAAAGTATTCATTACCACAGAATGATGACAGCAGCATGGGACATGGCTAAAACACAGAGGAAAACTCCTCCACACTGCCAGCTTCCTGTTAGCCATGACAACTACAGTACTTCCTGTTTCATGACCTATCTGTCTGACCACAAGAGAGGGAGAACTCCCCCTCTCAACTGCCTCCTCCCACACATGTCAAGATGAACATTTTTCTCATGAAGCTGGACATTAACGTAATATCTAAACTGACTTACACAAAGTGCCAGAGCAGAATAACTTGTGGTTCCTATCGAAACAACTAACAGACAAAATCAAAGGTTATTTCATTTAAACTTGGGAGCATTTAAAAGAATAGTTTTACCATTTTGGGAAATATGCTTATTTACTTTCTTGAGAGTTAGCCAAGAGACAGTTACAGTTACTTTAGGTTTACACATAAACTGGAAGCAGGGGAAAGGAGCCACTCAGATAGTCAGCCTGACTCTGTAAAAAGGTAAAATCCACCAAAACCCTCCCCGCTGTAAAACCACATCTTAACATTTTTACAATCCAGTTTTTGTCCGTTTCCCACTTTTTCAAGTATTTATGCAAGTTCTATTTAAGTTTTTAAGATAAGCAAGCCAGCTGCTGGCTCCAGCTTCACATTTACTGAATAAGTCTTTTGACTAACCATCCAGGAACACAGATGACAGAGATGATACAAACACTTCAGCAACTCAGACTGAGTTCATCTTAGTTTTCTGATTAAGGTTGTCTGTAGACACTAGCCTCTTTTAAACTACTTGTTCAAGGCGGTAATATCATGCTGTTAGGCCACCTCACTGTTCAGTATTAAAGGTACGTTCATGGAATGCGGGGACGGAGTTATCTCGCTTTTAAGCTGCCATGGGAGGCTGTAACAGTGCCGAATCAATGTCAAAGAGACTGCTAGCAGGACAAGACCATGGGCAGGGCAGGTGTGATATTTTGACAACATGTTATGTGTGCGACTGATGGCAGGAGATTTACAGAGCAGCTAGCAGCAGTTATCAGCTAACTAAACAAAAAACAGCCATTAATGTCTGCAAACAGTAAACACAATAACTTTCAACAATAATAAGTTCCTTCCTCTCCAAACAGAGGACAAGATCAACCACCTTATAACAGAGAAGTAAAATAATTGTTATACCCGTGTTAATGCGGTTAATATTCTAAATGACACACTGCCAACACATATGTTACATGTCTCGATAGAGGCAGATGCGTAGACCCGTTCCACCTGTTTTTGGTTCCCCTATGATGGCATGCTGTCTAAAAATCACACACTGGAGCAGCATGATGCTGCCGTTGCTTGGTTCTGAGTAAAAATGTAAAGGCAGTGTAAAGAAGGGACCTAGCGGCCCTGTGGCACAATCTCCATGTAAAAAGGACTACTGACTGCTCAAAACTTGATTTTCAACACTTTCACACATACTGATGTTTTTTTCATACTTTACTTAGCGTTTTTTAAGTGCTACCTTTAGAACGCAGAAAAGTATTCTTCCAGTCGTTCTTTAGATGATGGTTTAGAAACTCTTACATCACTCCCCCCATGTGTGTTTGCATGTGTGTACACATACAGTACCATACATTTTATCTTGTAGCATCCAGTGTGCCAGAAAACATGGCAGGGCCCCTCTAACACTGGCCTGTTGACCCCAATACACCCCAATAAACGGGTCAACAATAAGTGAAATAATAGCAAATTCTAGGGAAAAAAAAAAACAGTTCTAACATCATGAGCTCTAATTAACAGCCCCCCTCTTTCAACGTCTTCTCATGTAAAGAATAAACAGAGGCAGAGCTGCTGAAGGTTAATCACGCTGGCTCTTAAAAGAACCAGGTTGTTTTGCAGCATAAAGCAGCACAGAGTAATTGGCGACCCTTTCATCCCTCCTCCTCATTAAAGACCATGGGTTCATCTCTAATTGTGTTGACCCTACCATGACCTCTGCTCCAGTCACTCCCACAGTGAATCAATGAGGCGTCAAGCTGATGTTACCCAGCATGCACCACCGGGTAAACCCCCCAGTATTCTGCTACCAGTAGCATAAAGTAAGGCACTGTCTCCGATGTGTGCGACGCTGATGCTGGGCCTGGAAACAGCCATGGTGAGATTCGTGTCTATTTGCTGGAAGATGAAAGAGTTTCTGTTTCATCGCTGTTTGTAAAAGTGTTAAGGACTGATGACACAGATTCCATAGTCACGTCTTTACCTTCCCTGCAGCTTTGCTCATCTCCTTGCTCTCTTTTCCCTTTTTCCCTCAATCATGTCCTTCTTCCTCTATTGCAGCTTATTTGCATTGTATCCATCAGCACGGAGAGAGAGGCTCTCTTGCTCAAGGCGTAACCAGGCGGTCTGATGGAAGATTCCTCTCCCCTGCTAGCCTGGACATTCTTTGAAGTTCTCATAAGTGGAGTTTTTTATAAAAGTTCTTAAGGGAACTTCTCCATGTTAAACAGGCAGGCTATGTGGTGGACCTGCTCCCCGAGGGAGGTGGAGTGAGATCAGGCTTGTTTACTGTCTGAAGTGTTTAACACTTCCCTGTTTAGAGAAGCACTCGATGTGCCGACCCTCCCCACATGCCCAGTTGTGAGTTTTCTTTGATGTAAGGAAAGTGAATGACAATTTATGTAAAAACATAATGGAGTTGCAGCTACTTAAAAGAACCAGCAATGAAATTTGCATTTTCTTATGCAAATGATGCTCTGGCGCAATACACAATCACACATCACAACCAGCAAAAGCGGTCGCAAATGAGTCTCCTTGTAAATCTGCCCAATGACAAAACCTGAGATTCAGTGAAGTCAAGTTTAAAATGTTCCACTTCACCCTTTTCTGTGGCTTATTGTGTCTTTTATAGCAAGGCAGGAGCGAGGGAACCAAGAGCTGGTGTTGTCTGCTGCGAGGCACGGCAGGAGCACGGACTGTGATTAATTCATCACCCACAGTCAGACGGGCTAGCCTCTGGTATCATGCAGCCTCAGTATCGACGCTGGCCTCTGCTGCTTTGCAGGTCACTGAGCTAATGAGTTTTTGCCCGAAATGTAATAATTAAACTCATCTCCCTCCACCAGCAGCCCAGCCATTTAATGCCAGGCTGAAGGCCAGGGAGATTAGATGGCTTAAAGTGTCATCTGCCATACCACCCAACTCAACCCGGTCAGCTTGCAAACTAAGATGCTGTGGTTCTGTGTCAAGTGTGAGTCACTATAAGGAGACTGTACAGAAAAGGCTCTGTGAGTGTGTATATATGTTTATGTGAGGGCATCATGATGACAAAATGTGTTTTTATCAAAGAAATATGATAATAAGCTAGTGAATTTTACACTCAATAAGCTAATAGCTTCAGAGCTGCGTTCTCTGACACCCTTTTCCACTGCACTGTTACTCACAATCTTCCAGCCTTGTAAAAAGTCCAAGACAGCAGTCTACTCATTTAATTACTGGCCCACTGTGATGTCATTTCATTATTGTGTTGCTTTTATGACAGTGGCAGTGGGATAAGATTTTCCTGTCTCAACACAGAGACACTGATGTCATGCCTGCAGCACAGATGGAAACACAAGCTGCCCTGTAAAATATGGCTATGCTTCCATACCCCGCTCCTTTCATAAAAAACACTAATTGGTCTTCAGCTGAACTTTCAATACTGACACAATATGTCCATTCTGCTCTCTGCCACTGTCATGTTTCCCTGCAAAGCTATCAGCTGTGACACTGAGGTGAAGTGATCTTGGACTGAGTGAAGTGGCGCTGTCCTGGTTAAATATGTTGTTTCCACACTGTAATAATGCAGCATGTAGAATATAATATGTATAACAGGCAAAAGAACCCGCAGCTCAGCTGGGCCAATAAAATAAAATAAAAATTCCAACCACAACTGCCCCCAAACAATTCCATGTCATGGACCCCCCAACACACTCACATATAAGAAATCTACTTTGACTGCAGTACCAGGTTGCCTGGCCAAGAGACTACCGCCAAAATGCACCAGAAGCAGCAATGTGCAGTCTGCTGCGCGCTGCCACGCAACATCTATGGAAAGCTGCAGCAGCCGCTCTTAGCTGCGGCCATCTGATTCTGGGACGAAGTGCAGCTTAACTTAATGTTGGGGATTTAAAATGTGATGTGTCTTCACAGGACATTGAACCCGTTCCAAAAACTTTAGTAACAGCAAAGGTTTTGGACTTAATGTGCAAACGTGACTGACACAGGGTGAGGTTGTATTTATTTATTTTATTTTTAGACTAAAAACTGACTCAGTATGCAAAGGCCTTCAGTCATAGTGATGAATCTACAGAGACCCAAATCTTCAGCTCCCACCATTTTTTTCAGAGCTTTACATAGGCTCTCATGGGCTACATTCACACTGCAAGCCTTGTAGTGCTCAGACTGCATTTATTGTTCAGATCCCATTTTTTGTTTGGCTGCAGACATTATTTTGTAAATTTTGCCAATATCAGATAATTGCGTGAACTGGTCGCAGTCCTGAACTGACCTGCCTTTGCAAAATGTGCAGGTATCTATTGTAGATCGTCTCCTGCTCTACGCTCACTGCAGATGAGTTTGCAGAGCCACATATCTTCATCACTGAGAAGTATCTCTAGCCTTTGATCTACTAAATGATATTATAATGAATTCTTTAACATTTTTGTTTGTTCCTGCTCTCATTGAAATTCTGTGCTTTCAGCAAAGTAATATCATCCTTTTAATGTTGTGAAGCGTTGGTAAGTAGATCTGAGGCCTCTATCCTGAGGGTCCTTCAGGCAATCTCCTCTCCCCCACCCCTAACCCCCATAGACACACACACACATTCTCACACACACATACACTATCATCTATCTTTAAGATTACTGGTGAAGCAGTGGACTCTTTTTAAAGTTGGAATATGAACAGGACATGCAGAGTTCAGTGGAAAACATTATACAAGTCATTCCACGTACATTCATCCTTTATCAATTTTACATCAGTGTTATACAGAAGTATCAGAAAGTGCTTTTTGCAAGTGGCACTTCAAGTGAATTCACTACAGCATTGTACGTCATCATTTCAGGTGGAGTGTGAGTGGAATATGGAGATGAATAACTTAAAAAAATCAAAGCTTTGGCATTATCCAAGTGGCTGAACTTTTTTATGGTGAAATTTTAAGTTCAACCTTGAATTTGCTGTGTTCGACACCAAAGACAAGTATTTCCCCCGATTAATAGATGGATAAGAAGTGGGTGCTTCAAAAGTGCAAACCAACACACACTCCAACTTTTCAACTACAGCTTCTGTCCATTGTAAAGAGAGAAACTACTATCATTCAACAGCCCCCATTCAAGCTGTTCATTGTTTGAGTATCATTTAATGAAACAAAAGTGCTGCACACATTTTAATCAGAATTAAGTCTCACTCTCATTATAGGATGGATTAAGTGCTTGTAAAGTTTGCATTATAAAATAACCTTGTTATTATACATGTAGCAGGATTTAGGATCAACTTTAATTTAATTTCCTCTTAAAACCACGTTCAAGAAAAATGACAATAAATCTACCTTGTACCTTGTACCATATACATTTCCTGTCTTTGATAAAAGCTTTGCAGATAATTCTGGGGACAAATTATGAGATTGTGAGTACACATGTATATTTTCACTGAATTGCTGGCATGAGAAGAGATATTACAGTGGGGATCAGATGTGTCACCTGGGATTGGGGTGTATAATTGCTGTAAACCATGTGTGAGATCACACTGGGTGCTTCTGTGGGAAATTAATGTCAGCCTGAACTGAAGGGCAACAACAAGGCAAGCTGACTTCAGTTTCAACAAAAACCCAATTTATTCCTCTTTTTTAGTGACATTATGCATTTTTACTGAACTAAGTTTACTATTCCAGTCCTCAAACAGACAATCCTGTATACTGTACATCAGTTGAGAAGAGCTACAACCGATCAGCCAACCAATATCATGCACAGTATCATTCAATTTTTTTTTCTAAAAAACAGCACATCATAAGATAACCAGTTAACTGAAGGTATGAGAAGCGTTCTATAATCATTATAATGTAAAAACCAAGCAAAATAAGCCAGAGGCTGGATTTAACCAAAATTTCCTTTTAGCAACTTAGATATGAGGGGTCCTGCATTTACAACGACATATTCATTTCATAATAATATCAAAGGGGTTCATGCTAGATGGGATAAAACTAGGGCTGGGTGATAGGGAGAGAAACAAACCCCCTAAATATTTGACCAAATACCTCAAAAACCTCACAAAATATATAGGCCTAGACAATGACATTTTTGGTAAGTAATGTGGATATAATGACTAATTGGGTAACAGGTACAACAGTCTGGTAAGTCCAGAAAAGTACACCCTTTTATTGTAATTCAGCCTTTAAAACCAGCACACTTGGATATTATAATATCCACAATCTGAGACAATATCCAGTCTTATATCACAACATTAATATAATACCTACGTATTGCCCAGCCCTAGCAGAAACTCTATTGTTTTTGTGCTGGTTTATTGATTATTTGGAGACTGGATGCTGTGACCAACTGCTACTCAACAAATATGATGTCAATTGGCCAGATGGTCAACTAATTAAAGGTCAACTCACAGTCATTACTCCTACACATGAGTCTGGTTTATACGAAACCTGGTAAAGACATCCATCGATGGACACTCCACTACAGATTTGCCTCAAGAACTACCAAAGTCTGCCTGGCTAGATTATTAGTGGATCATTATTGGGCCAAGATTATCAAAAGTAGCACAGATTTGGTCATAAATGAAGACGTCTCTGTCCAATCCTCATAAAACCTCACCCATCTTTAACAGGTCCATTGGAAAATACGTTTTTGATCCTTCACAGCTTTTAACTTTCAATTTCTGCTTTAACCCTGGAGGCCCACTTGCAGCAATATATTTATTTTTTCTCTCATTGCTTTAAGTTAAACATTATACTCTTGTATAGGGTCTGAGAAAGCTGCTAGTATAACCTATTGCTCAACTCAGCAAGGAGTGAGAGCATCTCCATGTACAGCCTCATTAATAAAGTGTTGGCACTATTAAGAACAGCGTCAGGACTCTGAGTAGACCCAAACCGCTCTCTGGTCTGGACCCTGTCTCTGCAAATCAACACTGAGTTTAATTAAGCCAGGCCACGCTGCCATTGACCCAATATTACTGTTTGACTTGGCAGAGCAAAGGGAAACCTATTTACTGTGAGCAACAAAGGTAGTTTTATATGCCTGCAGGAAAGTAGATTGCAAGGCTAATATTTGGAAATTGTTATATTTGATTTCTGTATTTACTGAGTGTAATTTCTGAGCTCCTCTGCGGCATTTTTAGCATCAAACGTGCGGGTGTGTGGCCCAGCGGTCAGACGGCAGGCAGCCAGAGGTTTGGCTGGTTTGGAAGGATCAGCTCAGGCCTGATTACTGGGGCGTCCCCACAGGAAGAGTTCTCAAGTCCAATAGATTAGGAGGTCTTCCAGAAACCACAGTGAAAGGAGAGGAGACTGGAGAGAACATCAGCTATAGCCTTCACCAGAAGGTATTGCTCAACACAGTAAACATGATTGCAATCTTACTTCCACATAAAGATACACATTAAACAAATTTTATATTTCCCCTGACCCCTCAATACTGTCTGCAAGTAATTTGAATCAGGAGAACCGGAGTTGCATAATGCAGTTCTGAGCATTTCAGTAAATATTCAGTGCCGGGCTTACTGTAGCTTATTTCAGTTAACTGAATATGTGGCTTTATAACATTAAAACCAAAATAGTTGTATTTATGAGACAGAGCTGTCCCCAGGCAAAGAGAAAAGATATGGACAGGCATGTCCAAAGTTTGGCTTGATGGCCAATCGTGGCCCTCAAACCAATTTTAACAGCTCTTGACTTGTTGTTCAAAATATACTATATAAGGCCCCACACATCAGTGTTTCCTCTACACTCATTTAGGAGTGGCGGCCCGCCACTCCTAAATCCTACCCGCCGCTCCTTCAAATGTCGTTTTTTTTTTTGGTTGTTTTTTTTTTTTTTTTTTTTTTTAAATTGCAAATACACCACCGCCGCATCACAGCACAGTCCTGCACTGCGTTGGGTGTCGCGAGTGCTGAGGCAGATAACTATCTTGCTCCGTATCTACTCTTTGGGGTAGATACCACCGCCCCTCCCACCCCCCAACACAACTAACTGGTGCCGACGTTAATTAGCTACTCGCATCCAGGCATCAGGTCGGAGAGTCAGAGGAGTGTCGGCTTGAAAACAGCGTGCAACTTACCAGAGAAAAGGTAGACTTATTAGCTTAAGAAAACTTATAATAGATTTTATTAGTTAAATAAACATTCGCAAAATATTGATGGCCAGCTAAGGTTAAGTAGCTTAAGTTAATTGGGCCCGGTGCCAACTCAACTCAGTGTCGCTAACGTGAGTAAACTAATTGATAGCATTAAGCGATATACACGCCATGATGTAACTGCTGACTGCATTTTCAGATGAGCTTGTTCAAATATCAAAGAAGAGAAAGACACCTGATGAGGATGGCGCTAGTCAGGTATCATTAGCCTTTTTACTGACTCAAATTATGATGGTTAGGTAAAAAATTATGTTCACACTTGTAATCAAATGTGACGTGAGTGTAAATTATCTAACGTTAATGTTTTATGTAATCGTATAAGACAAGTAACAGACAGGGAGGAGCAGTGCAACAAAGTGAAGGAGAGCAGAGTACAGGAGGGGGAGTGCCGAGTGAAGGAGCAGGAGAGCAAAGTGATGGTGCAGGAGAGAGAGATGAGAGTAGAGGAGAAAAACATAAAGGGAAACACAGGCTATCAGGCTGGGACCCTAAATGGGTTGAAAAAAATAAATAAAAAAAAAAAATAAAAATTTATTGTTTCTATTTGTAGGTAAAGACTGACTTGAGAAACAGGCTGCAGGGGGATCACCTTGCAGCATGTATGCTGCTGAGCATCAAAGGGCCACCTCTTGGGGAATTTCCGTACAACAGAGCCTTAGAGCTGTTCTACAAAAAACCAAGAAAAATCCATTGTTCTGAGCCTGGGTGCAAACTTTGCCACTGATTACAGCCCCATCAAGAAATTATTATTTATTGTTTTTATTATTTTATTGTTGAATTTTTGTTATTATTTTTTATTTTTACATTCAGCCTTTAAAAAGCGTCATTTGTTTACGCCGCCACAGCTCCCCGGAGAGCCTGCCCCCGCTGCTGAAAAAAATCCTAGAGGAAACACTGCACATTATTGGTTAATAAAAGCAGATCACTTCACATTTTTTCGTTCATCTCACGGTGGCAGGACTATCACATGTACCAAGACATGTACCAAGCAGAAAATACACAGCCGGAACAAACGTGTTTTTATGAACAGATAACAAACAAGCAAACGCACGGTTAAGTAACAGCCGACATTTCCTGCTAGGTAGCAGAAATGGCCACAGCAAAGTAGGGTTGTCAGAAAATATCGATACATTTAAATATTGATTTTTTATGTTTCGTGATACAGTATTTTTTTTAAATCAATACAGTTTAAAAAAGTAAACGACAAATTTTATGCATATGGTGGATCTTTATGACAGTTTTCTTTAAGTTTAGTTTTTAAAAATACCACAGTATTTCGCCTTGCCTACAGTATTGCAATATATCCCAATACACTGAATCGCAACCTATGTCGAGGTATGTATGTATTTTGATCATGTATTTTCACATGATCTTGTCTGGCCCCGATTAAAAAAGGCTTTGGACAGCCCCGGCCTAAGTACAGCCAGAGATGGAGGCCCAATCAATAAAACTGTTGTGGTGTTGGATGACAGACACTTGGACTGGATCTTGTGGGAGCTGCTCCAAGAACTTTAAGGAAGGACTGAGTAAAAATCATAAAGAGACATGAGATATTACCTGAAAGTGTTTGGTACGTGCCCTGGCAGGAGGATGAACTTCAACCTCAAACTGGGAGGACGGATACACAAAACAGCAATTCCTCTTTTAGATCTGAGACTCTAAAAGAAAAAAAAGAAAAAAGCCTTTGTTTCTTAATTTCTAGTGTCTGTTTTATCCGGCTGAGAATAGTCACACTGCAGCTATTTGGCTATCAACACCCATACCTTCAACACATTATCATGGATCTCACTGCATGCTGTAATTGCTAGTGCTTGTCACGCTGACATATGGAGGTCGGAAGTGGTTCGGATTAGGGCAAGGAGGTCATATTTTGGCGCTAGCACAAGCCAATCTTGGATATTCTCTGAGATTAATACATTTATATGAAAAACCCCATGGACGTACTGCCAGGTGATATGGAGTAGGGATCAACAGATTATTGGCCTGGCTGATTATTGGGACCAATATTTGGCATTTTGCCAATTATCTGTATCAGCTTTTTATTTTAACGATTGCCAATAAAATTAATAAATTAAAAAGTGCAAAGAAAGTGTCAGCATGGGAGGAACTTTTACTTTGTAAATCCTCAGGGAGCTATTTTAATTTATTCATTTTTTAATTTTAATTTTAACCTGATTCTTTTTTTTTTTTTTTTTTTTAAGTTGCTGGGAACTTTCCGTCTATGATGTTGAACATTTCAGTTTTGATTAAACATTTGCAAAGGCATTTAAACAAAGTTTTGTGTTTGAGTTTGTTATACTCCAAATTCTAAATATCGACCAAAAGATTTTCATTTTATTGTAAATGCCTATTGATTCCAAATATCTGTTATTGGTTTCATTAACTACTAATAATCGGTATCTGTATCAGCCCTGAAAAACCAATATCGGTCGGCCCCATGTATAAAGAGCAACACTGCCCATGGAGGGAGTAAGTCGTAGTGGATCAATGGGTCAAGCAGAGGAATTTTTTACGCTCGAGACTGGCTTTCAAGTCCTGTGTGAGTCAACATTAGCTCATTATTTTAGACTTTGTTGACTTATTATTTTCAGTTTTTTGACGTATAAAGCTGCTGGATGCACATTGTGCACATAAACTTTAGCAGCATAGCTGAATAGACCTGTTGGTGTGTACATCATATTACAACGTTGCTAGGATGCTCATATACACATGGGTGTAAATAACATTGATGGCTACAGAAACCTGGGTGCTTGCCTCTGCCATTATGCTATACTGTACACACCCAGGTGTAAATAGTCACATTGACTGTTCCACCCAGGTGAATATAACATTGTTGGTTTTGGACACCTGAGTGCTTATAGCATCTGCCAACTTTAAATTGTAGTTGCAACTGACAAAGATGTTAGTTTTCTGCTTTAAATACCGAAGAAGGAAAATGATCCCCCAGTTCTGTTATTCTGCAGATTCAATAACAGCAGTAATTCACCTCTCCAGAACACCCCTCTCATTCAGAACAGACTGCTTTTCTCCTAAAATGACTCATCACACATAACACAAGTGTGCACACAACTGTTTGTGAGGACCATCTGCAATGAATGAAGCCTTTCTGGAAACAAGAATATTTTTTCCAAAACAGATATGATGTCTGTATAATCACATAAAATAAAAAAGGGATATTCCATGTGTGCTGCAAAAAACTTGAAGATTTGTGTGCATTAGACCGAACTAATATCAGCCTGTGCTGTTCCATAATCACATCAGTCTGGATGTTAGCATCAGCACGGACAGGTAACAAGCACACAACAAGCCTCCACAGCAGGAGCGGTCATCTAAACCTCTCATCTTCTCCTCTGTGTGTGATACAGCATGTCATTGGTTTAGCCAGGCATCGCCACAGCTAATCAAAGTGGATAAGAAATGCATTAGTGCACACAGTAGCAGCCTGCATTAGCTCGGCCTCGCTAAAGCAGTCCATGTAATTGACTAGAAAAAACGAAGTCAGTCAGTCGGTCACAGACTTGAAATAGCTTCTCAATAAAATAGACAGACAGACAGACAGAGACACACACACACACACACACACACACACACACACACACACACACACACACACACACACACAGTGCAGCCTCTATTTCCTCAGCGTGTGGTGCAAAAAGAGAAGTCTGTCCTTCAGAAGTGTTGCTATTTCTGTTTACCACAAGGCCCCAAAAATTCTATCATTAAGGAAACTAGGAGGGAGAGGAAATACCACTGGGGAACACATGGACTCCATACAGCCACACAAAGGAACCTAACTGTCATGGAGGACAAGTGGTTAAAGACAGTCATGTCACTGGGAACAGCTTTTATTTCCACACTACCTTTAAGTCTGTATAGGGCTGGGCGATGTGGAGAAAATGAAATATCATGATATTTTTGACCATGTACCTTGATATCAGTATGCAACAGCATTGTAGGGTTGACCTTTGGTGCTTTTACAAAATATTGACATACTGAGTAAAGGAAAACAACAGAACAAGTAGGACAGTCTGGTAAGGTCAGAGAACTACTTCACTTTACGGTAAAGCAGCCTTTAAATTAAATAAAGACAACACTTATATTAATATTAATATATATTACGATATCCAAAATCTTACACTACATCTAGTCTCCAATCATGATATCGATATAATGCCGATATAGCGCCGATATAATGCCCAGGTTTACTGACCGTCAGTGTAAAAGTGCCACAAAAGTGAGATTTTTTTTCACTTCTTGTAGGAAATCATCAACTCTTTCACTAACTGATCAACAGCCTATATTCAGTACCTCAAGTTTTTTACAGTTATCATTGTAACACCAGGAATTTGGTTTACTTTCATGGAAAAAAAATCTGGAAAAAAAGGGTATGAAACAATGTGAAAATGCTTGAATACATATGTTGACTTAATAAAATGCAGCTTGCATATGATTGTGTTTAGAAAGCTTCTTCTTTAAATCATTTTTATCAAAATAAATCATGATGGTAAAAGTTATTTTATCGCTTTACAATACAGTGACTTTCATATCTTTTATTTAGGGGGTTCTGAATGGCAGAGTTTTGTTACATTTATCCAGGTTGCACTTGCTAACTGTAGGTGACAATGGATTTCTATTCAAATCCTGTATTTTAACTTCTGCATTGGCCAGTTTCAATACAAACACAGTTTTTAGCAACAGATGTAAATAAAGAGAAGAATTTATCTGAGCAATCGGCCAACCACACAAGCCAGATGGAACAGAGACGGAAATCACTTCAAGATTAGGGTGACTATTAGTAAACAGGCCTTTACATGGTGAAAACAATGAAAACATGGGATTCAAACACAAGGTTAGGTGCATCATTTGTACTTAGATCTAAAATCTGCAGCTAAATATTCAGATAAATTACTATTGTGATAAAATCAGTAACCTCATGTTAGCTAACTGAATACAAATTTCAGTCCTTTATACCGTGAGTAACATCAAGTACACAGGCCTTTCCTTACACATTTCTTGTTGACTTTTTAACACTGTCTGGTGTCAGAGGTTAATTTATAGATTTTTCTACTACTAATTCTCTTATTTTGTGATTCTCTAGATTTCTTTACCCTGTTCAGTTTACATATATTGCACCAATACAGCTAAATCTCTATCAAACCACCAACAAACATCACATTAACTGGTATCAGTCACTTCAATCACTGTTGTTGTAGCTTAATCTTGAGAGTCTAGAGGGACTCTCAGTTTTACCAGTAACCACAGTGCAAAAAAACTAAACCAATGCACTCCACAGCAACAAAATGGTATGCATCAAATTTATAGTCATGCAATCACATTTCTCTATAATACATACCAAGTGCATTTGATTAAATGGGCGGGGATCCCAGAAATGTTTCAAGCTGGATTACATAAGGACACAACAACGTTGTGATGGCCATTATCATGAAATGATATCAAACATCCAGCCAGTCATTGTGCAGAGTATGATGACTTGTTTTTGAGGGGTATATTTCTTGGCACACATGCCGAAATTTCTTTCATGCAAATATGTTATACTATGTTATCCACATGCTCACAGTCTTGATATTAGTTTTTCCCTGCAGCACCATAAATATTCCTGTATTATTTGAGTCATGAAGAGATGACCAATGATTGGGTTTCCTTGATGTCACATCCTTCAGTCAATAGGCTGACCTAACCATCACGAGAAGATGGAAGTAATGTTCCTTTCGATGTAAACATGTGAAACATACATCTTAATCTCATTTACAGTAAGCGGAACATTATGTGCATGTACCATAATGCACAAGATTGTGCAATGAACATAGTAATAGTCATACGTTAAGTGAAGTACATTATAAAATTTTAAGTCCTAATTTGATCGTGTGTGTGACTTGGCCACAAGTAAAGTTAAATGCATTCCAAAGCTTCAGGACACAAGATGTTCAGAATTACTAAATTATCTGGATAAAGTAAGCTACAAAGACAATTTCCCTTTCTTTTTAGCCACACTTTGTCTCCACCAGGCACAGCGGTGCTCTGAGGTAGCTTATAGTGTATGTAATATTCATTTATTATGCAAAGTAAGAAAAGTACTTCAACTTAGGGTTGATGATTTGCACATGTTCACTTATGCTGCTTCTCACAAAAAGATACAAAGGGACAAATACACACAAAAGAACAAAAAAACTTTGCTCACATGATAACAAACCTCTAAAAGAAGAGAAACATCAGCATGTATCCGAGCCTGCTGAACGATAACTGACTCGAGATGGGAGAGTTCTTTCATCCCATATGCTCCCTGTGGTCTCAGCAGTCTGACAGGGTGACAGTGTAACCATGACCTGATTACCTGTCCCCTGAAGCCTGTAATCACTAAAGCCAGCAGACAGGCACTGTCAGTCCGCTGACAGGGAGGATAATTGAAGGTGATGCTACATGCTGCTATCCCCTCTAATGGAATATGAAAACAAAGAGCAGGGACGAGGTAGCGGGGCACCAAAGAGGCATGAACTCCACAACAGGATATTTTCGGTCTATCCACCAGCCACTTTCCAATTTACCTGCGTATCAGACTTTTAAAATAATGGTCTTTGTGGAGAGATGTTCTGTGGATTAGACTCCCTTACAAGCCTAAACAATATCTTTTTTAACGACTGATCTTTTCCATAGACGTTCCCATGAAGTCTCAGGTTTTCTCATTACTCGTGTTCTTCAAAGACAAAAGGGTGTTGTAAAATTAATTTGGTGATAAAATGCTGATGCACTGTGGGCTGTCTCTCAAGATTCCACGGTTAAAGTATAAACTATTAAAAAATACATTAAACCTGCATCAGTTAGGTCATCCATAACGCTCTGAAAAGGCTTTTAACTGGCAAACTGTGACAGGCTCAAAGACCAACAGCAAATAACTGGCCAAAACAAACATCTCCTTTAACCCTTTCAAACCTGAGCACATTGGTTTGATCTCATGGAAAAACATGGAGAGAAGGCAATGAGCAACTTAACAAGACACGAAAATTGGAAAGTAATTAATAAAAAGACAAGAAAATATCTGAGAACAAGCACACTCAAAAAAAGGTTAACAAAAAAAACATGAAAATGATCCCAAAAAAGTGCAGAGAACTGAGAAAACGATGTAGAAATATTTATATGTAACAACATTTCAAAATATATATATATATATTATTATAATATATTATATGTACATTTTTCCTATTTTTTATTTTCTCTTAAAAAACATAACAAAAACTATTTTTCAGGTATTTTTCTTGGCACTAAATTCTTGCAATTTTAGGGACATTTCTTGCCAAGTTTCTGACTGTCTTCTCTACCATGTTTCTTGAAAGAAATCAAACCAGTTTGCTTATTTCAAAGGGTTAAACAGCTTTTGAAAGGCGTCTGAATGTAGCAAAAGAAAATTGTTGTTCTTTCAGGTTTCAAAGGCTTTAGTGTGATTATGTTCTTAACAATTTAACATTTTTGAGAATATTGAGAGAAGGAGTGTTATTCAAGGAGGAGAGGCCAGGAAATGGTAATGGTTCACTCCAAAACTAGCTATCAACTTTTTCATTATTCCCCCCTCGGCCCTGCCAAGTTATGTGAGCAAGTTAGACCGTGGATGCTTGGTCAGAAGAACCTGGATATTTCCATTAATTTATTGAATTGTACTGTTGAATAACATTCAGGGGTGCTAAAATGACATCTGCCTCGAGCCACAAAGTGTGCTGGAACGTCTGCTCACCCACCCTTCAGTTGGTTAAGTTCCCATCCCAAAGCTTATCATCTTAATGAGCTGTCTGTTATATGACTGAACATTTGTAAAGCAATAACAGGCACTGATAAAGCAACCACAGCCAGCCTTCAAAAAAGAGCTGTGTGTTTGTGAACATTAAGTTTTGCCATTCTCTCTTTTCTAACTGACATTGCTTTTGGTGATGTAATTTTCCTGCACCTGCCAAAAAGCTTCAAACATCGTTCAAAAGGGCCAAGTTGGATCAATAAAAAAAGACACAGGCATGTGCACACAAAGTTAAAAAGTTTCCTAATTCATTTTTTTTTACTGTGAAGGAGTTCAAAAGAATTTTTAATCCTAAAATAGCTTTTCTCGAGTCAGCAAGGCTTCGTCATTGTTCCCTTTTTCGGTCCTGTCACATCACAGACGTAGCATTCAGTTATTGATGTTTATCATGTTTTTACAATTATGAAACATAACATAACATGTTGAAACACAAACATAAACAACAGCAGGAAAAATTGTGAATTTAACTGGATCTAATTTTCCAAACACTTGTTTGACATTGCTGTTGCATTTATGTGTCATTATGTCGGGGCAATTGTTGATATTATATCGATATTATGGCATCAGATAAGATATGTTATATATATATATATAAGATATTTGATATATTAGATTTTGGATTTTATATGGTCTATGTTTTCTCTTTTCTTGGTTCTAAAGGTTAAATTACAGCAAAGTGATGTCGTTTTCTGAACTAATCAGACTGTTCTAGCTGTTCTATTATTTGCCTTTATCCACTTTGTCATTATATTTATTAATGATGATTATTTATCAAAAATGTCATTGTGAAAATATTTTGTAAAAGAAACAATAGTCAGCCCCACAATGTCGTCACAATGTTGATGTCGAGCTATTTGGCCAAAAACACTGTGATATTTGATTTTCTCCATATCCAGCTCTACAGGACATAAGAGTGAATATTTGATTTTTACTCATAAAAAATGAATACTTCCCTTTTTAGTTAAATGGTAAGTCTTGAATTTTCATATTTCTGTCAGAGCAACACTGACAAACATCAGTGCAGTTTGTTTTAAAACTGGGTGGGACAGTAGATTTACATTTTTCAAATGCTGTCTTGAAGCAATCACACGCCCATACGCACTTTGAAAGCATTACTGGATTCTGTAATGGGTCCTCCTGCCACAAAGAGATCCCTTCTTAAAGTCTGGCTGCTGGCACATCATATTATCTTTAGTTGAACTTAAGAATCTATATCTAAACAAAACTAAGGCTGTCAATTTTGTCACTTAAATGGAAATCATTTTGGGAAGGGATCTCTCTATGGCCATTATGGACCAGAAGAAAAATATAGCACCATAGTACCCTTTCAGCATTTAAGTTTAATATAAGGATAGACACTTTACCAAATGTTGATACTGTCATTTATAAACAAAATGACATCAGCTCTGACAAAACAACTGTCTTTTTACAAAAAGCAAATTACTACAAGTCCACCTCAGATTCCCTCTGTGATGTTTGTAAAGCTGATGTTTGTGGTGTTACTTTCCCATATCATTTTGCTTCAGTTAGTGATTTAATACAGGGTGTCTAGTCTTTGGGACATACAGTGTGGCTGTTCTTTTTTAAAGGTAGGCCTACATAGCATAATAAAACTCTTAAAATTGCATTGCAGTGCTTAGAGTTTCGCTGTGAGTGTAACATTAAAGTTTTGGTGGACCAATACCTAAGACTAAGGCTACCTTCATGTATCTATGCTATGGAGTCACTGTAATGGTACTGAAACATTACTGTACAGACTTCCAATAGGACTGTGCTGTTGAAATATAACGTACTTTTAGATATTAGCTCCTTGTGCTTCAATAGCGGTATCCCTTTCAGACATACCACACTTTTTTTTAACAGCAGGGTCCACTACACTTAGTGTGACAGGGTGTAGTAACTTACAAGTAGACGTATCCAAATAAGAAATGAAGCAAAGTAAATCAAAGTTTTATAAGGCTTTCCACGGGACACTTCGTCTTATCACAACATATTCAGTGGTCGACCTGAAGTCACATGAAATGACACTCAGCCCCAAAATCACAAAAACAAAAAAACAACTTGAAAATAAACGGACATTCGGTTTTACAGAGCATTTACTATTAATATTTTAGCTTGTTTTGGAAAAAAAACAGTGTAACGGACCAAGTTACACAATGTTAACGAGAATATCGCAACATTACACAGCAGTTTGTCTCCGCTCCCTCTCAGTCTCTACAGCAGACAGACTGTAAACACACTTTCGAACATTTAAAGGAAGCAGACTTACCTTTTGTTCGCTTCTGTGTTGCCTCTTTTCTTATCAAAGTGACTACAGCGCCTACAGACCCTCGTCCGCTATATTTAGGAAACTGACAAACTCAGAGCAGCGCGAGGGTTAGCTCCTCCCACCAGAGTGCGCGCAGCTACGTCGTGTTTGTGTCATCCTACAGTATGGGCATGAGTTATTATTGAAGTCTATGGTATGAGGTATGAGCCTATGAGTGTTTGTTTTGTTTTTTTTAGAAATTGTGTGCACGTGTTTCAGATATTCTATAAATAATGCTTTATGTTTTGAGTTTGGCTGTTGGAGTAGCTCAACTCTGATTCAGATAAAACTTCTCACACAATGTAGCTCATTGTAGGCCTAATAAGGACACTATAAACTGTGATTACATAAAACCACACAGCACAGTGTCAACCCAAATAAGCCCAAAGTAATAACTGATCCATTGATCTTTTATTTAGCCCTGGCCTGGGGGGAGAAGAAGAAAGCTTGTGACTGAAAGGCCACGAGTTCATGTTTCTGAACCAACTAAGATTTGCTCGGAGCATAGGACTCGGCGTAGATAAATGTTCCACCCAATAAAAACCTAAAAGTAGCAGAGGCAGACATTTACACCATGAACTGGCGTGAAAAAAGCACAAATTTGCTTTTAAAAAAAAACATCAGAATGGAGGTGTTTCAGTGTTTGACACTCCAAATTTTGTGGCCAAAACCCAGGCTATTAATTGATTTTTTTATATATATATATATATATATATATATATATTCTACAATTCTACAATTCTACAATTTCATTTAGCAGACGCTTTTATCCAAAGCGACGTACAACACAAGCAAGAATTTAGACTTAAGGAAAAAAACCCTTAGTACGTTCAAAAAGTGCTTCAGGTGTGATTGGTCACAGGTATTGCCGTCTAGTGGCAGAAGAAGTGCCGCATAGCCCCCCCCCCTTTTTTTTTTTCTTTTTTTTGAAACCAAAGTAATAACCAGTAGCGATCTCAGCATCTGAGATTCAGCAATCTCAGTATCACTACTTACGATGACAGTCAACATACAACATCACACAACTTTGTCAGTGCTAGATAAATAAATATTTATAAATAAATATTCAAATAAGCTCAAGATCTACAAATATTCTCAGGCACGTCTGTTGAGAATACAATACTTGTTTCAAAAATAGTATTCAAACTTACAAAAATATGTCATCGCTTTGTAATTTATGATGATGGACTTATTTGTACTCCCACTTTGCTAATGAGGTAGTCAAGGTTGCAGGGATTCTTTTTTTCTTATTTCTGGAATATTGAGCATTTACTCCCACATATAACCATTTTGTGTAATAAATACCAAACACAGTCTTATCTTGTGATGTTTTTTTGTAGCAAATGGTAAAAAGTAATTGTATTGATTTATAGATTGCTCTATACTATGTAGAGTTGTCAAATGTTTATCATTGAAAATACTTCAGGCATTTTGGCACTTGAAAAAAAGTAAGTTGTTGGGTTGGAAAATTTACTTTGGCAAGGACATTTTGATGAAAAAAATCGAGATGGGGAATAGATGTATTGTCCTTCAAGCTTTCGCTAAACTAATTTTCTAGTCATTCCATCATTGGCCCATCGAGGGGAAAAAACACACTCTGGTGCCATCATGTGTCCTTGAGTCAGATGACAACTGCAGCAGTGGATAGAAACAGCAGGCGAAAGGAATCAGGAGCTATCAGAGAAGTGGATGAATCAACTTTTTTTCTTTTTTGCTCATTTCAAAGGCTTGAATGCCATTTCTTGCTAATACATCAAACAGTGAATGTCATTATATTGTGTTTTATGACTTTTTGTTTGTGTCTATGACCCCCCCCCACCCCAAACTGGATGTCTGTGCGACAAGAAAGAGGCTTAAATGTGAAGTACTCATTAGATTTGCTCTTAAAATGGTTTTTTTTTAAGCGTGGTATCCTATATATATATCTGCAAGTATAAAGATTATAAATATCTTAATATGTATGTATTGTGTATCTCTATGGTTTTCATCATGAGTGAAAGGTGAGAGGATGGAGAGCGGAGAGATAAAGGAGGGATTGAAAGAGCAGGCAGGGGACGAGACCTCGCCTCTAAAACCCAATAACCACAGCTGAATGCCTTAACAGGATTTAACAGCAGAGTACCCTCTTCCTCATAAGACACAGGCAGGATTTAATGTGTGTGAAATGCTCTTTTAAAAGAGCCACAACTGTAGTGGCAAACTTTCTCTATCAACTGATTCTCAAGTAAATCCACTGCTCTTAAACTATAGAGCATTATATCCGCTTCATTACGCTTTTCCTAAAGGTTTCGCTGAAGAGGATAGTGGATGTTGGGTCAATTATATACGCAATAGGTAGGTCAGAAATAGTTTGTGGAAATGAGCAAGAAGCAGTAAGCTCTAATTATTACATAAAAAGCTAATGATATGCTTTAACACTTTTAAATGCAAATTAAAGGAGATGAGGAGGAATTGATTTTGCATTGATTGCAAAAAAAAGAAAAAAAAACAGACAGTTTTTTTGAAATGTAAAAATTTCTATGATTTATTTTCACTCTTTGCCAGCAGCAACATTATCTATTTGTCTGCAGTCACTTTATGTTCATGAGCTACAGTACATATTCTATATACAGGTCTTTGAGGGGATAAAATGCAATAGTTGTTACAAAATGTGCTGCATCAATAAATAATAGGTTTTAAAAAATACATTCATATCCACTCCTAAAAAACATTGTCTATACTTTTTTTCAGCAGATAGGCAAGATAAATACAAAACTATTTACACAGTTTGACAGATGAAAAACAAAATGCTTGAGGTTTAAACTGCTTAGAAAGATCAGGGTTACAGTAATCGACTGCTTACACTGAACAAAAACTTACACCCAACACTTTAGTTTTTGCTTCTATTTTTTACAGTTTCAAGTTAAAGGCCCAAGACTTTTTTCATACATTCCATAGATACATTTCTTTCAAAATTTGGTTGCAAATTTGTTGTAACCGGTATTAGCAAGAATTTCTCCTTTTCCATGTTAATCCATCCACCTGACAGGTGTGGCATATCAAGTTACTGATTTAACAGCATCATTTCTACACTGGTGTGTCTTATGATGGTCACAATGAAAGGCTGCTCTGATATGTGCAGTTTGATCACACAACACAGTGCTGCAGATGTTGCAAGTTTTGAGGGTGTGTGCTATTGGAATGCTGACTGCAGGAATGTCAACCAGAGCTGCTGTCCATAACCTTAACCATATGTACAAATGTTGTTTCCCTATATTTGGCAGTACTCACAACTAGCCTCATAACCAAACAAGCTAGTTAGGATAACAAACTGCTGTCGGTCAACGACAAGTGTCAAGATGAGCTTCACTGAGACTGTTTCTGATTGTGCAGACATTTTTTGGTTGCGCAAACCATTTCTTGCATCAGCAGTTTGGGTGACTGGTCTCAGACAATGTTACGTGTAAAGACACTGGATGGAGGTCCTAGACTGGTATGGTTACATTGGGTATGGGATCATGAGGCTGGTTGGATGTACTGCCAAATGAACAGAAACAACATTGGAGACAGTTAAAGAGAAATAAACATTTAGGTCACGAACAGCAGCTCTGGTGGACATTCCAGTCAGTCAGCATGCCGATGACATGATCTCTTGAACCTTACAACATCTGTGTCATTGTGTTGTGCAACCAAACTGTACATTTAAGAGTGGCCTTTTACTGTGACCATCCCAAAGCACACATTCATACTGATGATGCTGTTTAATCAGCATCCTAATATGCCATATGCAGGTGAATGGATTATCTTGGAAAGGAGAAGTGCTTACTTCGGGATTATAGGGATTTTAACAATTTTGCAACCAAAATTTGAGAGAAATCTAACTTTTAATGTGCATAAAAAAAAGAAGTGTTATGTGTACATTTTTCAAAAAGCTCTGGACAGAATCATAAAAAATGCTGTTTAAATAATTCACTCAGTAATCAAGTATTCTGAAAATAGTGTTCATTTTAGGTCTTTTCATACATGACCACATGTGGAATTCTTTTTTTTTTTTCTTTTTTTTTTCCTTGTTTACTTTACTTTTATGATACTTTGCCTAACAGTAACCCATCTGCTACCAGCTGACCACATCAGGCTGGTGCTGTGTGTACATGAAAATCATGACAATGATTTTCAATGAAAAATGTATTCTCCTGAAAGCTCATGACAAACTGCCAAAGATGAGCCAACAGAATGCAGCAGAAAAACTTAGTCTGTTCCTCACAATCATGTAACAAATATACAAATGTCAATTCTATTATAGTGATGTGTATGAGAAATAAAAAAATGCTTCAATTATCATAAGTTTATAATGATCAGTTTGACTCAGACAGAGCACATCACTTTAAGAGGTTTTCACTGTGTTATCTTACAGTTTCACTGTGCCTTGGCGCAGTGGTGTCTCAGGTGGTTCATGTGTTCACAGTATTTGATGCAATCAGTAGTGAGGAGAACAGAGAGTCCGGTCTTTCCCTCAGCACATCTGGATGGTCTAACTCTGCCACCTGGTGGACATAATGCTTACTGTAAGTCTAGGCTTATGATCAGACAAATGTTATCTTTGTGTATTTGTGTTTGTTTGTTACCTCTCCGTTGTCCATGACCAGAATACGATCCGCATCCATCACAGTGTTAATCCGATGGGCAATGGTGAGCATGGTGCAGTCCTCGAACGCTTCTTTGATGGTGTTCTGGATCAGGGCGTCTGTCTCTGCATCGATGGATGCTGTTGCCTCGTCCAAAATAATGATCTGTTGGACAACAGGAAGGACAGTAAGCAGAGACAAAGAGATTGGCTGGAAAACTATTCTCCATCAATGACGTAATTTTTACCATATTAGGCATATGGAGAAAATACAAGCTATTTCAACTAGGTACACTGTCACAATCAATGTTGCAGCAAATCACTAACATATCCCAGGCTGTGACTAAAAAAAAGAAAAAAAAGAAAAAACTACATTGCACGTAGAATATTGAAATTTATATATATATATATATATATTTCATCTGAAGACATAGTGGCATCATGACAAAAACCTGGTATATAAAGGGTGAAAATTCTGAAGATCAATGAATATTTGATGTTTAAAATTAAGGTTGATTTTGATAAAAAAAAACAAAAACAAAAAAAAAACACACGCTAAATAACACAATAAAAGTAGAACATAACATAAATATATCTTTTTTTAAAGCTTGATTTTTCCAAAAGCGCATTTTGGGTGCAGAGCTATACCAGTGTGTGCAATATTAAAACAGGCCCTAAGGGTGAGTTTGATTGGTGTATGGGGCAGTAGTAATCCAATGGCTGGTCAGCAGCAATAAAATTGTTGTGGAAATAAAAATAAATCAGAAGAGGCAGAAACCTTGGAGTTGCGGAGTAGTGCTCGGGCCATACACATGAGTTGCCTTTCTCCTACAGAGAAATTTTCTCCATTCTCCAGCACTGGTGCCTGTAGTTTCCCCTCTAGCCTGGAAATCTGGAAAAGAAAAAAACAAACAATACTTACAGTACAACTTTGATGACTGTGATTACTTTACTCAGAGTAACCTAAAGTGACAGAGATCAAAAAGTCAAGCAATCGTTCTGAAATTTTGAGAAAAATACTTATGCACTTTCTTTTTGTGTTTGACAGTGTGCATATGTCCAGTTGTCTCATGAACGGACTCATTTAATACTGGACTGATTTCAAAAACTGTTGTCTCCACTGGTCAGTTTGACACAAAAAATGAGAAAATAGGATCCAGGTTGAAAAATACCAAACCTACCTTTTCATAAAACTTTGAAGTATTTGTACTTTACTCATTACTTTCCAGCTTCATTTATGCAACTTTGCATCACTCATCACTTTCCACAGTGTATGATGAGCTGATAGAATAAGATGCACTGTTCCTGATTCTATAATTTAATAATATAATTGTTTAACACTCACAAAGTGCATTTTTCTGCTCTGAGTACTTTAATGCATTACTAATGCACTTACTTTGATGCATTAGGTACATTAAGCTGATAACAGTTCTCTACTCTTATTATCTCTTATTATCTTACATGCAGGACTATTTACTTGTGATGGAGTATTTTTACAGCGTGGCATTGCAAATTGTACTTAAATAAATCTGAATACTTCCTCCACTCTTACCACAGTTAATATGTGAAAATAAGGGTTCGACCACAACACTTCACCAAAGAGACAGCTGCTACGACCAGGACCACTGCTAACACTCCCAGTAAAGAGTTTCAGATAACATTGCAATTCCAGATATGCATCACATACACTTGGTATTGTGTCTCTAAGCATTGTGCTTAAGTGACTGTAGTCAGATGATAAAAATCTGGAGAAAAGCATCTATGTAAACGTATACACCAAGAAAAAAAGTTGTATGCTGGCACTGAATAAATGACCAAACACTAAAATAAAACTGTTAATGTGCTTTGATTCATATTGCACAGCGAACATACTGAGTCCTTCATGTAGGTTTTCTCCAGCGCCGCCCAGATCTCCTCATCTTTGTAATTATTAAAGGGGTCTAAGTTGTATCTGCAGGCAAAAATGCATAATTACAGTTAATAAAACAGTGAGAAAATCAGCACAGTAAGATTAGTGTGTGTTATCATGAAGCTCTGTGAAGTTAGTGGTTAACTATAATTACCTGATTGTGCCAATAAATAGCACAGGGTCCTGGGGGATAATGGACAATTTGCTGCGCAGATCCTGCAGACCGATCTCCATAATGTCCACACCATCTATCAGGATGGTTCCTGCGGCGGGCTCCACCAACCTGTACAGAGCCACGCCTAAAGAGGACTTCCCTACAGACACAAAGAGTACCTAAGAATAGTAACCCAAACAGCGGTATGGTGTCCCTCAACAGTCCACAGCCGTGGCATAAAAAAATTACATTGATACCATTAAATTCTTTCGTTTACAAATCTAGATTTAGAATCAGAATCAGAATCAGAATCAGTAATACTTTTCTTGATGTCAACATAGAGAATTATTGCAAGAAAGAACAAGCGAAAGTAAATAAAAATAATAATAGACAATTACCACTTATATGTGAATATTTAAATTATATTATGGATAATGTGCTTAGTGTGTAAAGTGTGTAAAATATAAAACTGTGTGTTATGCTACAATGCAATGTATAAAATGTGTATGTAAGTTCAAAGTATCAAAAAATAAGTGTGTGCGCAATTCTACAACAAACAACAGAGATATACATAAGTAAGAATAACAATAAGAGTATATACAATATGTGTCACATGTTAAATATAGCCTACATTCAAGAGTTGGAAGAATTCTGCACATTTGAATAATTGCACAGAGGAATGCTGTGGTTGAAATATTCTAACAAATATTGCAGTTAGGACATTAATATAAGGAATTATTGCACCTACCTGATTGCATATTTAAAGTATAATATATAAATTCTAGATTTTAATTGTAGATGCTGTTGATCAACATAGACTATAGGTTTCATGGTTAACTGCACTGCATTATGTTTACTTTAAAATGTGACATACTCAAATACATAAAGTTATGCGTGAGTCAGTTAAAAAAAAAAAAAAAAAAGAAGTTATAACTAAAAACTACAGGAGGTCTTACCAGAGCCCGTCCTTCCCACGATGCCCAGCTTCTCTCCAGCTCGGATGAAGAAACTGAGCCCGTTGAGGACAATGGGTGTGTTCTCTCTGTACCTCATCTGATAGTCCTGGAAGGTGATGGTTCCACTCTTTGGCCAGTCCTCTGGGACTTTAGCCTCCTTTATGTGTCTGGGGGCCTCCGGCTTACAACCCTGTTCACAATAAGTAAGAATAACTTTGAAGGAGGGGTTAGGAGGTGTGTCTGATGATTATTAACTGCATAGCAGAGGCACAAATAGCTTTAATACGGGCTCTTCTTGAGTGGTTTAATGGGCAGTTTTAAGAGGACCAGAACAGATGAATGGATTAATTGTAGCAGCTGGATAATCTGTGTATAAACAGGATTTTACTGCGGCAGGGACGTCTTACCGTGATGTACTCCTGCAGCCGCTCCACCGAGTTAAATCTAGCCTCCACCTCTGTCGCCTGCCTCACTACGTACTGAAGCATATTTGTCAGCTAAACAACACACAAACACAGTCCGTTAACACACATGTTGCAGTTGCTGGCAACGTTCCTTTACAAAAATAAACCAAATGTTCATTAATTTGCTGTCCACATTTACCTGTATGGTGTAAGACATGGCCAAGCCCTTCAAAGATGAACTGATGACGTCATTACTGCTGAGCACCACAAACAGTGACACCAACAAGGTCATGGTTGCAGCCATGAAGTCCAGCCAGAAGGAGAGCCAACGTGTCCCACAGGCAAACAGTAAATAGTGGTTGGAGTTGATGTCATTCAGTGACTTGAACCTGCAACATGATAAAAGACATGCCAAGGCTTTCAACATACCACCAAAGATCATTAAAACAGTATTTACATGCACACCAGGATCAAATACTGTGACTAAAGAGTTGAAACAGAGCATACATTCAGCAAGCCTGAAAGCTCAGCAAACAACAATTAACCCGTGGTTGGACTATGTCAACCAGTCAAATTACAGAGCCCCCAACCCCCCGTTTAAAACATTTTTAAAAAAACTTTTAAAATGAATATTATTAGGATTATTATTATCCGTAATTGGAATGGGTGACGTACGCCCACCAGGGGGGGAGTGAAGATTGCGGAGCTNGTTGAAACAGAGCATACATTCAGCAAGCCTGAAAGCTCAGCAAACAACAATTAACCCGTGGTTGGACTATGTCAACCAGTCAAATTACAGAGCCCCCAACCCCCCGTTTTAAAAGTTTTTAAAAAAACTTTTAAAATGAATATTATTATTATTATTATTATTATTATTATTATTATTATTATTATTATTATTATTATTATTATTATTGTTATTATTATTATCGTTATTATTTACAGAAGTAATTCATTTAATGTCTTGATTTCAATTTAAGTCATTTCACATATATATTCACGTGTGCATGTACTTTGATCATGTTCAAGTGATCGGGGGAGATTTCGACAGGGTGGGATGTTGGTGGGAAGCAGGAGAGAATGGTTGGAAGGGGTCGTGAGGGACACAGGATGTGGTTCGCTGGGTAAAATTTTATTTTTTTTTTTTTAAGTGTACTTCCTACATCTGTTGTTATCAGTCCATTTCTGTCTGTCCAAAAATGTATAAATAAAAAGTTTTTTTAAATTACTGTTTACATATATCTGTTCAGACTCATGCGTAGCTATGTCAGTTGAAAATGCTTCAAATATAGATTTCCAACCCTGCAGCACAGAAAATCTCTACAATTACCACAGTTTCATGATTGGCACCCAAGATTACTGTCACCTATTGAGTATCTGACAAAGTGTCTCCCCTTTATACCTGAGTTACACCTTTATACCTGGGGTTGAATAATGAAAACAGAAAAATGTTTTTACAGAACATAATGATGTCACAGTGAAGTTGACCTTTGACCACTTGGATATAAAATGTCATCACTCCATCATTTTATCCCACTAGACATAATGTGAAGTTTTGCTATAATTAGGTTTGATGAGATTACCGATTTTCTTGAGATACTGAGTTCAAGAGAATTAGATCAACACAAGGTCACAGTGACACTAACTTTTTACCACTTAAATCTAATCAGTTCATCCTGGAGTCCAAGAGAATGTTCCCTCTCTTTGTGTGACATTTTGTCATAATTAGCGCATTAATTCTTGAGTTATGGCCAAAAAGGTGTGTTGTGTGGCCAACTTGACTTTCAACCACCAAATTGTAATAAGTTCATCCCTAAGTCCAGGTGGACGTTTGTGCCAAATTTAAGGAAACCCCCTCAAGGTGATCCAGAGATTTTGCATTTGTGAGAATGGAATAGACGCAAGGTCACAGTGACCATGAACTTTGACCACTAAAATCAAATCAATTCATCCTTGAGTCCAAGTGGATGTTTGTGCAAAATTAAAGGAAAGTCCCTAAAGGCATTATTGAAATATCACGTTCAAGAGAATGGGATGGACAGACAATCTGAAAACACAATACCTCTAGCCACGGCTGTTGTAAAAAATGCAAAAATATAAAGTATTTCTTGTTGAGGAACAGTGGTAACTTACAATTTTATGTGGTTGTCTCTTATGTTGTAGGCATGGATGGTGCTGAGGCCCTGCAGGGTAGAGGTGGTGAGTGAGATGCAGGGAGAGCGGCTAATGTTCTCCATCCTCTTCATCTGACGGATACTCCTCTGGAATATACTGCAGAGGAATCACAATCACAGCACAGAATACCTTAAATAACTCTTTACCATCTATTCATGCACCTGCTTTTAAGATATGCAAAAACTCCTGTGAAAATCTAAATCTTGCATGAATGTTACTAATTTGTTACTATGTTACTAACTTACTAATTCACTAAAGGTGCAAACAGCAGTTACCAGATCATGAATTGCTAGGATCTGATTTTCCAACAGTCCCTGTGAAAATTTCATTGTGTTAAGACATAACTGGTGTCTACTCACAAGAGAATGAGGGTGAACATAGCTCCCATAACAGCCACAGCTGCCAGCAAGGCAGGGAAGACAGCCGAGACGGTGATAATGGTGAAGGTGACCAGCAGAGAAAACTGCAAGAAAGGGTCCATGTGGAGGGGGAGTACAGTGTCCACCTCCTCTTGATCTTTGGAGAAGCGATTGAGAATACGGCCTGTTGGCGTCGTGTCAAAGAAACTCATAGGACTAGCGATAATCTGAGAAAGGAAAACAAACAAATCTTCATTCTTTTAGCATGAAAGAGGTTATCCTTTTTAAACACTCGACTGTATATTATGTGACTTTTTAAACAGATATTTAATATTAAACTGACTTATGATGAGAAAACATGTCAGATTGCTGGTGTATAAGTGGCTTGGGCAATCAGCCATTCAACAGTACCTTCTTGAACATGGTGTTATGAAGTTTGCAGGAGGCATTCAAGGTGACCCAAGTGTAGAGAAAGCATTTAATGAGGGCAAGACCCAACATGACAACCACCATCACTCCATAAATTGTTTGGTAGAAATGCAGCTGTGGATTTTGTGAGATGTCGCCCTTGTCTGCATTTGTCTTATTGGACTAGGGAAAAAAAAAGAAGAAATATTATGCTGGTGGAGAGCAGGGTCAGAGAGATAATTTATCAACACAACATATTTTTTATACTACTGTTAATATTGTCACCATATAGTGCAGAAATTCATCATATATGAGTGCTGCTTATGTGCGATCAGTCAATTTATAGTTGTAGATCGAGTGTTTCCAAGTGTTATTTGCCTGATATCAGACAGAAATGTCGACTTATTACACTATAGCTCCACCCTCGGTCTGAGTTTGCATCCACTCAAACTGAATTCCACGGGGAAGTGGTTTTAGATTTTACAAGCCAGTCACTACACTGTAAAAAGAAACCATTTGTTTTAACTTAAAGGCTAGTGTCCAGGATGCTAGACAAGTTGAATCATTACAAAATTCCTTCAACTTGTTTTCTCATATTCAGTCAACTTAAAATTTTAAGGCAACCCTTGTGGTTGTGGTTTGGTTGTCCATGTGACTACTCAACCATGTGTACGTGTTATATATCAAGCAAAAATGGGGAAAAAAACAACACTTTTAAAACTGCAACAATGAGTGTTGTTAAAAGGAAAGGTGACATAAAACAGATGTAAATAAGCTTCTGTCGCAACTTTTTTGGAACATGTTGCGGGCATCATATTCAGAATGAGTGTATATTTACATAAAATGTTAAGATTTAGGATTTTTCTATTGAATTGATTTATAACAATAGTTTTAATGCCTCTCTGAAAGCGCCATGACATTGCCAAATGAGCATATGACATCATCTGGCGACATTTGGCAATAATGCTAACTACTTTTACTGGAAATGAGCTGGCAGCACTGTTTGTTGGAATGGTAAGATGGCTAATGTTATAGATGACATCACATATGAAATCACAATCATATTTCAACCATGGCTTTATGCATTAGTGTGTGTGTGTGTGTGTGTGTGTGTGTGTGTGTGTGTGTGTTTGTTGGTGTGTGTGTGCGTGCGTGTGTGTGTGTGTGTGTGTGTGTGTTATAGGTTCTCACCCCATCCCCCTGCCCAAGCCAGTAGCTGAGCCACCAGTTGCTGAAGGCTGTGGATCCAATCATCAGGATGATGTTCAGGATCACAAGGAAGCAGACAACGTAGCCTGCAGTAGCACAGTCACATCAAACACCAGAGAATCATGCTGACGTGTATGTGTTGTGTGTTGTGTGTTGTGTGTTGTGTGTGTGTGTGTGTGTGTGTGTGTGTGTGTGTGTGTGTGTGTGTGAGTGTGTGTGCTGAATCAAACCTCCAGCTGCCTTGCAGTACTGCTGATAGACTCTGCAGGAAACAGCACCTTCTGTGGTAGCCTCCTGACTGACCAGCTGATCACCGACAACAGCAGCTGCAGAGGAGGAAAAGGATTTATGGAACACATGGTAGGATCAAAGTGACTTCCTGCATCAGCAGTCTTTCATCAGCCTATGTCTGCACTGACTGAATAAAAAGAATGTTTTTGAAAAATAAATGTACAGCAGCCTTACTGACGGTCCAATCATTCAGACATTTGCTACATTCACAAAAGTGTCAATGAAAAGTACCTTGATTAACATGTAGTATCATGATTTTGCTATTTTTATACAGACACCAAGATGATTTTTTTTTTAACATGCTACAGTATTTATATTCAAAATTTTTATCATTTATATATTCTGGAGATAAACCTAGAGCTAATTTCTGCTGCAACAGAGCACAAATTCTCTCTGGGAGATCATTCATAGAGTTGCACTTGGTTGTTGTCAACACAAAAACTGACAGAAATAGCCGTGTAAAACACACACACCACAGAGCCAGCATTTACTAATACTTCAACCTGCAAATGACCATTGCTATAGAATATATTCCAACCATGTTGTTTGAATTTTTAAAGAAAATGTTTTTGGCAGACCCCCAGTAAACAAAAAAATCCAAAAATGGTGAAAATTTTTGATGAATTTTTACAACAGCAAAACAGTATCAAAATATCTTTTTACAACCCAGCTTGAGGGTTGGAAGTTGTTGGAAAGACACTGGACTCTTATGTTAGACAGATGTTGAATTTTGGTTGGAATGCAAATCGAGCAGACAATATTTTAAATGTCTAACAATGTAGAATTTCACATTGTGTGAACATTAAAATCATGACATTTTTCTGACATTGGGTTTGGTTCTCCGTAACCATACCTAACATGAGGTTAGTTATTGATATACAAATGGTAATTTGGGGAAAAGATATGCCTCTAACTTGCGTGTCCTTTGTCTTTAGGTAGGTTCCATCATTAACTAAGTCTGGCATCCTTACAGACACTAGATTTATGACATTTGAACTCACTGACGCTGCACCAACATCAAAATTACAATTTAATGAGTTTTGTAGACTTACATTTTTGGTCAGTTGTTGTTACATCATCCATTTCATCTGACATGTCAAATGCTGAAAGGAAACACAGTTACTGAGTAAGATATGAATAAAATGTCAGAAGAAATGTCTGTCATCCCTATACTGCAGAGTGTAATCAAGACATAAGATTACTCAAATATTACATAATAACAGTGCACTGATGGTCAGGATTGTACATTTGTTGCACTGTCTGCTGTTATAAAACTTTTACAAAGCAATATAGTTCTTCCTTTTCTCACTCAAGGTTCAGTCGTCACCTCAATGAACTGCTGTGACTTTTACTTCCTCCCGGTTACATATTGGTTCCTTTACAAGCCTACACTTTTCAAATGACCCTTTGCTCCACAGATTATTGTGCCATAAGTACAGAACATCTTGGACCTCTCTATATTTTCCCCATTAGTATGATCTGACTAGCTCTTCTCGCTAAAAAAGACTATAGAATACTATAATTGTATTGTGTCTTTGTACTTAAGAATTCAAGCCTTATTTAATTCATTTCAAGTTCTTTACTGCTTTTTATTCCTGGTTTCCTAACCTGGGTTCACTAAGCCACTGCCTGTGCGATCTCTTAGCTCAACTTCCCTCAGCTGGGTAGCGTCCTGGTTTGATTCTTCCTCCTCCTCATTCTCAGTCTGCAAATGATGAGAAAAAACACAGTGATAATGTGTTCACGCTAAAGTAGACAAAGAACCATTAAAGGGTGACTTCTTCTTTTTCATCCTTGGCCCTCTCCCATGTTTCTGTGTCTATAAGTGACTAATCAGAAAAAAAGTCGATCCATTTACATCCACTAAAAGTGCTTGTTTTTGCTTCTGACAGGCTCAGTTTGTTATAATCGGACATCAGAAACAGCCTCAAAATCGCCATTGACAATTCCACCAGATTCTATTCAAATAATCAGTTATTTTATCATTGAAACACACACTTCATTCAAAGCTGACAGAAGCAAAATAAAACTATCAAAAACATCTTTATTCATCTTTTAATTGCTCCAACAATTACCAACTCTGTGAATTAAGGGTTTATTTTAACCATACCAGAGTTAGATCAGCAAATATGCTTGCTCTATACATACTAGAGTGAAGTGTATTTTAATGAAGTCTGGTGTGTTTGGTGATGGTGATTTTTGAGGCTGTTTCTGATTAAACCAAAAGGATCGTATTCTTTAAAAAAGATTTATCTCTTTAGGGCTCCTTTCCAAAAGCATTTCAAATAATGTGAGCCTATCAATGACAAAAACAATCACTTTTAGTTGACATAAATTGACGCTGTTTATTTGCCTGCAGGGACAGTGGCAGATCTATCGTAGTAATATAGGTGCCACCCTCTCAATATTTGGTTTACAGCTTACATGTAGCAGTGTACTGTTTTTGAGCTGGTAAATCAGTAAAGAGCTGGTGAAAAGGTTTTGCAGCAAGTCAAACATTGAGCAAAGACACATAATTGCGGAGCTACAGTAAATCTGAGTTTTGTACTGCAATTTGTTTATCATTTTTTTTACTTTGGACTGTTCCATCTGGTAGTTGCTGATCAGCTGAGCATAGCGCCCTTTGGCTGTCATCAGGACTTGGTGGTCTCCAGCCTCTCGCACCTCGCCATCCTCCAGGACCAAAATGTCATCACAGAACTCCAAATACTGACAGACACAAGCAAGGACAACCATGTCAACAACACTATCCCAGCAATGTTGGCAGAGGTCTAACCATCCCAGTCTAAACAGCACGTGTACATGTTTGGTGTACTTCCCCCCACCTTGCGTCAGGCCATAATTTCTCTTATATTAAAAAAGGATAAAGATCCTATTTTTTGCGGCAATTACCGCCCTATTTCTTTGCTTTGTGCAGATGTCAAGTTGCTAGCAAAGATGCTGGCAAGACGTCTAGAGTCAGTTCTCCCAACAATAATTTCAATAGATCAGACAGGGTTTGTAAAGAATAGACACTCTTTTCATAATGTTAGATGGGTATTTGATATACTATATTCACCCTCATCCTCTGACAGCCCAGAAATGATAATTACGATGGACCGGAGAAAGCTTTCGACCGTGTGGAATGGTCATATTTGTTTTTTGCGCTAAAAAGGTTCGGATTTGGCAGTAAATTCATCTCATGGATTACGCTTCTATATACATCACCTTTAGCTTGTGTTAGGACTAATAATGACTATTCTAATTATTTTCCCCTCAATCGTGGTACCGGCAGGGCTGTCCATTATCCCTTTTGTTGTTCGCCATTGCAATCGAACCACTAGCAGTGGCTCTCAGATCCAGTCAGGTGGTAGGCATCTCAAGAGGGGGCTTGGAACATAAAGTGGCCCTCTACGCTGACAACCTCTTACTGTTTATCTCTGACCCAGACAGATCAACCCCTGTGGTGTTAGCTTTGCTGAAACAGTTTGGGCAGATTTCAGGCTACAAATTAAACTATAATAAGAATGAAGTTTTCCCCATTAACCATGCTGCTTCAACATATCCCCTTTCAAATTTGCCATTTAGGACATCTCCAGAATGCTTTAGATATCTTGGTGTTTGTATAACTAAGAACCACTCAGATTTATTTAAGTGTAACTTTTCTCCTCTGCTGGTACATTTGACTTAAGATCTTCAGCGTTGGTCTCTCTTACCTTTATCTCTCGCTGGTCGGATAAATTGTATAAAAATGAATGTTCCCCCTAAGTTTTTATATCTTTTTCAATGTTTACCAGTTTTAATCCCAAACACTTTTTTCAATCACTTGATAACTCTATATCCCAGTTTATATGGAACAATAACAATAAAACACCCAGAATCAGAAAGAGTATTTTACAAAAAAACAAAGAAATGGGGGGTTTAGCATTACCAAATTTTTTATATTATTACTAGGCTGCAAACATTCGGACCATGTTACACTGGTGCCATATTGACAATCAAGCCTTGCCATGGTTACAAGTGGAAGCCACTTCGTGTGGGTCTTCTTCTTTGATGTCTCTTTTGTGCTTCCCCTTGATGTTATCCTCATCATCTTATTCCAATAATGTTGTGGTTAAAAATAGTCTGAAGATCTAGGCCCAAATCAAACGTCACTTTGGATCTCAGGTAATACCCCTATACCCCCATAAATTCCAACCCTTTATTTCCCCCCTCTATTACTGATAGGACTTTTGCTACCTGGGAAGATCATGGGATTATTTCTGTAAAGCACCTTTATATCAACGGAACCTTTGCATCTTTTAATCAATTGGTTTCTATTTACAACCTTCCAAGGACCCATTTTTTCAGGTACTTGCAGGTCAGAGACTTCATTCGAAATCGATTTCCTGGTTTTCCTCTCTCGCCTCTGACTTTGTCTGACACCATTTTTGGTATAACTCCTCACCTTAAAGGTACCATTTCCAAATTATATGACACCTTTTTCACTTGCCAGACTTTGTCCTCTGATAATCTCCGCACCTCCTGGTCTGAGGATCTTGGCATAGAGATAGAGACTGATGTTTGGCAGTCTGTTTTGAAACGCATCCAAACATTATCTATCTGTGCCCGCCATGGTGTCATACAGTGTAAGATAGTTCATAGAGTCCACTGGTCTAAAAGTAAATTATCTCGCATATTCCCTGGCACAGACCCTAATTGTGACAAATGTCATCTAGGACCTGCTGACCTCACCCAAATGTTTTGGTCGTGTCCTGCTCTGTCTGCATTCTGGAATTCTGTTTTTGATTCACTTTCAGCCAGCACATCTGTTAATATTCACCCATCGCCTTTAGTTGGCTTGTTTGGTGTCCTGCCCCTTGACCACTCACTGCCATCCTACTCTTCTGGACTTGTTGCCTTTTTGACACTACTAGCAAGGCGTGTAATACTGATGCATTGGAAGACCCCCATCCACCCTCCCATTGTCACTGGATAAAAGACGCCCTTTTTTTATGAAATTGGAGAAAATAAAACACTGTCTTCGAGGTTCCAACGTTAAATTTTCTAAAATTTGGCTCCCCTTCCTAGAACATGTCAGGTCCATTCAGTTGAATATTGTCCCCATCAGTGGTGTGCCCCCTGTCACTGTACCACCATCTTGAACCCTCTGGCCTGCTAACCCTGCTTTTCCAGTCCTAGTGGTATATCTGCATTGAGCAGGTCATTTTGTATTTGTGATTACGCATATTATCTGCTTTTTTTTTTTTCCTTTTTTGTCTGTTTTATTTGTCTTTGTCTTTGATTTTGTTTTCTTATTTCCTGTTGCTGTTGTTGTCCTTGTAGTTATTATTTATGATTACCTTTTAAGACTATACTGCTTGTTCCCATGCATTTTTTCTATGAATGTCTCTACAAACAACCTTGCTTTGCTGTATTATTTGTCTAGTTTTCTGCCAATTTTATCTCTTATGGACATGTATGGCCTTGCACATTGTGTTTTTGAAGTTTTGTATTTCTGAAGACTGAATTATTTGTAATTTCTTGAAAATCTCATAAATAAATCATATGTAAAAAAGACATGAGCAAATCACAGACCCTACGGGAAGGGGAATAAACAACAAACAAGCATAAAAAGGGGAAAAAGCTGAATTGCATGTAGGCATGCACACAGACACACAGAAAAACACCCAGCAGAGAACATTTACAGGAAGGATGCCAGTCTGGAGTGCAATGACCCCTGCACACAAAGTCTGCTGTGCAATATGGAAGGTAGTTTGGAAAAGACGCCCACATCTTATCAAAAACTCTGTCATTCCCATGTAAGACTGCATCAAGCACTCATGCAGCAAAACTTTCCACCGTACTCCTGGTTAACAGAGGGAAGTCTAGATTGAATCCACTGAAATAAAATGAACATTCTTGCTTATAGGAGAAGATTGTTTAAAAGTTTTTGCTTGACACTTGTCAAAGAGAGCCCCTTACCTGTAAGATTCAGCAAGACTGGCCCGACTCATCCAATTGAGTGGGAGGCTGATCCATATAAACAGATCTCTTTTAACCAAAGATATAATCGTGGCAAAATTACATTTAAAGAGATTATTTAAACTAGCAGGGTCTTTTTTTAACCCTAAATATGTGAATCACGATACTGACCATTAAAAAAGGAGCTTCTGGTTTGTCATAAGTATTTCTACAGCCTGAGAATTTACCAAGGCGTCTATGGTTGAGAAATTTCTGGCTTAGTCAAGAAGATAATAACATCATCTGCATAGAGATCCAATTTAACTCCACCAAGGCTGACACCAAAGATACAATTTGTGCACTTTGTGGCCTCTGCAAGTGGGTTTGTTGTCAGAAAAAAACAACAGAGGGGACAAGGAAGAGCCCTGTCTTGTTGCTGGTCCTACATGTGAAGCCTCTGAGGCACAACCATTGACCAACACTCTCACCCTTAGAGTGCCCTCTTTTGATATGAGCATTTTTGTTGCACCCCTTTTCTCCTGTTTTTCTTGTGCTGTCAGGGAGTTAGATGCAGAACTGTACCTTTCTTTTCTTTTAGTTAGTTAGCTATGGTTTCCTTGTATCTAGGGTTATTTTGTTGGTTATGTTGGCCTGGGCTGTCTGATCTCTTAAGCTTTTTGTGACTGGTAATCAAAGTGCTAAACTGCACCACCGGACTCTTCTTATTTCATCATCTTGCCTTATGTTTTTTTTTTCCTCTCTCCTAGACCAACATAAGGTCATAACAATAGAAAGAATGTACCGTAAGTATAAACAACTTAATTGACATTTGACTGAGAAGTGCTATGCTTAACAATACACAATTTAGGACTCACTATCTGCTCATGAATAAAACTATCTATTGTCCCACCTGGAGCTGGTGTGTAACCAGTTAACAGATTTTCCCTGGAGCTCCTTTTTAATGCATTCCTCAAAAATGTGTTTCCCCACATGGGCGTCGACAGCAGAGAGCGGATCGTCAAGGAGGAAGATGTCCTTATTGGAGTAAACAGCTCTGGCTAGGCTGATCCTCTGCTTCTGCCCCCCTGACAGATTCAGCCCCCGTTCTCCAATCTGCCAACAAAAAAAGCAGAAAACTACTAAGAACAGTGGCAACAGGGTCCAGTGCAAAAGAAAATCCAAATTCCTCTTTTACTAACTTACAACAAGATAGAATAATAAAGGCTGAACACACTTGGCAAAAAATGAGGGAGCAATTGCATGAAGAATCTGAAGACAGTCAAGTGCTCATAGCTTCAAATAAACTCATGAACATCAGTCAGACTTGGATTTGATCCCAAATTGATTTGAACACTTGTATATGCCAAACTCTACATACCTAAATAAATAGACCTCAGGTTGTATTTGCAAACATTCTGAGGATACTCTTAGAGCTCTTAATTTAGCCTAAAAACTCTCAAAGTAACTCTGAGCCAGGAAAGGACAGAAACCTTTACATTAGTGAGGATGTGTGGTTGGCCCTATTGCTAATTATGATGCATTCTTTTAAAAGATGTGATTGTTTGTCACAGACACACACTTTGTGAGCCTGCAAGGTGTGGACATCCAGTGGAAATAAAATAAAACTGTCACAATATGAGATTGAACCAGTTTCGTGTGTGATCACACTGATGCACTGTAACATTTTTCCAGCTGCAAAAGTTTTAGTGTTGTGATCACTCTCCTGGCATGGTATTTGTTGTTGTGTTGGGTGGGAGATGTGAGTGCATCTTCAATGACATCAACCACAAACATGATCCCTGCACTATCTAGTCCATTGCATTTCAAGTCATTGTCATTCCATGTTTGGTGAATATTTCTTAGAGCCTTTTATCTTTCTGCTGTTTTCTCCTCTGCTTAAGAAATTATTAAGCCTCTTAAAAGTGCTCATCCCTATTCCTAAGACTTTCACCTCAGGAGTTCTCTCTTAGAGGGTTAAGATGCATTGTGAATAACTTGTATCTTTACCAGCACCAAGTCTTAACTTTAAGGGAAAATTCTTAGAAAATATTTCTTTAAAGTTTCAAAATTAATTGAAATGTTATCCCAAACAGTTTTTTGTATCAAAGATTATGCTGCAACTAACAGAAAAACAAAAGACTAAAATGGACTTTAAAACTGTCTAGAGAACGAGAAGCCTGCTGAATGATCAATTGTTCCCACTAACGTTTACATGGTAAGTGCATGGTGTCTTTAGAAGTAAATAAATGAGAGACAATCTAGTGATGGGATTACCTCAGCTGTGACAAAGTAATCTCAGTCAAGGACAGGAAGTTGGCAGGCCAATGACCCCTTCCATACCTCCTACCTCTGCACTTCCAGCACCCTGGCTCAGAACACACCTAGCTTCATCTTTGGCTTTTATTGTTATTCAAGTGTCTGAATTACAAAGACCTAGTGAGCAGCTTGAGAGAAAAAAAGTTAATGTGTTGAATGTGCTGCTCAAAACTGCCAAATGTTTGTATAAGACTGCTGTTGTGCAAGTAACTCTCTGAAGCCCTTCTCTCACTGGACAAAAAGTACACTAACATCTGTTTTTTGTTCTTAATGGAAATAATACAATCGGCATTCACTTCTGGGACAAATGACTCTGCAGTGGCCATGGGTATTTATTGGCTCAAGCTCCCATCAGCAATGATGAGAATACTACACCCAGGTGAACACGTTAATTTTAGCCTCTTTGCAGGCAAGAATCAATGACAGCCTACCACAAAACACTGTCCATCTACATCTAAGAAGCTCCCTAACATCGTTCAGTTTAATCAGAATAAGAGATATAAAATAAGTTATTACCATGACATTTTCACTGCCCTCCATGCTGCTTTCTACTGTTTGTACTAACCCTGTTTTACAGCCTGTCCATGATATCAAATGACATAAAAGAAAATAAAAAAAAAAAAAAAAAAGAAATTAGGGCATACCTGTCTGCTACAGAGCCTTGTACAAGAAGCTTCTTTTCAAGATTTTAGACTTCACGTTAAAAGTGAGCAGTGCTTGTTAACCCTAAAAACTATAATGTTGTTTTTGGTTTTTTTTACCAATCACTTTGCAACCACAGACAGATTCTGTATTAAGCTGCATTTGGGGGTCTTTATCCAACCTGAGGAAAAGATTAGTGAAGTTTCTGAATATTATGTGGACACAACATGCATTCTTTAATAAACCAGCTTAGGCTATTATTAGCAATTCAACTGTAACAGTCAAACCTTGTCTCAAATCTGCTTCTCCCTGGAATTTGCAAAGAAGAGCCTCAGACCACTGGACTGCACTGACAGGCTATACTGAGCGATGAATTGTTAAATTTTGTGAATCCACAGAGGTTTCTTACCATACATTGGGGGTATTTGTGTTAAATGTTCCACTATGCTTGTAAAAAAAAAAAAAGACAGAATATCTCTCTCTCTCTCTCTCTCTCTCTCTCTATATATATATATATATATATATATTATATATATAAAGCTTTGGGGAAATAAAACGTGACATTTGGAGAGTTGAGAGAACAGCAGAGAGCTCTTACCTCAGTTTGATCACCATACGGAAGGATTTTCAGGTCAGCTCTGAGGCTACAAACATCCAAAACTCTGTCATATCTGTGGAGTAAGACAATAAATTGCATTTAGGTCAAGGGACAACCATGTATACGATAATCAACAGAGCCATTTAAAATACATGATCTGACATGATGAAAAAATTAGTCTAAAATACACCAAGAGATGAAAAACATAATTCAGTCTTCAGAAACATTTTGTATGCATTGTCTTATAAATCTTAATATCATCACATACAATAATCACAGGCAGTGGTTACTATTGCTTGACATAATTGTTTAATTTTGGAACTTTTAAGCACACATTAGTTTAGTGCCCAGTTAAGATAATTAAGTGCTTTCAAAAAATACTGTCAGAGTAATGTGCATGATGACTTTCCCTGCAGTATTTACATAAACACAGTGCAGTTATAACCCTAATCACAGTAATAATTGCTGTGACTCATCAAATCAAAATACTGAGCACTAGGGATGGGTAGGTCACCTAGTCAGTTCTAAACAATGAAAGCTGGCTCCTGTCTGAGAGCCATTCCTTTTTGCTGTTGTTGTTTGTAAATAATTGCAAGACAGAATAACAGTAATATTAATGATATTTTTGTTTCATATTATATCATACAATCGCTTACAACTAGCACAGTTATTCTTGATATATTACCACTTGTGACCCAACATTTCAATGTACTGCAGATGAAGAATCTTGCCTGTTTATTGCTTGCAACAAACAAGAAATTAACTCAGGAAGTCAAATGTGTCTTTATCATCCTGTTGTCATCACTCGCTCATCAAATACCAAAACTTTGTCAAGCCCCCCGGTGTGTGGTATTGACACCAAAGGCACCCTTTAACATCTGTATGAGATGCACCGGATTTTCAACAAACTCTAATTTAGTGCTTGACACTGAGAGCAACTGACATAATATAAAGAGCGAGAAAGTCTGCACACAGTGTGAGAAAGTAGAGGTGGGTGAGTTGAACAAAAGAAGACTTTCCAGAAAAAATGCAGGTTTTGTCTAGTGAAATTGAAAGTCAGTGTATTTTTGATGTAACATTACATAATATCTGTACAGTTGTAGCACACTTACTGTATGTCACATTATGTATCAAACAAACAAATTTTTAACTCCAAACATGCTATTTTAAAAACTTAACCAAGTTGTTTTGTTGCTTAAACCTAACCACAATAGTTTCACAACATACACCATAGAGCTTTGATTCTCTGCCCAAACCTGACTGGGCTTGACTCAATCTGACCCACCAGGTTTTTTAATTTTGGTACTTCCTCACTATTCCCTCAGGCTGATTTTTTGAGCTTGTTCAGCACTCGAATACACCTCGTCCTACGCTGTGTTTCTTCTGTTCATCACACAGAGATCGGGTGCCCTATGGATTGCTATGAGGCGCTGAGGGGTGTGACAAAGCATCGGTATTTGACAACCTGGGTTGCATATGGTTCTTGATATTTTCACATGATTTAAGGTTATAACAGCAAACACACATGTTAAATGATATTATATTGGTGGGATGTCTAAGCTTGAATCTGAACCAGATGTTACGCCGTCATTGTCCTAGTGTTTTTTGTGGGGCACTCCAAAGAAACTTCAAGGAACCTTAACTCCCATTGCTACTGAGCACAGGTCGGCGGTCATGCCCTCTGCCATCTTTGGCAGCAGGCAGGGGTTTTCTAATGATAATCATTTCAGTCAGGGATGACCTCTGTTCTTGTCTGACTACATAGATATATGAACTTGGAACTAGGAACTTTTCCCAGTTAAACATTTGTCATGTGAGATAAAAACAGACCTATAAAAGCCTTGGTTTACTGGTCTGTGTAACTGCAGTAATGAGTGACAGTAGTGACATATTAACATCACGAATGAGATCCCTTTAGTTGTAATATTTCCCATTGTTTACACCCTCAAAAGTGCACAGTTACTTATCATTAACAAGTAAGGTGAGTTAAGTGATTATTTACTTTGACTGGTCAAAAGGTTCCCCCATCAGGATGTTTTCTTGAACGGTTCCATGGAATATCCAGGCCTGCTGGGAAACGTAGGCAAATGTCCCGTTGGCTGAGATGGAGCCCTGTAGGAGGTGCATCTAAAATATAAAAATGAAGGCAAGTCAGACACATGACTTGAATCTGGTTTAGAGGTAACACAGTGTAAATAAGGCATGATTATGCAATACAATTGCATAACAGAGTGACGGACCATTAAATAGTAAAACATTAACAGCCAACAGAAATTTCAATCATGACGCCAGAGAGCTGCAGAGATTGCTAAAGAGAGTAATTTTATATGTAAATGACAAAGGAGGGGCCAACCTGTTCCAAAATGCTGGAAATCAGTGATGTCTTTCCGCTCCCCACGTTCCCACAGACACCCAGCAGGTTGCCCTTCAGGAGAAAACACACAGAGCATACGTTACCTTTAACCCAATCCGCTTCACCTCATTGATCCTTATCAGTGGTAAAGCACACCTTAGGCACGGTGAAGGAAATGTTTCTCAGGGTTGGCAACGTTTCAGTCTTCCTATTCTGAGTAATCTCCACTTTGTGCCCCTTCACCCCATTGGCTGAGCTGGGTGGGGAGTTTGGCTGGATCTCTGGTTTGGTCCAAGAAAGTGTAGCGTTTTTCATCACTATTGCTGAGTCACTGTCTTTCTGGATCAGGTAGGGCTCGGGATTCTGGATCAGCAATATTTTCTGAAACAGCCACACATTGCATTTTCAACATTTTCAAAATTGATATTTAGAATAACAATAAATAAATTAAAGCTGCAAGCAGCAATGAATGTGCCTAAATAAATACAATAGTGTAAAAATAACTTTTTCCAACCCAATAGCAGAATAAATGTATGTTTCTGCAAACAACAGACATGTTACATTTGTATGTTTCATATTACCACACAGGTAGTTCACCCCAGGAAACCATGTGAGCTTTAAGTTATTTTCAAGTGGGTTGTTACCATGTTTCCTTTCCTTTACCAACATAATTTGATGTTAATTATGTAACTTTTATATGAACTGTCTGTGCATTCTCAGAAGATATCATATGTACCATTGTATCAGGATACAGTCACAAATGCAACATATACTGTACATAGTTTGCAGAACTGCACAATGCCAGCATTTTATTCTAGGCTGCATATTTCATCTGGTTATAGAAAAAAAGCAATTATGAGTCACTTTTGGAGGCAAATGTGAAAATAAAAAAATTATTACACAAGTGTTCAAGACTTGCATTTCAGGTTGGCATCACATGTCAAAACTATAGCTGTTAGTTATGTTTAAAATTTGACAAATAAAAAAAAGTAATAAAAACTACATACAAGCTAAATCCCTCTTGTGGTTTTGCAGAATATGAACTTTGGAAAGAAAAAGTCATATTCACAAATCATCAAACATCACTAGAAGTTAAGATATTACAATCTTGTAGTTTTTATTGCTGGATGTAAGATCAGGGTAGAAACGAATACTACTAGTAGTACTTATATTGGTCACTACACTATAACTGCTGAGCAGGACACAAAGACAGGAGTTTACCCTGAGTCGTGTTAGAGACACAGCGGCCTCAGCCAGGGCCTTCACAGACATTGGCATCAGACCCAGGAGGAACCTCATGGAGTTGAAGATGGCGATGGTGGTGAAGGCCTTGAAATAATAAAGAATGGTGCAAAATACTACCTCAGAGCATACCACACTGGCAAGGACATATATTAGTTTCATATGGACATTCTTGTCTGTAGCCTGCTCTGGCTTAGTGCAAAGACAAAAGAAAAAGGTAAACAATTAGTGACACAAACTGAAAGATGATCATGTCAACACATATTTACAATTTCATGTATCAGATCCTGGTTAACTATTCTTAAAATGCTCTCCATTCCCTTTTTTTCAATACATTTTTATTAGCCATGTAAATCACTCAGTGGGAAGATAGGCAAAGGTTGCTTCACTGCTGTGGTACTTACATCAGATATGTTGAGCTTTATACCCAACAAAGTGTGTAGCATGAAGGTGAGGACAGTGGCGAGGGTGGGGATGATGCTGGCGATGCTGGTATTGGCATTCTGAATGTAACTGACCTTCCTCAGCTCTTTCTTCTCAGTTTTCCTTAAGCCTATAAGAGAGACAACATCACATATTTGGAGAATATTTGGGTTTTTTTTGTTTGTATGTTTTTAACCCATATTTCTTGTGCTGCAATCATGTTTTTACACTAAGTATTTGAGCTGCATGGAGTCAATTCCTAAAGTTTACACACACATAAAATATGAAAATGCGCTCATGGATGAGTTTGTTATCCCATCTGCTACAATCCCACTACTGATCATAAATGTTTAAAATAGATTCTAAATATTGATATAGATGCTTTTGAGAAAGGTGGATGTGAAGTAAATATCGACATTTGTGAATTTGTGTTGGGCTTTGTGTAAGTACTTGGAATACAACACTACAAACTGACCAGCATAGACCCCCCTGTCCAAATTCATACCTGCAATCTTCTCCTCAAAGGAATCTTCCCAGGCGTACATTTTGATAAGTTTGATGCTGCTGAGAATCTCATTCATTGTGCGAACACGGCTGTCCGTTATCAATATGGCTTTCCATCTGAACATGTTAATGAGCTTGGCCAGGATAGACTGAAAGCAGAAAAAATACTAATTTTAGTTGCATTGCAAAATTAGAAGCAAAAGAGTAGAAATATTGAATTTGGGATTGTGCTTGGGGCTGAATTAGTTGAAGAAAAGACCCCATGTGTAACAGGGCAAGCTTTAAATGTTGCCAGATATTTGCAAATTAAACTGCAGAAAAATAAGGTGGAGGATACACAACCAATTACAGACTTTGTGATGTATTGTCCAGGTTACCACAAGTATCAGTTGTGACATATCTCTGAAATGAGCCATAATCATGCCTTAACATTCCACGTACAATTCATAAAAAAACACACACAATATAATAAATCTGTGATAATTTAGACCAGTCCACCACCACGCATAAATCAAGATCCATATTGGAGCATTACAAATTCTTCACATTCTTTCCCGTTTTTCTAGTTAACCATATTGACTTAGTAATTGCTGTACTCCTTTAGACTGTGGGTTAGCCTCTTTTAATGTTACACTGCTTATAAATATGTCTATGTAAGAACTACGGTTCATGTGCAAGCTCTCTTATACAGACCTGTACAGGGACAAAGATGATATAGACGGCGATTCCAATCAGTGCGGTGTAGCCCAAAATGTAGCAGGCATAGACAATACACACAATAAAGAGCACTGGGGTGCACAGAGTGAAGCTCACAAACAACACTGCCTCAAACATTCGGTGGCCATCGTTGGTCAAAACAGTAATCATCTGGATGTGAGAAAGAGGGAGAGAAAGATTGTAATCCACATTTGCCAAGATTAATAGTCAGTGTTGATGAATTCCACTAGATATCAATGACACAGAAGTTTGGAAACAACAGTTAGTTATAAACAAGAACAAAATCCCAAATATTTGACATCAAAATGCATAATTCAAGCAGGTATGCAAAAAAGTTTTAAGTAACACCATTTACATGTGCAGCCAGAATGTTTATATGGGATGATTTGATGTTTAATCACAGGTGCATATGCATAAAAAACCTCTATGGCCCTGGCAGTCATAATATTTGGAATTAAATTGTTGGCAGTCCCCACATGACTGCTGTTTAGCTGAATCAGAGGGTAACTTTATTCATTCATTATTACACCAAATACTATTGGTGATACTGTTTGTTTGCTCTGGCAGAAGAGCATGAAGTTAAGAGTAGCATAGTTTTTGTCTCTGTTTAAATAACCAACATGGCCACAAAGTCTTCTCCACAGTAATTACTCAATTCATCTAAGACACTATAATAATATTATTGCATGTATGCATTTTTTTAAACACGGGTTACAATGTTAAAAATAGGCAGTAGATTCATTTCCCATTGCCAGTAGACAAGAGCTGTGTACACGGCTCTGCAGTACGACTATGCCTTTCGATGTGTGCGAGGGTTTTCTTAGTGTGTCACATTCGATGTCACAGGCAGGTCAAAAAACAGGTTTGTAAAATGTAGAAAAAAAGCATGAATAGAGGTCTGTGAAGACTTTATGGTGGGTACTTCTTTTAATGTATCTCTTACTTATACAGTCTCATTTTCAAAGTCGGTGCAGACTAATTTGGACTGATGTAACAACATAAATGGTCGATCAGAATTATTCTTTCTTCACTCATTTCCTACTGTCTACTAAGAATAAGAAGCAGAAATGATGGGAAAATTGCATATCTGGCCTATAGGATTGCTTTCCTGGAGAAATGGAGGCATGCAAAGTATGGAAGGCCAGAATGGCCATAAATCCAACTGTTTCTTAAATGCCATTATCTCGACACAACTAGTTAATTATTTCACTATCTTTAGAGAGCAAGCTTTGTTGTTTCAAGATAATGAAAAAAATATCTTGAGAAAATGACAGAAAAAATATAATTGAAACTGCGGCTGTCCTTGTCTTCCATAAATAAGCATTGAACCTGAATGTGTGCTACCCTGTCTTTACCTCTCCCGCTGAAATGCCGCTGTGCACTCGCAGAGAGATGACTTTCTGAAAGGCGACTGCAGAGTAGGCCCCCTTAAGTCTGACTGCAGTGCGCAGGCTCACTGCCCACAACAAGGATATAAAGAAGGCTTTGAGGAACTCTGTGGTAAACAAAGCAATAGCCAGACCAACACCATGGTATACTGGCGACTTCTCTGGCTCCTCAACATAGTTCAGGATTTCATAGACCAGAACAGCCTGAGAAGACAGAGAGGTTTAAACTTAAAAAAGAGAAAAAACATCAAACACTAAACCAGCACTAAATTTATCAGTCATTAGACCTTAAACCGGGATATCACCCATAGAGACTTGAGCTGGTTTGTTTGGCAGCACTCCACCGAAATTACCATCAACTCCCCAAAGTGATGAGACATACACAGCACACAACTTGTGTTTTTCTAACAGTGTTGTAAAGTAACTAAATAGATTTACTCAAGTCCTGTTCTTTTTGTCCAATTTTAGGAACTTTTTTCATTCTACTGATCTACACCCTCCAATCGTATGAATGTGCAGAGGGAACTGTGCATCTACTGCCAGCTCAGCTAGCACTTCTGAGTTAACTCACTTTACAGCTTAGCCAAGGAGGACACTATTAATATTTACATCTACGCTTTCACGAGTATGAGTATGAGACTCTTGTCCATGAGTCCGTGACACTTCCTTCTGCACAGTGATACAGTTGGTGGATGTAGTTTTGATAGAAACAAAGTAGTTCCTACATGAAAATGGTCAACAAGGTCTGTGCATTCTCTTGAGTAACTGGGTCATGGTTCCTAGAAAGAGACATTGCTGTTGAGTTTTTCAAATGTAGTTTTTTTGGGGTTTTTTTGGGTGCTTTGAGCACCACAAGCTGAGTGCTATTTAGTTCCGTTATAATGGAACGAAGACAGACATCTCTACTGTCAATATCTCCAACATTTGTCAACTCACATCAAAACTATCTTGGCTGATAAACAGCCCTACAGGCAAGAGAAAAAATATGTATTTTTGATTTGGGGGTGAACTGTCCCTTGAAGTAAAAGATATGAATACTTCTTTCACCATATTTACACTTAATGTGATATTAGGGAAAACCTCAGGGAGGGCCACTGAATGCGGCCAATAAAGAAAATGCTAATAGTTTTTATAATCAACTGAAAAGAAATTACCGGGCCCAGAAACATTGAAGTTATGGCAAGGAAACCAACAAGAACAGACAAAATCAGCCTGGTTCGTTGAAAGCGAAGGATCACTCGAAACAAAGAGGCTTTCTCCAGGCCCACCTTTGCCACTTCTTCCTCCCAGAGTCTGTAGAGCCTGTGCACAACGCAGGCATTCAACCATGTTAATGTCTCACACTAAACAGTACCACTCATGAGACACACAACACTGATTCCCTGTTGTTTCATTTCCTCGCACTTTCATGATTCATTTCCCAAATATGAATTTCAGCAATTAGGCTTGCAATATGTCTATAATACACTGCAACTGTGTCAAAGGACAGTAATGTGGGGCCACCATGAATCAGCAAGAAGAGTGTCAGACCTTTCCCCACTGGTGTCCGATACATCCAAAGGAGACAGGCGGAGAGAGCTTATGTCCAGCTTATTCCTGAACAAGGACCACATAATGGGGGTCATCCAGGCAAAGGTTGCAAAGGACAGGAAACCTGCATCGTCCAGAGGGTGGGACCTAGACATGAACACATCACCCAGTGTTTATTAAAATGATTTATCAAATAATATAAAAGTACACCAAAACAGACAAAGTGATTCATCTCTGACACTGACTTGGTTGAGAACCATCGGAAGGGTTTGAGGGTCTGAATGCTCTGGTTGTATTTCCCAAAAAGCGTTGGGTGGGCTCTTTTGTTGTTTTCCACATTATTATGTTCAGTTCTGAAGGTCACAGATTCAGTTCTCTCTCTGAAACTATCTTCAATCTTAAGAGTCAGAAATGCAAAAAAATCAGAGAGAAAGGCAAAAGAAGCAGAGATGGCAAGGAGAGAGAGGGAGAATCTTTCATCAGTATTCCAGTCTCATAAAGTGGATCAAACAAATCTGCAACAAAAACACAGGATGCAGGAGGAACAATGGCGGTGGAAAAATCTGAGGCAGTGAAAGAAACATTCGAGGGCGAGGAGTGGTTTGGTGGAAGCTGCTGTTTGTTTGGTACTCACAAAAGAGATTCCTCGAGTGTTGTTGAAATCCATTGAATAGTCTTTCTTCATTTTGTCCTGGTTTGAGGGACAGCAAATATACAAGGTTAGTATTTTACCAGTAAACAAGAGATGTTAGGTAATTTAGACAAAAATACTAGATACAATAGCATATAGCTAGAGGTTGCAATAATTACTCATTCTGCTATGTGTAACAACATTATTATGTGTTTGAAGATTCACAACACATATCAACACAATCTACAATCACAAGAGCTGCTGGAAGCATTATTTTAGAATATGTGACTATGGGTATTCAGTGACACCAGCTCAGATTGACAGTTTACAACTCAATTACACAATTTAGAAAACCACCCAATTCAATAAAAAACAGCCCATCTCATGACCTTGACAGACAGCTGTGTGAAACATAAAACCATAACAGTATACGCAATTAAAAACCACGTGATAAGCATACAAAGCTTCATATCAAATAACCAAAGATAATAAACTGGCTGCCATGAAATGCAAGCAAAAAAAAAACCCAAAACTGCTGAAATCCAACCTGTTAAACCCTTTGAACCCTGAGCAAATTAGTTTGATTTCTCTCAAAAGCATGGGGAGAAGGTGAGCAATTTAATGAGCAATTTAACAACAAATGGCCCAAAAATAGGAAGAAGTTTTTAAAAATTTACAAGAAAATTACCAGAATATAAGCATAAATTTATATATGTAATATGAGAGAGTGTTGGTGTTCAAAGATAGCATCTCTGTATGTTTTTGCACCAGGATTTCACAGATTTAAGTTAAAAATCTAAGATTCTTTATGCACTTGATAGAAAGATTTCTCTCAAATTTTGTGCACAAAATTGTTGAAATCCATGTTAGTGAGCATTTCTCCTTTTTAAAAAGAAATAATCCATCCACCTGACAAAGTTGGCATATCAACGTGCTGGTTAAATGACATCATTTCTACACAGATGTACTTTGTGATGGTCACAATTAAAGGTCCCTCTAAAATATGCAGTTTGATCACACAACACTAGTGCTGACCTGACACTGGTGTTGAGGGAGCGTGACATTGGCATGCTGACTGCAGAAATGTCCACCAGAGCTGTTGCTTTTGAACTAATGCCATACCTGTTTGGTGGATGATTATCTTGGAAAAGGATAAGTGCTCACCAACACAGATTTGAACACGTTACCAAAATTTGAGAGAAAAATAAAGAAATTCCTGCAAAAAAGTCTCATGTATTTTGTTATATATTTAACTTCAACCGGTGAAAAAAAAGTGTTGCATTTAATTTTTTTTGCCAGATGTAGAAAGATATACATAGAACCAATGTCAGTGATTGAGGTAAGTAGATCCTCCTGTATCCCTGACAATTTAACACAACTCATATAATTTAATTATTTCTCAAATTAAATTAATCATAAGTATGCCAGAGTGGAAATTTACTGATTTTTTTTTCTGTTTTGGACCACCAATAATAACTATATTGTTTTCCCAATATAAATCTGTCCAATATGATTTTGGTAAAACATCACAAATATGCCCATACTGCATCAAAGGTTGCACAGATTTGATAAGGCTCAGACAGACACAGAATACTGATATCAAACTGTGATAGAGTGAAGGAATCATTCAAAAACAGCCTTGTTAAAATAATCTGTGTTTTTACTGCAGGACCTCTGAATGCCACAGCTTTTCATGCCTCATCAAGGATATCTGAAATGACAGTGTCAATGATCTAGACTTACCCCTGTCCTATCTGCCTCTCACCTCCATTCATACCATGTCAAATGAAATGCACATTCAGAAAGATGAGTCCATGTGACCCTTGTTACTGCACAGTAAAATATATAAAGAGCTGAACAAGCAATGCTTTACAACCCTACAAGCAAATGGAGATTACGTGTGGCAACTGCATGTTAAACTATATTACAAGGACATGTACACATGGTTAGACCTAAAACAAAGTGCAAAATCAGGTTGACGCAACTGTTTAGACAAGTGTTTAGACTCATCTTATCTCTGTAAATGGTTATTTGAAGCACAAAGGGCTATGTAAACAGTTTTAGGGGCTTCACTCCAGCAGCACTTTTGAGAGACAAACACAGTGGTGAGAAGCAATATATAAGAGCCTGGACACCCTGAAATTAGATTTTTAAAGTCTTCTTTTTTCGTGTCCTGTAACTTTTCAATTGCCTCAAAATACTGAATATTCAGAAAAATATCTTAGTGCTATATTTGGGATATATATCAGCTAAATGCACCTGTAAAGAGGTACTGTGCTATTATTCAATTAAGATGAACTAGACTAAACAAAAATGAGGTATTTGGGCTAAACCATAGAACAATTAAATAAACATGTACAACTGTTAAAAAAATGGAAATCACCTATATTGATGATGTTTCTATTGTAAAGTCTGAAGAAGAGCTTTGCTAAAGTTATTTCCGGTTTGTTAACGGTATTATTGTGCACTTGACACTGCAAAAGGAACCTGTTCTTATTCTAAATCTGCACACATTTTGATGCCAAGCATCCAGATTTTTTTTTTTTTTTTTTTTTTACCAGTGACTGTTTATGTTCTATTCTTATCCAACTGATGCTCAAACTGAGCTCTGTCCCTTTCTGTCCCTTCAAGTCTCAGCATGGTTGAAACAAGTAAGCCTATTTGTAAAGAGGAATTTCGACAAGCTAAAAGCAAGAAAGACCATACAAAAGTATATAGTAGTCCTTCAGGCAATAGACTCAATACAATCACGCTTTTGTAGGAGATTCCAAACTTTTGAATGGCAATGTATGTTAATAAAAAAGCTAATATGAAAAAGCTAAACTTGAAATAAAATGATCATGCGCTCTTAACAAAGAGAAACAACCCAAACCTAAACTGATATAACTGAGCTGAATTACAAAGACTGCAGTAGACTAAACAACCAAAACGTATCAAAAGTCATTCAAAATTATGCGAAAATGTAAAGCAAACTAAAACAATACCTCTGAGTGAAGGACTGGAAGACTTGCTGCTGCTTGTTGATGGACTCCAAAGCTAACAGTGCAGCAATATGTTACTGTGTTACATAAATGTCTTTTATGTAGATCAAAGGCTGGCCTGTTCAGAGGTAGATGTCCCTCCTCAATCCTTGAAGGACAATGTGGTCAACCTCGCAAAAACAAATAAGATCAGAAGATAAGGACTAAAGGCGGGGTTAGCAATAAAAACTGCCCTCTGCTGTTTATCATGATGAGCTTTTATGTCAATCAAGCACAGCTGTGAGGGGAGGTAGCAGGTGCCAAAAGCAGTCAGGTGATCCAGGACAGTTACTGACTGATAGTATGTATAAGATGACATAGTTTGAAGAGGAAAAAAGAATGAATAGATATCTTAATTTTCTGTCTGGTGGAAGATATGAGCAAAAAATGAGCAAAAGTGAATACTCACCTGATGCATGGCAATGCGTTCTACTCAAAGACTTTTCAACTCAAGCTAAAAAACAAGCTTTTTTATGTGTTCAAGGAAATAAGAACATGCAGAATGTTGAACTCCTCCCATAACCTGAATCTGTCCAATAAAAACAGAGTTAAAGGTCTTGTTCAAAAGGCCAGTCAGATTTCAGGGAGGAGTCAAACCAGGTTTTGGACATTTATAACATACAGGTTCTTTGAAAGGGCTTAGATTATATTGGACTGTCAGGACCACCCTCGGCTGGATGAGTTTAAGTTTTTACCATCAGGACGTTGGTTCAGGGCACCTATTAGGAGGAACATCTAGTGCCAGACCTAGCACATTCGGCATCTTAGTCAAGCTTTTGTATTCTGATTTAATGTGAACCCTGGAACTTTCACAGTATCTGTTATACGCCTCCTGGACTGACCAGCACCGTCTGCCACTTTTGCTGCAGTTTAGCCTGTCATTCGCAAGGTAACAGTGTTTTGGGGGCCTGAAAATGCAAACTTTTGAACCTTCTGTCATCATGTACGCCAGCAACGTGCATCGTGTGAAAACGGTGACCTCACCATTGCACTTAGCGCATGCACATGGTGTTCTTCTATGGTGTGTCTTTACAAAGTTACACCACCAACTACTGGCCTGGCATGCATACTACATTTTCAGATGTTTTTGCAGATCTGTGTATACAAGGATCATTTTAACAGTGTTATCATTGGAATGTAGATTTTTTTTAAGGTGCAAAGGAAAGACTTTTCTGTATTTAGTCGGGCCATTCTCATCTAAACGTGGCAAAAACGTCTAAAAGTCAATTTACTAGTCGAGGTGTAAACCTCTACAGGTCCTGACTCCTTGAAGTTTATTTGCAGAAAGTTACTTGTGACTAATCCTCCTGCATCTGCTGTTGACGTTCCAGAACACAGCAACCAAGGCTTCTCGTATACAAAAGGACATTTTTAGGTTTAGGCAACAAAAGCACATGGCAACTAACACCAAGACATCAACAAAAGCACATGTTTAGGTTGAGAAAAAAACATCATGGTGGAGCTTAACATTCATACAGAAAGTGAACAGCAGCCTTTTGGGTGAAAGTCAGGGGTTTGTTGGATTCATACACCACCCCTTCCAGCTCCTTCTATTGTGTCGTAATGGGCAGCATCAACGTGATGCCATCCCAGGACGTATCATACGGCTGCAACAGGTGCTATCTGTCCACATTATCAACTGTTAATTGCATTGTGCAAAAATAACCAATTCATTTTTGTGCTCAAAAACTCAAACAGTGAAACTTGTTTGAGCTCACTGTTGGTACGAAATACTGCTTTTATCAGTGTAGATTGTGATGGAAGTTGGCATTTTAGTGCATAAACTAACAATTATTTCATTATCATACAAATAACAATTTAAAGATTTTGTTTAATCCAATTCATATTCAGAAATCCAAAGATATTTAGTTTACTATCATAGACAGCTATAATAAATATTCACATTAAAGGAATCAGAACCAGTTAATATAATTTTTGGTTTTAAAAAAATAAATTGGAAGATAATCAAAACAGCTAGCCATTAGTTTTCAATCAATTAACTAATCAATTAATTAATTCATTGTTTCAGCTCAAAAACCTACTGATAATGTGGTCAGAGAGTTTAGTGAGGTAGATCTTATAGTTTTTGTTATTAGTCAGGTTGCTTGTTTTATATATTAATGAAAAGAATATTTGAATTTTGACATTCCATTTCTTATTCCATTGCCATTGTGTTAATGGAAGAATAAAAATAGATTCAAAAAATGCCTCATGTCCACTCAATATCAACACAAACTACTAACTTATTCTGTCCTATAGTGTCGCAAATGCTGCACAACACAGAAACTCTGCAAAACATATCTAGAGGAACTGACTTTGTATGTAAAATTAAAATGACATAAAAAACAATGAAAAGGTTGGTGGTCACTCATACACTTTGAAGTGCCTCAGTATTTCTTCACTTCATGGTGTCATGCAAAGAGATGACAGGTCTAACTGATTTAACCCTTTGAAACCTGGAGTGACATCACTTTCCTTGTGCTGTTTTCAGATGCCTTTCACAAGTACAGATACATGTTACAGGAAAAACTATTATAATTATAGTTTTTTATTTTCTGCACTTTTTTTCTGGTCTTTTTAAAAAAAATCCCCACTTTTTTCTGGTCTTTTTTTTAAAAAAAAAAAAAAATCCCCACTTTTTTTCTTTCTTCTTTTTTTTGCTTATTTTCAGTTGACATTCTTTTACCTTTTTGACAAAATTCATGTTATTTTTTGGACCATGTATTGTTAAGCTGCTCATTGCCTTCTCCCCATGTTCTTGGAAGAAATTAAACAAATTTGCTGAGGTTTCAAAGGATTCAACAAATATTTTATTTAACAGACTAACACACCCACTGGTTTAGGAATGATTTGATATTAAATGTCTAGCAGTAACAAGCCTTCAGCATAATTCATTTACAGATGACACTAAAATAATTGATCTTCATTTGTAAATTTTTTGCTGATGCTCAAAAACCAACTCTCTCTGCAAGATTCTCCATCACTGAATCATGCTTTCACTGAAGGGACATGAACATGCATCTGTATTTGTGAAATAGCCAACAGGGATGCTCTCTCTCTGAAATGACCTGCAATTGGCAAAAGTCCTATCATGGGGTACATTTTCTAAAGCCTAAAAACTGAGCCAAGAGAAGGTGCAGACTTTAATTAAGGTAAATATGGTATTATTGTCCAATGACACTGCCTACTCAAGCTTTAACTTGTTACATATTACAAACGACTAATGAGTTTTAATGATTTAAACTGGAACACTGTCTTCTAAATATATCAGACAAAGAGCAGGGTTTCATGCATACACTGCAGAGAGTGAAAATATCTGTTAAAAGATTAACTATACTGAAAATGAGCTCGTAATATAAAAAATTGTGCTATCAGCCTTGCTGATAATTTATTAAAGGAAACATGCTGTACCTTTGTTGGATTAATGCTAAAACCTTCTCCAATTATTTGAATTCTAATGCCTCATTTTCACGTCATGGTCCGCCTCACCTCCACTCTATTTGACCTATTTTTTTATAGGAGCTTTTCTTAATTTTGTTCAGTTCACACTCATGCAGCTAGATCCTTTCATAAACGATAAACAGAGGAACATCTGCACATCATCATTTGATTAAGCGGTAGTTTTGGAGGCTGCAATTTTTTTTTAATCTGTGTCAAATGAAGAAAGAAATGCCATTGCTAGTTTGGCTATAGAGCGCTTTAGTAATGTGTCCTAAAACCTGGAGATAAGTTAGCATTTAAGCACTCCCAGTGCCCTTGTCTTGAAGTCCATTGGTGTTTTGAATGGGTTTCTGGTTAGATGCCTGAAATAAGGTCTGTGGTTAACACAAGCTTAAGTGCCTTTTAGATTTTCTTCTACTACATAGAAGATCAGTCAATGCCCCACTCATGAACATTAAAGCTTTTGTGTCTTTAAAAGGGTGGTTGATGGTTAAATGGGACCTCAGAACATCATCAAGTCTTGCTGAACAAGGCTTTACTGCCTTGTTGTTGTGGCAATGTCAAATCATGCGACCACAGTGTAGTACATTTGTAGCCTCCTAGTCACTTTTTACTTTTGGAGATTGGATTTGGTCTCAAAAATCCTTAAAAAAGTTTTTATTTGTTGTTATCTTGCTGAATAAAACACAATTATTTTAAGCACTTGATTGCCACAGAGGTTATTTTCGACAGTGATTCAAAATCCAATGGAAAAATCCTGTATGTTTTTTGAAGAGGAAACCAGGGCAATGCTAACTTCCGTGTCAGCCTTCAGAAAAACATCATCACTGAGGCAGTCTGTTTACAAATGACAGGTCTGTGCACGGTGTAATGTGCCGCTGAGTGTGAACCTTGACCGAGTTGGTACTAAAATAACTTTTGCCAATAGTAAAATAAATGTAAAAAAAATGTAAAAAAAATTAAATAGTGTCTTCAAGCAAACTCAGATGAGTCGAGCCATGCTGGTACCATGCAGTGGAAATGAGGCTAAAGATATGTAACCAGGCGTCATTGCTGGGGGTTTTGCTGCAATATGTGATAGCGTTTCTGGTGTGAGAAGCTGCTTCTGTTGGCACCGGAAATATACATATTTAAATTTGCTTATTCATTTTATATATACTGTATATGTATGGGGGTGGGGCAGTCACTATAATGTTGCCTTTGCATTGCTAAGTTATCAAAATACATGTGTGTAAATGCTTCTTACCAACGGTACTGTCTGAGAGGCTCAGTGCCGTAATTTGGCTGTTTTGATTTGTTGGCAAGCTGCACGTTCTACCATGACACCAGGTATTAGGTCTATCCCATCATACGTGTCTGAGCCACTGCACCGCCGTCACACCAGTCTGCGTTCGTCAGCAGGGATTTGTGGTAGACAGTACTCTGCCTTGTGGTCTCAGTGTAATCCAGCAGGGCTGTGGTCGTGCCACAGAGGTGATGTTATGGTGTCTCAGTCAGAGAAAAACCTGTGATGAGTCAGTTTGTGTTATCACTGTATTTTAGAGGGTGTACTCTAAACATTAAGTACCACTGCTACTTTTAACAATTATTCTTAAACAAACTATCTGGATAAATACCACTTTGAGTTGCATCTACTGTGTCTAACACACATTTAATTGTACGTTGAAATCATTTAACAAATCCAACTATATCAGCCATGTCCAATATGTAATATGACATTTTAAAAAAAGATAATAATAACAATAGCAAAATAGAACCAAGCATGTACAATATATATGCATTTCTTTGTGTATAAACACCTTTTATTTTTTTTCACCTTTTTATTTTATTTTATTTTTTTACCTTACTTTTATGACAAGGTAGTCCACTTAAAATACCATCAAAAGTCTAGCCTCCTGTTACCTCACTCAGTACTATTTTGGTCATTTTAAACATTCACTTTGATTTCCTGTGATTATCAAGTTTATAAAGTGTCGATGACATGCCCTATGTTACTCTTGACCCCAGCCTTCACACGCACGTACACACACACATACACACACACACACACACACACTTCGCATACCTGTAGATTTTCCATATCTATCTGTTGTGTACCTCATCAGTTACAACTGATGTTGATAATACCACTACCATATGTGCCCAGCAGGTGGCAACACTGGCTTTCTTCTTTGGGACTAGTCACCTTAAATAATACAACTTTCTGCACTATTGGTTATACTTGTTAATCTATCATACTTGGCATAAAATCCTGAGATAAATTTAAAAAGACAACTAGATTAAAAATCCTATAAAATGAAAGTCTATCTGACTACCCAGAATGATGTCAGGTATATTTGGCCACACTGTCTCAACTGAGCTTTGTGAGCTGTTTCATAATGATTTTCCCCCTTAGATTTTTTATATGTTTTTTTATGTTTTGTAATCCTTGTGTTCTTATGTCACAAAATTGTGAAGTGACTTTTACCCAGTGCTGTTGCCGGTGCTGGTGCATGTTTAAGGTTTTATATATGAAATAAGGTCTGACAGATGCCTGTTTGTTGACATGTTGAGGACTGTAACTAATGCAGTTACCTACCCATTCTATGTTGCCGTTATGAGTGAACACCTACATTTTATGGCTCAGAGAATCTTAGCAATAGAAATCCAGCCCATGCTTGTGTTTCTCCTCCAATGATTTGTTTTGGCTATCATAGTCAGATTTAAATGTGGACCTTCTCTGGAGCCCAGGGCTTTGATGATGGGAGGATGTAATGGCCTCATCTGGAGCCTGAGAGGTCCAGCCAGGAGAGGTACGACCTGGGAGGTCCACAGTGAGCCTAGAGTCCAGAAGACTATCCTTCATCCGCTGGTTCTCCCTGGTCGCTGCCTGCCACACAACCTCCAACTCTTCCTCTACTTCCCTGAAGGAGCAAAGAGGGGAGAGAAGGCAAGGAGGCGAGTGAGTAAAGTGCAAGCTGATGGAGTGAGAAAAGGGAAACTGAAATACACAACGAAGTTTTGAAAATTTCACCTAATCAACAAAAAATAAAAAATAGAAAATACTACCAATATTGTGTAGACTGACAAACTAAACTGAACAGAAATGACTAGCAAAGACATTAAATATAGAAGAAAGGAAAGAACGAAGAAGGTAAACAGACTGAGGTAGAGCTAATACACTGAAGATAAGTGTGTGTGTGCATGTGTGTGCGTGTGTGTGTGTGTGTGTCTTGGTAGGCAAGATTAAATCACAGGTGACATGCAGCTTTGCTGATGTCATAAAGCTCATTCATACATGACTGTGGCTGCAGAAATGGATCCGACTGACCACAGGAAGACCTAAAGGTGTATCTCTATTTTCTTATTCAGTGGAAATCCTGAAACATCTTTAACCATAATCTAAAAACTAAAGGCTGTTTCATTTTTAGTGTATCATGTCCTTTAACCCTCTTATTTTAGGGTCTAGAGAAAAAGAAAAAACTTTTAAAATCATCATAATTACATATTTGAAGTTATATTAAAACCTTTTTTTTAAAATTTAATTTAAGCACTTTTTCCAAGTATTTTTTTTTAAACTTCAAATTTCAGGTAATTTTGTTGAACTTTTTACTAATTTCTTGTTAATTTGGGGGTCATTTCTTCTTTCATTGCGCTTGCCCTCTTCCCATGTTTTTGAAAGAAATCAAGCCAATTTCCTCAGGCTTAAAAAGCTGGGGAAGGCAGTTTGATTCTGGTATCATAGGGCAAAAATCCCATCATAAACTCTAAGCGTATTGTAATTGAAGTGGTCTGATAGAACACTGCTGTGGCTGCTGAATTTGAGTTGTTACAGGCGCTGACTGAGGGTCCATCCCCTGAGGTGCTGCTCACTCTCCTCTCAGCGAAGAGGTCCACAGTGGCGGAGAGCAAAGTGGAGGGGAAACAGGATGTGTAGCTTGCTAATTCTTGTCTCATTTTTGTTCTGATGAACAGAGTGAGAGCAATAAAATGAAATTAGAGTAAAAAGTAACTAAACCCCCCAACTTTGGTTTGAGTGCCTCCTCCCTGGAATGCCAAAAAAGTCTCAAAAATGGGCAGGGCTGGGAGGAGGGCTAAGTTACACCCAGTTGCCCATTCGTGCCACCTCTCAAACCACAGCACCTCCCTGCCCCATGAACGCACACAAAGTAGTCGGTTGGTGCAAATTCAATTGCAATTAAACCTTTAGAGGGCAGTCACTTTGCATATTTATATCACAACATTTACTTTTAAATATTTCAATTTTTTGCACTCAAATGTCAATAGTTGGACCTGAATCAATAAACTACACTACTAAATACCCATTCATATCGCTTTTCAACTGAAAAAAAGTGGTTTGGGAATTTAGTTACTCTTTAAATAAATCAGTGTATGGGATACACTGGGTTTCAGTATGAAGCATATGCATAAACCTCTGGTCGTCTGGTGGGAGGGGCTTAGGACAGAGAGGGGACAGCTGCAGGAAGAGGTTGCAATTTTGAATTTTCCCTTTTTTTCGGCCCTTTTTAGAAAACTGCCTGCTTTTGAATCTTTAAGCAGTGTCAGGGTATCAGGGTGCTGATTTGTACTGTGCAACTGCCTCCACCATCATGACTACAGCAGACAATAGTGACACCCTGGGGACACACTAGCTGCACAAGCTCACACAGCTCCATTTCAAACTTCTATCTGCGTTGTGCAGATCACCACAGAAACAGTTGTGCTACCGAGAGTACCACTGCATGCGTCATCCCCCCTTCCAATTATTTCTTAAGTAGTGCCTGAAGCATTGTATTTTGTAAATGGAAAAAGAGGCCCATAGCAGCAATGGCCGTCAGAATGTGACAGGGCAGAAACATTGCTGTAGTTGGTTTGGTTTAATTTCATAGACTGCAAAATAAAGAGTTTGTGCATGAGTAAACTGGAGGATGAGGGAGTATGCAGATAGAATAAAAGAAATCTTGTTATGAATTTGCATCATTGCCTTAAAATACCCTTAGAAAGGTCAGCCAAAAAATGTACAATTTTATAAATGAAGTGGCTAAATACTAGAAATACCTCTCATGATACTGCAATGCACTTAAAAAGTACCACAATCTACAGCATCCAAAGTGATCATGAAGTTGAATCAACACATCTGAAAAGCTAAACTTTCTAATTTCTGGCATGATATATTACTGTACAGATGTATTAGAACACATTAGTTTCAACTCGATGTGTCTCATAAACTGGCAGCTGAGTGTAGTTTCATTGTTGTTTTCCATTTCTCCCCTGATTCAAAGAATTGCTTTGATGTCAAGACCTCACAATGTAACAACCCATCTTATCATTCAGTTATCCTGTAAAGAAAAAATGTTGAAACACCTGCTGTCTACACAAGCAGACTGACTACTATCAACTCGGTTATATTACGTGTGGGAATACGTTTTGAAGTTTAAATGACATATTAAGCCAAAGCATTGGCCATAACATCCAACATCTGCAAATGAAATAAATATTATAGCCCTTTTTTGCAGCAGACATTTAGACTTGTCATAGCAGAAAAGCACAGGTGAAGCTTATCTCATTAATGATGGTTTAATACCATCGAGTGTCCCAGTAAGCCATGACAGTGATCAAGCATGCCTCATTTCAGTACCCTGGAGCTGGATCACCTTAATGGAACACAGTTGTTTTTAATGTCATTAACTACACTATGGTTTTCCTCATATGACAAACTAAAATGTGTGCTGTCAAAGAGGTCTATTACATGCACCAAGAGAAGTATGTATGTGTGTGTATGTGTGTGTGTGTGTGTGTGTGTGTGTGTGTGTGCGCGCGCGTGCACGTGCATGTGTGTGTGTGTGTGTGTGTGTGCATGTGTGTGTGAGCTTATAAGCATAAAGATCAAAATCAGCAAAACATCAGCACATGTTTAGCATTGTGTAATACTGCCAGTATAACAAATTGTACTAATGGGCATATTATCAGGCTTGTACTTTCCTTTTAAGGTGTTGATTTGAATCACATGACTTTGACTCAAGTTCAGTCCCAAATTTGATGACTTTCGACTGACTGGATTTGATAAAATCAAAAAAGATTAGCAGCTCCACTTGGACTCTTATACCAATTACTTTGTTGAATATATGTCTGGGAATGGCATTACATGTGGTGAGCAGATCATGACTTGTTTGGAACTCAACACTCAAAGTTTAGGACTTGGGAATTAGTCAGATATGAAGTCAGATATAAGAAGACTATGACCCTATGTGAACATCTGAAGACATAACAGATATTTAAGAACTGCTGACTGATTTTGATCAAGCAAAACCCACTGACTGGTGCAGGCACTTTATAAATGCTTAATAGATGCAGTGACTGAACAGCAGGCTGTCTGGCAGTGGAACATTGAGGGCGACAATATACACAGCAGCTCCAGCAAGAGAGCTTTATGGTGATACTCTTTTCATCTCTACCTGTTAATCTGAGAGGTTTATGCAACAAATTGCAAGCAGATTTAACTGAAATGTGCTGAATAAACATCATATGGATCAACATATGAGTTCATTTGATTTATCTGATAATCTGGGTGTTTCTATTGGGATCAGTGACATGCACTAATAGTTAAGATGGCATGCTAAATTGCTTTGGATGACATTTTTCAAACCTGTTTAACAAACCACACTTACGACTGGATTGGATTAAACCTCATACATCAGAGCGACACCTTCAAGTTTATGAATAAAACATCAGGCTTTTCTAAAATTAGCGTGCCTAAATGCTTTACGTCCCATTGGCCTGAACATTCACCTTATTATTAGTAGGGATCTTTTGGCTAAAGCACAATCTCAGATCGCCGAGAGTTGGCTATCCCTCTGACGACGATTTAGCCTCTGGGGGCCAAGGATAATATTTTGGTGTAGCCATTGACCAGTGGCTGAGACTTCATCTTTTGTGCATCGGTCATTTTTTTACAGTTAGATTAGAAACTTGAGGCCCAAGAGTTGAGTTGAAGTTGAAAGACGACATCTACAACTGAACTGTTTCACAATAAGCCAGCATATGAATATAAAACAACTAAATTGTCATTCCAAGACAGCCTTTTAGCCAATGCGTCCGATTCTTTTGATTCTTTCCATATGGACTGTTTACCTGCATGCAGCCAAAGCCCGCTCAAACGTGATTGGTCCTTAGACCGTGAAAATATTGGACATAGCTAGTGTGACGTTACCTATTGGTTTGTGAACTCCCATTTGAAAGCCCTGAGTTTGGCATTTCAGCCATTGCCATCTTATTTTTTTGGAGCTATAGTGACCATATTTAGGTGAGAGGGTGGAGATGTGGAGGAGCGAGGCATGGATTTGACTGAGAAGCCGAGGACACTATCAGCAGACCGTCCATCATTCAAAGTGGCCCGCTCTTATTCATGCACAAATTTAAGCCTTAATAAATCGTAAAAGGATGAGTTATATAAAAATCACCTCCTGTACAGTTGAGACCAAAATGTTTTTATTTTGTACCAGGCTGTTAATGTGTTCATCTCTGCTGTAAAGTTGGGCATTTTAACATGGGGATCTATGACTCGCCTCTGGAGCCAGCACCAAGTAGCCACTTGAAAAACCAAGTTTCCATGTTGACTTCATTTTTCAGCCTCTGAGTTTGCCGCCTGAATTGGTCAATACTATTCGTACTACAGACAGCAGAAAACTTCCAATATCAAAATCATGTCCAGTTACTTACACATTCTGCATCCATATGCAGATCTGTGTTTTTAGAGATCAACTTAAGCACAACAGCATTGTTTCATCAAATGAATCCACCAGGCACAATGCAGGAACAAGAGGAGTGTTTCTAAATAAAGCAGCAATCATTGGGTTCTGCCAGAGTGTTACACTGCATTCACATCATATGGGAATAACTGTCAAAGTAGCATGATGGTGAAAGGCTCTGACTTGGAAGTGTTCACATATTCAAACTCAACTGATGCCATGAAACTCAGTTTTCTGGAATTTTCCTCCAGATTACCTTTCTAACACCCAGAGGGATAACAGGCTATTTCAGCATAATAAGAGCAATGACAGATGTGATGACATTTGAGTCTGGCCACACCATGGTTGTGAAATGAGCATAATATCACATAATGTAAATGTGTTCTGTCGAGGAAAAAAATCTGTGTTCTGTCCCATAAAACATGGCCTCAAGCTTTAGTTCAAAAGAGCCTTGTCAAAATGATTCAGCAACCTGACCTTAATCTGAAGATAAAATTGTCCATACAGAAACCATATTTTTAACCCCAGCAAAACCTGTGTGCTGCTGACAACAAGAGCAAAATCTTTATATCCTCTAAAAAGGAACACTTAACGTGGCACCATTTAAGACAATATATTACATACTGAACTACTTTATAGTAAAGTGAATACTACCTTTGTGAGACTAAAATGGTTAGGTTCTGTTTTTGCACTTATTTTCACCATTACTTTAACATACAATAACCTAAATTATTATACCCACTAGTTGATATGGAGTGAAGGCACAAGGCCTTCACCTTTACAAACCTATCACAGCACATAATCAATGTTTCAGAGTTTGAGCTTTTGCCACATTTTATAAGACTGTGTTGACGCATTTGAAAACCAAGCAGACCTCCAGACGCAAAATAAACCACAGTGATGACAGTAATGCCAAGGCTATGATCTTACTGGGAACATGACCGGCCTGCTTGATCTTTCTCCAGCCGCTCACCAACTCCTGCCAAATTACTTTTACCCTTTCCCAGTTGATGCTGTTACTGACCAATTGTGATTACCTGTTAACATGTTCAGATCCATATTCAGGTAGTAGGCCATCACTCTGCGTTCACCATTGATCCTGAATTGCCTTTAGGGTAGCTGCCAATGATGATTAAAACATATCTGCCAATGTCAATCACAACCTAGGTGTGCCTAAGCATGCACGTGCTTATGAGCTCTGCCAGAGCAGAGTTCAAAAGTATGCAAGTGCTCAAGCACGTTACTCGGCCACGCATGAGACTGTACTGACATATTTTATATTGTAATGTTTTGGGAAGTACAGAGCTTACAACTGGATAAATGAGACTTGGATTAAACTGCACTAGTGTGTGAGAGTTTTTCTAACAATGTTTTTTAGTGTTGCTGTTGTTAAATGTGATTCCTCTTCACATTTATTCGTCAAGACTTTTGTCTTTTCGGATTCTTCATTCATCATGGAGGTATACAGGAAAATCAACCACTTGTCGCACTCCCGCCTGACAACAGTCACCTGGCCATTCGCGCCATGGTTCACACCAGGAGTGCATTTGTCTGGACTGGTCAGCAGCGATTCCACTTCTCTGTCCCTGTCTCTTTGTCCCTGCTTGCTTGTGTGTCTCTTGCCATGTGAAAATAATAAACCAGATGCCGAAGCTATTGCTGCAGATCGTTAGCCTGATGTGGAGCTCAGGGCTCAGGGCTGCAGTGCATCCATTGTGAACTGTCTGACTGCTCAGCATGGGCACCAAAAGCAAGTGACCACCACACCATGGAAAATCATCAATATGTTTTGTATATATCCTTACTTACTACTTTTTCTCCACACGTGCATGTTCATGCAAACTTGCATACATAAACAACTGAGACAGAGCAATGTGTATAATTAATGTTTAGCTTGATGTGTTTTCTGTGTACATTTTAAGTTTGATGTTGACATTTCATGTTAAAGCTGGAGTTTCTGTCTACTCACACAGATCATGATCAGTTCAAACACTGTTCCTTTAATTTTGTTCATGGGCCTCTCATTTTATTTATGCTTGCTGGTTTCATGAATCAACTGACAACCTAAGTTCATAGAAAGAGGGCTAGTGATAATACAAAAGAATAAGCTCCAAGGAGACAGCACGTAGTTACCTGTGTGGGCTGTTATTGTTATAATGGCTGATGGATTAAAGCGCTGATGTCACATGCTGCTCATACGTCAGGAACTGAAGCAAACAGCTTCCCTGTCTGGACTCAGTTATTATAGTGGAGTGAATATCAGCATATCTATAAAAAACAAATGTTCCACATGGAAATTTAAAATGAAAAAAAGTACAAAAAACAGGCTTCCAATAGAGCCACAGACAAATCAGTGTATAATCTGCTCTTTTTAAGGTGATGACACACTAACCCTCCACCTTCTGACTCAAAGCTAGAGGAGGAAAAGTCAGGGTGATACATGGGTTAATAATGAAGACTCATTTAAGTGGATTCAACAGGTACACATTAAACCATTGCTTATGGTGGATAAATAAGAGCTGGGTTTTGTATATGTTATTTTTCTGTCTTAAAGCAGTGAAACAGAGAGTCTACAGCTCTGTGAGGCTGAACTTCAGCATAGCAGCATTTTTTGAGCTAAATGCTAATGCCAGCATGCTAACATACTCACAATGACACGCTAAAATGCTAATGTTTAGCATTGTCACCATCTCAGTTAAGCGCATCAGTTCAGTCACCAGAAGAAAATATTGGCATTGGACATTTCTACAAGCCATGGATATGTTACATTTATACATTTCATAAGTATCATATCAACATTTCTAAAATGACCTAGTTTTGATTAAGCTTGCATATGAGCTGACTTTGTCATTAGGAGGTGAAGGGCGTGACACCAAGGCTAGACAGCTGCCCAGTTGCAGACCACTGTTTGAGACCAACAAACAACAAAACCAGTTGTCTTAGCCTATGGTCTTAGCAAACATCGACAGTTTTTCCAGCCAAGACTGTGGCATCAGAAATTCTTATTTTAAGCTAAAACATGGTCTTTTCCTGCTAGGATAAGCAAGTGTTTTGTGTGCCTAAACATAACCAGATGTTGACTACAGCATTGAAATGCAAAGAAATGCTAGAAGTATCAACTAGGGCTGGGAAACAATTAATCTGTTTAACAGCGATTGATCACAGAATTTTAATAGTTAATCGCAATTAATTTTTAAAATCAAATTTTTTTCAATTCCATTATTTTGTATTTCAAAATATTGACAAAGTTGTTACGTGCCAGTCACGAACGCCAGGACCCAGTTGCAGAGTTTCAACCAAAAACAGTCTTTATTACAAATCAGGAAGCGGTACACAGAAAAAACGAGAAAAGTAGCAACAGAAAATCACCCGAAGGGAAAAGTAACAACAAAAAGGTAAACTAAAAATCACCATCAAAATGGGACAAAACAGTAAATCTAGAAATGACAAAGAAAACGGTGACGAGGCACCCAAGACTTACAAACACTAACAAAAAGGCAGGAGCGGAACACGAGGCAAGAGGCAGGAGATCACAGGAAGCACGAGTGAGACGCTGAAACACAGGGGAATCATCCGGCACAGGAGACAAAGGGAGCGTGGCTTATAAAGCCAGCCAATTTGGGCAGAACAAGCTGCAGGTGTGCCGGACGCCCTGTGCTCCAGGAGATCGCCTCGCCCCTTGGTGCTCACTCGCAATGACAGGGAGAAGAAAGTCAGGCACCCGCAGAACAAAACACAGCCAAATATCAGACCACAACAAAAGTGAAGCAATTCTTACCAGAGTGTATTGATAAGGAATCAAATGGCAGCAAAAAAACTGCATCGGAAAGGCATAAAGTGGGCATGACTGTAAAGGGGTGACTTGTGGGTACCCATAGAACCAATTTTCATTCAGATATCTTGATTGCATCGTGTTAAACACAATAATGCTGACAGCCCTAGTTTTGACATGCCACCTTCATAAAAATGTTATATGTCCATGGTCTGCAGAAACATATAATGCCAACATCTATTGTGGTGATATTGTGGTGAAGATTTTAATTTGGCCAATGTTTTGGTTTTCTAAACAAACTAACTAATGACATTCCCATCAGCCTCAACCACAATTTGAGTTCAAATGAATTGTATCAGGATGAAAATTTTCAGATGTATCATTCTGTTTTCAAGCCCCCCCGCCCCTAGTCCCTGCTGCCAGGATGTACTGCCAGGATGTATACTGTGCTATGAATCCTCAACACAATACCTGCTGCATTGGTAATTGGTCACAAGGTGATTAGACAACTGTAAAAAGTTAAGAGAGCCTGTTAAAGCAGTCATTTTTCATTCTTGATCTCGAACCTATTCAAGTAAGTTAACTGTCATAAGTATTATTTTAAAGACAACAGAATCCATTTATTGTGTTGTTCAAGCATGGTGACTTGTTTTCTAAACAACACTTTGACAAGACTGGTTACTGATGGGGTTTCAAACACAGTATTTTCAATTAAATTTCATTTCATCAAACTTCTCTGAGGACACAAATTGATTTTTGACAACACTGATTTGACAAAAAGGACAGGGGAAAAAAGCTCTCATTTTTATTAAAGTAAAGATTCATTTATAATGTTTCTTTGAGTGATCGACTGAAACCTCTTTGTCCCCTGTCTTCCTTGTCCCTCTCTCAAACTCCATCATCTGCTAATTACCTCCACCCCAAACAGCATGCACACACACGTTACCCATGGCAACCACTCACATCATTGCATCCGATGAAGCTACTCAGACAGAATACAAAGATAAATCTTGCAGCCATAAAAGATGGAGCATTCAACAGCAGCATGTCTGTCTCTCTCTCTCTCTCTCTCTCTCTCTCTCTCTCTCTCTGTGTGTGTGTGTGTGTGTGTGTGTGTGTGTGTGTGTGTGTTTTGGTGGGATAGGTGTGGTGACCACTGGGCTGTACAGCTGCAGCTGACCTGTAGCGATAGGCTCAGCAGCGGCTCCACTACCTCAGTACATCTCCATTACAATTATAGCTTCAGTAAGCTGCAGCCATCTCAGGATTTGGTCTAACGCTCTGCAACAGAACAACTCCCCATTCACCATCCTTGCCCTGCCAGCCCAGACACTAACATTACAAGCAGTGGGGTTTATAAGTCTGGCTGTCAGACAGCCACAGGGAACAACGCAAGCACTTGCACTAGACAATCATTCCTTAATTATCACTTCAAAAAAGTCTTTGTCCGTCTGTTTCATAACTTAACAGAAGTGTGTCATTTCACAACAAATACTCATATATTTACATCAGTACATGTTATTCTTCGATCAACATATCAGGAGAGGGTCCTAGAGGAAATTTTAAATTTGGCGTCCAGCATGCTTTGGGCAATACTCAGTGGTTATTTACATCAAAAGATAGATTTAGGTTTCTTTTCCTGTCCATGATTATTAACCATACAATACGTTCAACTTTGGTTTCTGTTTTATGGAAACAAAAAAAATTTCTTATTAAATTAGAGGGTGAATTATACTGCAACACTATAAGCAATCAGCATGTCCACCAGTACTGTTGATAGGTCTGGGCATCCAAGGCTTCGCCCACAAATGTTTTAGGAATAGCCCCGGATCTGTAGGCTGTATGGATATAAATTTTGTGATAGTGAGCAAGAGAGAGAAAGTGGACCAGTAATTACTTTAATGTTGCAGCTGGAGCTCATTTTAAATGCTTTATATAGTGCTGGGAATTAATTTTTAATTATGCAACAATACTTACTACTTATTATTTGATTATATTTTGTTTTCAAAATAACTAAAGCGGAAAAATTAATATAGTGGAAGAAAAAGTTCTCTAAATCTTAATAATAGCAGCTGCAAAGTATGCTGTTTCTACCCAGTACTAATTACTGTTAATATTTTTAACATCACAATTCATAAATGATCTACAAAATAAATAATTAAAAGCACTTGCAGGTGTAAACACAATGCCAGAGTGCATAAAAAGCATCAAAATAGAGCTTATTCATAAAAAAACAAAACAAAAAAAAAAAAAAACAGTTCTGGGCCCCTGATGTCCTGATATCCTAAAAACGCTTCTGGTGTCTATTCACTGATTTATTTCAGTAGAATTTGGTATATTGGTGCTGGTTACAGCTCTGCAAAAATATTATGGATTTTCTATGTGAGCAGAGTGCTGCTATTAGCAAAATACTCCTTCTGTGTGTCTGTGCCAGACTTCATCCTCTACTTTCTTTAGACCACAAAACAAACCTTCTTGAGAGAAACAGAAGAGTAGTGGGCAGAGAAAACAGTAGCTACTTGTGTAAAGGTCACTATATAATCACCACCCATCACTGTCAATTCCACTCTTGTTAGATGTCTTCTTGAAAGTACTCAAGTCATTGCAAGGAAGTACAAGTTATAAAACACTTGGCCACAACATGACCCTCACCAAGAAATACAGCACATGTGCCTTTCTTACAATCTTTAATGACAGCTAGCAAGGAAAAAGTAACATAAAAGGAGCAGAAAATCCACCATGATCCACTCTGCTGGATGCAGCAGAGAGCCACTCCTAAACCTGACTGTAAACCAGGGGGATAATTAAATACTAAAATGTGTTTATCTGCATTCACTGGCTTTAGCATTAATTATGCATGGGGTTCCAAGTGTGTACGCCATTAACATAAAAGAATGTCAGCAATTTACACTGCTTGTTTTTCAGCATGTGAAAACAGGAGACTTTAAGACTGCAGCATCCATAAGTTCCAACACACTTTTAAGGAGGAAGACTGAGTATACTATGGATCCAAATTATAATCAGTGTTTTACCAAGTTGAAACTAGGGCTGTCAAACAATGAATTTTTAAAATCGTGATTAATCTTTGGATTTCAATAGCTACTTGTAATTAATCACAGTTTTTATCGCATGTTTACAATTCCAAGATTTTGCATTTCAAAGCAGTTTTGAAGACCGTATTGACAACGTGAAGCAGTTCTTTCCAGTTTTACTTGATTTGGAATCAAATGACAGCATTTGCATTCTTCAGGAGTTGCTTTCTCTTATTCATACAGTTTTTGTATGTGTGAAACTATTTTTTTACCAAAATGGTATATAACTGGTCACAAAACGCCAACCTGAGGATGTCAGTTAGACCTGAGTCTTCCACAATGTTTTCTGGTCTGTAGTCAGTTTCCAGCCATTTAGCAGCGCTGTAGTTAACTTCTTCAATTAAGTTTCATCCACATGTCTGTGGAGATTCCCACACTCCAAAATAATGCTTTGCCAGCTCTGATGATGTGGTTGCCCACTGGCATCAATGTGATTATCTGCACCTGTATAATCAGTTTGTAGGTGGTACCAATTTTGACTGTTTATGGATCCCAATATGCAGAAATATTCAAATCCTATATGCAAAGTTAACACATTTGTACTGCAAGCAGAAAAAAAGGCTACGCTGCATGGGGTTTGCATAAAGTGGACATGTCTGTAAAGGGCAGACTCATGGGTAGAATCCATTTTCATTCACATATCTTGAGGTGAGACACCTGTGAAATGGCCTTGCTGTTTTTCCTTACCAAAATTTAGCCCCCTTCATGAGAAGCATGACGTGGTTGTTAACGCTGGTCTTTTAGTTTTTTATGATACCAGTATCATAACTCTGGCTCTAAAACTCAACCCGGTACAGCCTCTTTGAGACAGGACTGTTGGCTGGGATCATCCGCAATGCATGTCATCCCCTCTCTCTCTCCCTTTCACGCTTAAACTGTTCTATCAAATAAAGGCTAAACGCCCCAAAAAATAATCTTTAAGAAAATCTAACACTTATTTCTAAAGCACAAGTTTACCCTGCATTAATATTTCCTTCAGATATTCTAAACCTTAACACTACATACCATTTTCAATTATAAATAGAATTTACAATATTTTACTCACATCACAAAAAATCATGAAATTATTAAAGATATACACCAGTCAGCTAAAACATTAAAACCACTGGTTGGTGAAGTGATGATCATATTGTTTTAATGCAATGCTCTGCTGAGAAACCTTGGGTCCTGGCATTCATGTGAATGCCACCTGACTTGCTCCACCCACCAAAGCTCCACTGCAAACCAAGTACCCCACAGCAAACCATGTTCAGGAATGACCCGAGGAACATGACAAAAGCTCAAGGCATCATCCTGGCCTCCAAATTCTTCAGACCCCAATCTGACAGAGCATCTGTGGGACTTGCTGGTGTCCCACCTCAAAACCCACAGGACTCAATGGATCTGTCTCCAAACGCTGTGGTGCCAGACACCACAGGACTCCCCCCAGAGGTTCTGTGTCCATGCCTCGACAGGTCAGAACCAAGTCAGAAGGCCCCAACATGGAACAATGGTGCCTCTGGGGTACCGGCACTTCCCACCAATGCTTGATCAGATTGGGATCTGGGGAATTTGGAGCCCAGGTCAATGCCGTCAACACGTTCTTCGGCCATTCCTGAACAGTTTTTGTAATATGGTATGGTGCATTGTCCTGCCACTGGCCACTGCCATCAGGGAATGCCTTTTCAATTTCAGCCAGATATCTATCAACTCTTTCAATCTTACAACAAATCCTAAATGTAGAGCAGATGGATTATACAATCGGGTAAAAGAAAGCAGAACTATTTGCCAAAATGCAAATACACTGGGGATTTCAGCTACCTTTATCAAGATCACTTTTTGCTCATATCTGGCAGATCTGTCTATGTTTTTGTGGCTGGCTATGGGGAAGACAGGACTGCTTTTAGAGGAAAAACAGTGATCTGAAGGCTGAATCCCCCCCTGAGCTCCTGGAAGTCTCAGGCAGTGCTGCTTCTCTGGAGGCTAGGCAGAACTCAGCAGGCAGATGGCAATCACAGCCTATCAGCACGTCTGCTGCTACGGCACAGGCAGAATACAAAGCAGTGGATCAGAGAGAAGAGAGAATGAGGCAGAGAAAGATTTTCTTCTGTGTGGAGGTGAGAAGTTTGACTTCTGCCGAGTATATCGCTACTTGGCTGAACTCCTAATGCTCGAGCTGAGAACAGGGAAAAACTGGTTTCTCAAAACCACAAGTAGGACAGAAACTCAACAACAACTACACTCATAGTTTCACATTTTTGCTGTGGTTGGTAAACTGGCTGCTATTATTCGGAGGTCAGTCAGAGTTTCACCCACATGCACCCTAATGACTTTTAAGGTAGGCTGCATGTTTGGTAAATGTGGTGGTGAATGCAGTTCCACAAAGCCAGTGCAAGTAATGTGAGCAATGTGTGTGGCAGTGTGTGAGATTTGTCATTACGATGCCCTCAGGGCAGAGCAGGACAGGATCTTCTAACAATCTGATTAGCTAGCTTTCATTTGATAGCAGCAGGCAGCAGGCCCAGAGAGAGACCGAGCTAAAAACAGACATACCAACAGGGGAATAAAGGGGATGTGGTAGATTGTTTCAGGAGAAACAAAGTGCCAGTTGAGTTTTTCAAGGCTATCGTACAGTAGCAGTCAGAATATCCTAAAATAATCTCTTCCTGAAAATCAGTCTTTACTCAAATGGTTGGCTGCACGGCAATGGCCTAGAGTTATTATTTAACAAGTAGCCTTCATTTACAATTTTTCTCTCATCCTATCCTGGCATCAAGTACAATCTCAAAAGAATTAAGAATATACAATGTATATACAAGAATACACAGTGTGCATAAGACTGCAAATAAAAAATATTTTCATGACTGATTAATCTGTCGGATATTTTTTCAACTAATTAGTTAGTTGTTTGTTTTATAAAATGTAAGAAAATGTTTTTGATTGGTGTATTCCAAAGCGTCATATGTCCTAAAATGTCTTGTTTTGTCCAAAGCCCAAAGATATTCAATTTACTAAGAACCCAGAAAATATCCACTTTTAAGAAACTGGAATTAGAAAATCTGGGATGTATTTATTTTTATTTATTTATTTTTTTATTTTTTTTTTGAGTAAAAAAAAAAATACTTAAAACAATTATTTAATTATCTTATCATCACCATCATTATTATAATGATTATCTTTCTTGTTTCTTAGTTGGTGATTAATTTATTAGTTGACAAATAAATCGATTAATCAATTAATCATTACTTCTCCAACATATACATAAATACAACAAAAACAATATTTAAAACACAACGCATTTTCCCAAACCTAATATTGGCCACAGCCCTATGCTGTTTGTCACAACAGTAGGCCTTTCTTTGTAATTCTAAAATAAAATGCTCCAGGCACTATTTATGCTAATCCTGTTGAAAATCAGATGTGTTTGTTCCACCCCTAGCAATGTAACATATGTAAATGAGGAAACACAGTAGGGATTAGAGAACTGGTAGCACTGGACAGCCCTGAGGGAGGTTACTGCTTATGTGTGGAGAGAGAATTTAGAATAGAGCTGTGTGATCTGCTGTGTCCTGTGGTTCAAAGGGATGTCAGCATCTATCCTCCTAAACCCAGCCAACAGAGTGGAAACTGCGTCGTAACAAATACAGAAACTGTGGAGAATACATAGATACACAGTAGCAGGGAGCTGATGTCTTACTTTAGCAAAAGTCATGTGTTGTGATATGTTGTTGCAGCGTTATCAGGTGGTGCTGTTATCTTGTGTACTCTACCTTGTTGAATTGTTGACCTATTGTTGGTTGCACTGTGTTTTGGCACTGTGTGCCAGATTGCTTCTACATGTCAAGGCTGTTACAAATGATTTTAGAGATTTAACAAATCAAATAATAATAAATCTGTTACTATTAGTTAATAAGCAAGCGAACAATTTTGATAAGGATCCCTTAAAGCTGTAGTGTGGGACAATTACATATAAATGAATGTCTGTTACATTCAAGGATGGTACACTGGTGTAGTGATTAGCACTGTCGCGTCACAGCATGAGGGTCCAGGGTTTGAACCCGGGGTGGGGTGGGGATTAGATCTTTGTCAGAGGGGCCCTTTTTTGCGGAGTTTGCATGTTCGCCCAGCGTGGGTTTTCTCTTGGTTCTCCAGCTTCCTCCCACAGTCCAAAAACATTTGGGTCACGTTAACTGGAAATTGTCCATAAATGTGAATGTAAGCATGAATGGTTGTCTGTCTCTATGTCTCAGCCCTGCAATACTCTGGCAACATGTGGGTGTACCCCACCCTTTGCCCAAAGTCAGCTGGGATAGGCTCTAGCCTATAAGCGGTACAGCTAATGAATGTTACATTCAAGCCCTTGCAAAACAAGTTCAAAGAGATTGTGCCTATGGTCAAGAGGGGAAAGCTTTCTGTAATTTACGGCGTACTGGAGTTGGGGTGTATGGTGGCGACTTTACTGTATTGAAAGTGATGCGCTCCTTTAACCAGCCTGATCAAAAGGGGGCAAGAAGGAATAGCGCCGGAGCAGCAGCTACGAAACACTCACATGGAAAAAGTTATGGGAGTGTATCCTAAAAAGCCTCCAAAAAAGCTTCTGGGGTGGATGCTCCTGAAACACGCTCCCGGGAAAGAGACGGTGGTGGGCTTGGCAAACTTACCTGCAGGCATACTCATGAGCAACGCTGAAGTACCAAAAACTGCCATTCCTCTTATGGCCACTAGATGGCTTCAAAACAAGTCAATGCCCACAGACACCCACGTTAAAATGGCCAACTTTACAGCAGAAATGAGCACGCTAACAGCCTGGGGGTCTGAGCCAGGAGATGTCGAGGTGCCTATTATGCCATCCATTATTTGTTTTGTGTAAATGACATACTGACATATTATCGCCTCATGTAGTCGAATGTATTTGCAAACAGCTACTAATTTCCCATCCGACGGACACACAGTGCCATTAGCAATCGCTTGGTGTTTCTGGCGACCTCGTAAATGTCAGCCCAATATTCACTTGAATCCAAACACAGGTTTGTCGCTACAAACAACCACTCTCACATACACATATCTATTTGATATTAATACAAAATTATTTTTTATATCAGCTTTAAATTCAGTTATTAAAGCTTTGTGACCAAGTATGTACTGAGCAAGGCATTTGAGGAAGTGCTGTCTGGTGGACAAACTGAGTTAACACTTTATAATGAGCTAAATCAGACGGTAATTGGTCTGACTTATTCTTCTAAGGGAAAACAGAATAAGGCAAAGACAGACAACTTTAAAAAAAAAAAAAAAAAAAAAGAAGAAAAAAGGGTGACACCCCTTTCTTTGTCTAGACATTTCTATCTGTTTCTTGTCAGTAATTGTTTTGTTGATGTGACCACTGTGCCTCCATGCACACCTCACTGCTGCTTCTGGCTGTCTCTGCCCTCCCTCTTGCTACACACACAACCTCCTCTGTCTTTCTCCTCCTCCTTTCATTCACACATTCGCTCCCTACCCTCCACCCTTTTCCTGCCTGCCTGCATCCTACCGTTCCTGCTCCACACTCTCCTCTCTCTCTCTCTCTCTCTCTCTCTCTCTCTCTCTCTCTCTGTCTCTCCTCCTCGCTCCCCTCCTACCGTTTGGACTGCAGCAGTCTCTCCTCAGCCTCCTGTCTTTCTCTCAGCAGCCTCTGCAGGTGAAGGATCTCCCTCTGGTAAGAGGCTGTCCTCCCCTCCGCTGCCTCCTCCAACACTGCCAGTCTGGTTGACGCCTGCCTCCGGTACACCTGCACACACACATACACACATAGGAATGAGATGTGGAGTGTTGCTATGAAGGAGGTGGATTTCAATGAAGGACAGCGCAGCAGAGACAACTGGAGTGGAGGAGGGGGAGTCACACACACTGGGACAAGGTGAGCAACAACACAAACACACACACACTAACCTGCAGATCTTTTATGGAGAGGCTGGTGTGGGTGCGTCTGCTGCAATAGGTGTTCACTTATTAGAGGTGTGTGTGTGTGTGTTTCAGACCAAAATTGAAGTGGAGCTGGAGACCAGAAGTACTGCAGCACACACACTCATACAAGTGGAATACATGTTTGTTGTTATGTGGACTAGTTTGTCTCAGTTGGTGCAGGGTAAGTCTCGGCAATAAAGCAAAAGGAGGGTCAGTAAAGTAAACCAGAAAAATAAATGCAAGAAAATACTTTGAGAGACAAAGAAAGGCAGAGCAATACAAGGATGCACAATAAGTGACAGAGGGTGGATACTGTGTGCTGCTGCTCTGCATTTGGAGATTTAGTGATGAGAAAAACAAGGTCTGCATAAGGACAAACACTGTGTGTGTGTGTGTGCCCTCTACTTGTGTGTGTGCATTGCAGTTTATCACTCTGTCTGCTTGATAAAGGTTAAAGCAAACAAGTTGTTTTCACCCTTTCACTCTTAATAATTATGGGTCATCCTGTAGTTGTCTTGTCTGGATTTGATTCTAAGCCATTTTGGACAGAAGCAGTTTTGCAAAGTGTTTTGTGTTTTAATACTGATGATAGATTTGATACTGGTTTATATATGGCTGTATTTCAGAAGCTGTCCCATCCCTTCTTTTAATCTAGTAATTATGGACAGGACAATCACGATAATCAGGACTTGTGAATTGTAATTATCTAAACATGATGTGTTCATACAAAGCATTTTTTACCCCCAACTGCTCCTGCCTGCTGCAACCACAAAGCATTGACAACATGGCTTCACTTTCAAAAAAAGCCCTTCAGAAAAGCGCCAACACAGGTCAAGTGCTTTTCTGTTAGCCAACCAATCAAAACCAAGGAGATAATCATATTTTTCCCAACAACAAAAACATGGCATAAGTACATGAGGAAAAAATGCTCATTTAAAAAAAAACATGTGCTGTTGAATGGGCAGAGGGATAACATACAGGGTATCAGGTAGCTAAAATAAAACATTTCTAATGAAAACAAGTGGATAAATTGCTTTTTTTCATCTTATTACCTGTACTCCTACTACTAACAGTGTTGTATGGGAACTACTTTTTAAATATCCTTTGGAATTACATGAACTTTATTACTTCCTTAATGACTGTAAAGCAATAATATTAAACATTTCCTATGATTTGGTCAATGGTTGGAGATTTAAATATATGCACTTGTTAAGTGTTTGACAGTTATGCAATTGCTATGCATTTTCCCATTTCTTTTAATTTTACTGTATGAATGTTTGGGCCTCACTTAAGAATTAGTTTGTTCTTAAAGAGGCCACCTTAAGAAAAACAGGGGGGAAAAAAAGAAAAAAAAATAGCCAGGAGTTGGAAATTAAGAGCATGTCAAAATTGTTGATAGCAACTCTATCCCAACAATTTTTAGCTATGTGGAAGAAGTGCCCACCTCCTTATCTAAGCCCTTTCTACCAGAAGCAACAATTCTGACATGCTCTCAATTTTCAGCTCATTATAGAATTATATCAGACCAACATCAGTAAAACTCTAACTGATAACAGTACTATATGGAGCTCAGTGGTATTATTTGTATATCAAATACTTACCTGGTGTTACCTAAAATTGTACAGAAAACTTGGTTGTGACATATAATTTCTGAACAAATATGCACAGATGAGCAGCCAGTTCAATGGCACTATCAGGCTGTACTACTTGTATGGAGAAATGTTTTAAAAAGTAGGGTTTCAGCCAAAAAAAGCATGTGTTTGGGAAGTATTGACCATACATTTGGATAAACTAAACTTGCATTACACTGCAAGAGTTGTGTGAGAGTTTGTAAAGGAAGGTTTTGATATAGTTTTGCTTTTGTTAAAACGCAATCCCCATTTACTTAAATTCATCAAGACTTTTCTCATGTTTTTGGATTCTCCGTTCACTGTGGAGGAATGCGGTAAAACAACTTTTTCTTCAAGAACTCAAGGTAACACGGGGTTAGTAACTGATACTGAAATCATTATTTTAAGGATGAAGTATTCCTTTAATGTCTTTAACAGTCAGACCTTGACATCAATGAGTCACGTGAAATAAATGTACACCACTTTACCCTTCACCTGAATATATAGTTTACAACATTGTTATTATACTGCACCTATGTCATCCATTAAATCATTTGGTAAAGGGCTTTGGCCACTGTAGATGAACTCACTGTTTCTGAATGTACAGGATGACAGAATGCCAGGTTAAGGTTCCTAAAAAGCTTTTTAACCATAAAGTGCCTTGTTTCATCACAGACACAGTCTAAATATGCTATATGACACAACCTGGATTGTTTTAGTTTTCTTTCGTAACCCTTTGAAATCTAAACAAATTGGCTTGATTTCTTTCAAAAACAGAGATAAGGAAATTAGCAACTTAACAACAATAGCTAGAAAAATGAGTAAAATTATATAAATTACATGCAAATTAGCACAGATAAATTGTAAGAAAAAGTAAAAACAAGCAAACAAGGAAATTCCCTGGAAAAAAAGGGCTTTTCCCTCTTTTTTTAAAAAATCTCATCTTACTAATTTCTTTCATCTCTTACCATGTTTTTTTGCAGAAATCAGACCAATTTGTTCTGGCTTCAAAATGTTATATTCCTTGTAAAAAGTGTTTGAATGCAGCACAAGAAAACTGATGTCGATCCAGGTTCCACAGGGTTAAGATTAGCTCTATACTGACCAGTACTAATGCTGACACTGGTATATTTAACTGTTTAACTGTTTTGTCACCTTAAGGTGCGAAAGTCTGTATTTTAGCAAACAAGCATTAGAAGTTTCAAGCACTGAATATATATAAAGTGCATCACCAGGTCAAAAGTGGAAAACATTTCAAAAGCTGTGCTTTTCATTCATTGACTTCTGCGTAGCTGTAAAGCTTAGCATGCTGTGCTCGACAGGCTAATCGGTTTCCTCAAAGTTGACAAAAGAGGCCACAAAGTGCAAGCTGTATTTCAGCGTGACAAGACAATATGCAAACTGTGAGTTAGGCAGTCAATCATAGTGTCGTAAGTAATGTGTCTGACTGATGAAGTATCTGACCTGGATTTTATTTATTGACTTCTTACCAAACACTGTGGAGTGCAGGCTGGTGTGTGTGTGTGTGTGTGTGTGTGTGTGTGTGTGTGTGAGAGAGAGAGAGAGAGAGAGAGAAAGAGAGCAAGAGCAAGAAAAAAAAAGAGAAAGAGACAATGTCAGATGACTCACAATGCAATTAGATACAGCTCAGAACGACACAAGTGCCACAAAGAATCTAATTAGGACTGATTGAAAAAAATGATCTACATGTAACTAAATCTAAGCACATAAATATTATTAATATCAATATAGTGTTAATAAGTAAACAGTATTAATATTAGTATCATATTGTATTGTATCATATTGTACAGTAATGATTTTACACATTTTTCACCCTTTAAAGAGCTGGGCAGGACTGGCCAATTAACCCTGTAGAGGTGACACTCTCACCTCTCTCCTACCATCGCTTCTCAGCAGAAGAACATCTATGTGGTTATTAGATGGCAGCATATGTCATCAGCCACCACCCTGCTGTACTCTGACGTACTTAGTGGCCAGCAGCTATGACAGGCAATTTTCCTTTGCCCCACTTGTGGCCAAAGATTGTGACCTTCTAGATTTCACATGGTCCTTACAAGTGAAAGTCTGACTGATTTCTCAGTGTTTGACATCACTCATTAAAATACTTAATCAAACCACGACAATAATTTAACCAGCCACCCTACACTGTTACAAAGCTTCTTACACTTCTTACACCAGCATCTTACACTGAGAAAGCTATCAAAATGTCTTAAGATAACCAAATTAGTCAATATATTGAGCAATATGCTATGACTAGAACTTAACATGTTCATTATTTCATGTTGCAGCTTGGATATGTTAAACATAGTCCAATGCTTCATTCATATTTTCTTAATGTATTCACATATGTGGTATTTTGTTGTAGTTTTATGGGGGAAATGAATCACCAGATAATGTGTAATCTTTTTTAAAGTGACAGAGAGATTAAAGACATGGGGTAGCTTACAATTTCAAACATCTTTGCCAAAAATGTTCAGGATGCACTCAATAAAAGTTTGAGAAGCTGAAAAACAGCAGGGTGCCCACCTTGTCTTAGCAGAGTGGCTACTGTACAAGGCCCTGCTGACAAGTGGATTCTAAAAATTCATTTTATCCAAGTCTAGTTCCATCTAAGCCTTCAGTATGGGCCTACTGTCTCCCTAGTCAGCATGCAAATTCCTAGTTGTGCCCAGTAATGGATAGAATTGGTATTTTTTTCGTTGGAGAACTATAACCTGGAAAGCAAAATGTCTTCAAAGATGGGTCTGAATCTCCATCAACCCCCTTAGGAGTCAGGAGGGGGACAGCATCAGCCCAGCTGAAGCACTGACATTTAACCCTCACAACATGCTCAGCTGAGCAACGCTAAACCAATGTATCCCCCCCTTCTAGCTGTAGCCAAGAGGCTGGCTGACCTTCTCCACACAGTAACAACAAAAATACTAAAAATTCAGAGCAGACTCGTTTTAAACACGAATCCAGTGGGGTTTAAGTTGCATTAAAAATGTTTTTTTTAAATTATTATTTCAGCACAAAGTATGCTGGTGTTGATTGTTTGAGGTGTGAAAGCAAACAAACCAACCACAGGATTCTATGAGAGCAGATATGTGGTTTTGGCATGATATTAAAAGCTACACTACCAATAAATTCATCTGCTCATCGTGAAATCTGTTCAGGGGTGATCTTATAATGGATCCGTATAAAGTAATGTATATGACTTATTTATGCAAATCATTTGGTAACCATGGTACCACTTTCACACGTCGAAGTGGGTATTTTCCTTGATTAACAGGTCAAAAGCTGTTAAAACTGCTGTGCTTGTATCCACACCAAGCACTTTGTCAGTTCATTAAGTCCATTAAAAAGAGTATGACAGAGATCCCACAGTAATGAGCCCTGAATCAATTTTGTACAAGATGCCTCCTTTTCATCCTGTCCCTACCTGTAAGTCATTATTCATAATATGTGGCCATTTGAAGTCTATTAATAGCCTGCTAATACTATTTAAAATCTTTTAATTTCTTTGCAATCTCTTTGTGACACCACAGAACACAGATATACACATCAGGAGCACTAAGGTGCTGCTAAACTTCTGACAGTCACCTGAATTTGACAGGAGTCCCGAGGATGCAAGAAAGCAATCATCAACACTGTCCAGTCAATAAGTTACAAGTCAGTCGGTTATCTCCTCTTGGTTTGTTTGTTAAACATTAGAGTGAATAAGAAACCGGACCAGAACCAAAATGTAAAAATGTGCTGTTTTTCCCCTTTGGTACAGAAAAAAAATGAAGCGAACTGCGGGTCTGATAGCACCCTTAAGAGTTACAATACAGCTATATTGTATGTGAGCATCAGCTTTCCATGTACATGTCAGAATAACCTCTAAATCTTAAAATCATTAGAAGTACATTTCAATCAGCCAACTCACGGCTATTGGTGGTGCATGTTTGATTACAGATTATCTGTCTCACTTTGTGCTGTGTGACTATAGTGTTTCCAGTTTCAGAAAATATGAAAAAATTGATCCTTAGTGTCCTACTGCCAGTTCAAAGCCAACCATGAACTAGTGCTGCCATGTGTCCTGCCTTATGCTGAAATACAATTTGTGCTACAGCCAATAGCTGTCTGAATGCACAGTAAATCTTGAGCTTGTATTAAAGGCTACTGTATATACACCCTCCCCTGCTTTTATCTATCAACCTGCCATTATTCTAAGTAACACCTCGCAACCTTTCACTTTCTTTCTATCTTTTATCTCCTTTAGCTACTATATTGTACCAGTAACTACTCATTCTTATTTTAACAATACATTTTTACACATCCATAAAATTCATACTCACATTAAGATAATATATAACTTCACTACAACAAACACTAACTCACAAGTCTGTCCAATTCATACCATAGCTCTATATAATAATTTAATCTCTTAAGTAACGGACAAAACAAATCACTTCTCTACATCCATATCCAGTCTTCAAGAACAGAAAAAAACTACAGACAAAAGGTCATGAAATAATATGCACTTTTCTTTGTGCAAACAAATACGATCTTAAATTTTTGTAAAAACATGTATTACTTTCAGTAAAACATTACCTTGATAATGAATTTCATGCCAACATCTTTTGACATTAGTAATGAACTATGATGTGAGCCAGATGTGAGGCAGAGGTCATGCGATCTATGTGCTGCTGGTTGTCCTTTATTGTATGATGGAGTGAAGGAGGAAGTCAGGTGATGTAGTATAAATCACGGGATGGACGGGTCTAACAAACATAGGACTTTGACCCTGGCAACCAGGAGTCCTGTCCTGTGTAAAACCAGGTCAACAGTCAAAGTTGAGTTATTTTAAGCTTTGTACCAACATGACGTCACGTCACGTCACGTCACGTCACGTCACGTCACGTCACTTCTGTAGTGCAACCATAATTTTTTTTTATAGCCAGCAGGAACACTAATACATAAGATATCATAAGTAATGTGTGCATAAAATTCTGTAAAATATCATATGGACTGTTGCATAATGATAGGTTGAACCTGTAACATATTTAAGTTACTTCATGTTATATTTGACCAAATCAATGAACAATAATCTAACTATGATAACACAAATGCTTGCACTAATCATTTGGTCAAATAGCTAAAAACACCCCTTTCTCGAACTGATTAAGTCAAAAATCCAAATGTTTAAATGCCCTGCAACTAACTCCATTCTCTCAGCTACAAGGAATCATTGCATGTATAAACAGACTGACCTTTTCTGCTGAAATTGTCTGCCATTTATCATTAGGTAATTGATATGTCACATAGGGCAGGTAGACCTCAATGACACAAAACCTTACACTACACCAAATCTTACTGCTTTCAATAGAAGACAAATGGATACACTGGATGGGAGCATTGTGAAACAAAAGAAGAGAATATAGGGATTGAAGGGATTAAACTGGTTCACCTGCTGAAGGCACGCTGTGAAGCAAGAGGAAGTAGAGCTGGAGCTGACGGAACAAGCTAGATATTGTATGTTTCACTGCAGTGGTTGCTTACTAGACAGCTTGCTGTGGTAGATAATGTAAGACGGTGGCAGCAATTCTTAGTTCCCAGAGGCCAACAGAAAAACACTGTGGTTGTACTTGTTGACTTCCAGTGGCTAACCACCGAATGATAATAAACTAAAAATATACTGGGCATCTCCCTGTGGCCAAGAGCAGAATCCTGTTTGTATCTGGGCAGCTCCAAGATGTAATAATTTAAAACTTCCTAAATGAGAAGCAGGGTGGGCTTTGAAAAAGAGCTCTAAGTGTCAGCTATCCTTTCTTGGCTTAATAAAAGTTAGAAATGATGACATTTCTCCCTCCAAGGAAGGATCTGATTTGCCAATTCTCATAAGACCCTGCTGTCATGCCCTTCTAGTTAAAGATCTCTGACTTTTGCTCGGAAGTGAAGCTCTTGCGACTGGGGCGAGTCCACAGGTGTGAAGAGGTTTTTTGGGAGTTGGCTTGCAATGGCAAAGGATAACTCTATGGGGTTAGTGCCATGAAAGAAATAAGATAAGCAGGCCTTTTTTTGGCTGCTAAGTATAAAAAACTTCAAAGAAAAAGCAGCATTTTTGCCAATACTACACAAACACAGGCATTACACACACAAACATGCAACCTCCTTTGGTAGAGAACTGGGAGGACAACACAGCCGACCGGTCATCAGATAAACTCAGCTCTATACTCAGGTGTGTCACAAACATCTGCCATAGCCAAGGTCAATGTCACAGTTAGTTCTGGTCATAAATAAGTTAACAGACACATCCATCTATGGAGAATAACTGAAAACAAACTGAAAAACACACTCAGGCACATAATTGGTACTTGAATTATAAAAATCTTGTTGGAAGGTGAAACAACGCAAATGGCTAACATTGGCCTAATTGTGGCATGCTAGTGTTTTGTTGGTCTATAGTAGGACTGAAGGATTTAAATCATGTAATCATAAACTCCATGATAGTTTTCTTCCGTGTTTACCCATTCTGGTTGATTTCCTATTTTTTGTTCTTCTCTTCTCTGACATGAACATTTTGAGGTGAAGGTAGAATATCTAAGTAAATGGTTTGACACCTGTCTTGAATTTATGCTTTGTATTTCTGCAGTGCTAATAGTGTTGACAGATAGCAGACGCTTACTGCCCAGATATGCTGTTACCGTTTGTGTTCCACATTTTGATTAGGGAACAGGGAGTAGCACTGCCATCATGATGAGGACACTGAGGTTGTTGTCACTGTGTTATAAAGCTGGCCAGCTATCTGCTACTCAAGCAGAAGCAGCAATTAGACAGGGATGTGCAGTACATGAGACCTACTGCCACACACTTGGGGCTCATTTACATAGAAAAATAGATATGTCTGTTTCAAATGTTGTAAACTTCACTGTCCTCATATTTCCATGCATCCATTATGACAGCATAGATACAGCCAACAAATGGCACTGGAGGCCGGAATCAACAAACAAACGACAAACATGGCCAAATGAGGCAGCGTTGTGAGGCCATTAAAAACACTGCGATGTGGACAGAGAATTTTTTTCACTGCAAAAGCAATTCATTCCCTTTCTGCAATTTTTTAAATGTCTAATTTTTGAATATCTCACACAAACTACGCTACACTGCCCCAATGAAATTAACGCAGAGTAAAGCCTGACAGATACTGTATTTTTGGGGCCAATGCCGATATAGACATTAGGGAGTAAAAAAATCTAATATTTCTATATCAGCTGATATTATATTCCATTATGCAATGCAAATATCCCTTAGGTATGATCATCAGATTTTTGCAACAAAGACATGTAATAGAGGCAGGATATTTGACAGCTTAAAAATAACCATTATTTCAAAAATGACATCAGTGCACCCAAACAGTAAACTTCATTGGGAAATTAAAAATAAACGTTTCATATCAAGCATATTGGACAACATATAAGCTGATATCGATATATCACTTGGGCTCTAACGCAAAGTATGTAAGTAAGGCTCCATCCATGTCCGTATACGTATGTAACATTGAATATAAATTAGCCCGAACAGTAGCAACAGGACTACCATCATGTTTGCACTGCAAAATATGGAGGCTAATTTCTAAAAGCCCTTTGTCTTTTGGTACATGGATGGGGTAAAAATATGCTCTGAAAGTAAACCTGCAAAGACATATAAGGAGAACATGCCACCACAAAACAGCTAAGTTAGCTTGAAACCCAGGACTTCCTTATTCTGAAGAGCAGTGATCAGCCACCCCACAGCTTTCAAGAATTTTTTTCCGGTTTATTGGGCTTGTTCTGACAGGCCACACTGTTAATATTGGCTGGATCAGCTAGTGGATTAAAACTCTCAGCTGACTCTCAGCTCTCATTTGTGATTTTGTGACAGTGTCACAGGGGCCTATTTCTGTGACTCCTGCATCTATGCTGGAAGGACTGACTGATGTCTCCTCAAAAATGAAACAGCAAGAGTATAGTGATTCCAAAACAGTAATGAGTCAACTGCTCAGATTATATGCTGAAATTCAGATTCAGATTCACTTTATTTTTGCATCTTATCGTATTAAAAATACAAAAAGAGCAAAATTCTTGGGTCTTGCCCCCTTGCCCAGCACATGATGTCCCACACAATACAATGCTATTGTGGATACAATAAAAAGTGCACAGTATAAAGTGCATTACCAAAGTGATTCGCACATTACACTAAAAGCAATATTAGAATAAATAATGTTCCAAAAAGTGTTAAAATTAGTAATTATCATAAGAACTATACTAAAACCTAAATCATTTGACTTCATAATCATAACAACAGAATCTTAAAATATGTCAGTAAGCTTTCCGTGCCATTTAACCCCATTAACTCATTATACAACTACCTTATTGATACACAGAATATAACTACTTCAACCCTTTTGTATCCTGAATGCTGTAGCTTATCTAAATGTTTTAGAACCTATGTCATGTTGCAGCAGGGTATGTTTCATTAGTGATCACTTTTTCCCTGCCTCACACTGTTGTGCGTGCCTGGATTAAATAGCAGAGAGCCTCCTAAACTGAGCCATATCCCTAGACATATAGTAATTGTTGCTTACACTTACACTTTGACAAATGTTGTCCAGACAGATTATTTTCAGAAACACGTGTCATTTTAAAGCCACACATCCATCATTGTAACAGGTTTACACGTTTTTCACAGATCAATGTGCAGAATGCAGAGCAGAGAGACCATAACTAATTATACAGCAGTGTGTTCAGATAAATGTACCAATCCACCAAATGAAGCACAGATACCAACTGTTCTATCAAAGATGATTACTACTTAGGCCCCAACCCTATTTACCCTAAACCATCTTAATTAGACAGCTCTGTGGCATGAGTTTGAAAAGTTTAACAACAAACAGACTTGACAAATGTTAATAGACGAGATCTGTGCACAAATAATGAGTGGGTAGAGGACTTCTGCAAGTAGCCCAATATTCAATGGCCAGATATATACATATATTTGGTGAAGAAACATATTGTGTAAGCTCAGTAGAAATTACGAGCATACCAGTCACTAGATGCTAATGACCATGTACTCTTTGGTTATGTGCAGAACTTCAAATACCATTACACAGACTCAAGAGATTTGTGTTGTGAAATTAGAAATCCTCCTTAGCTAAGGTGAAGAAAATATAACCACTATGTATGGGGCTTGGTTTATAATTAAAACAATACTACCTAACAGAAAAAATGTACCTGATTTTGTGTTGTTAGCTTGGTAGATTGCATAGTTCAGAGCTTGATGAAACTGTTTTCATGCAAAAGTGAATTCTGCCTCTGTCTTATTGTAACACAAGCATATTTTATCATGTCCTCCAGTGGAATTAACTATTATCACACTAAAGACTTCCTTGCGATCACTTGTATCAGTCAGAGCTGATCAGATGATCAGATCTGTATAAAATAATGAAAGGTTCAATTTCACTTTCACTTTGCTTGGTACTGTACTGCTCCATCTGTGCCCAGAGAATGCAGAAGAAAGAGACGCAGCTCCAAAACTGGAAAATCAGAGCTGTTGCTCTGAAACAATCCTGATCTTGTCAAATATGACCTCTAACAAACGAACATGCAACAGCCAGACAGTTTGATGCTAACAGTTTGGTTCCATTTTTAAAGCTTGCTGACTTATCGCAACAGCTGGTGGAAAATTCTGCTTATGTTGCCAACATGAGCGATTTTAATGTAGCCAGCTGTAAAAGGGACTATTGGTTGCTTGTTATGTCAATGATCTAGACATTATTGCATCTTTAATATCAAACATTAGAAGTGTGGGCATTATCTAAATGGCTTCTAAATATACATGCAGTCAGATGTATGAAAATCTTAAGTTTTACCAAAATATTGTTGCAAAAGGCAAAGTTCTTGTGCTGTTATTTCAAAGTATACATAAAGACTGATCAACTGCAGCTTATTCTAGTATGTATATACTTTTGTTATGAGAGCAGTTTACCAAAAGACTGCTTTATGTTTACGCTTAATTGTTGTGATCAAGAATGAAAGATCTGCCAACAGCAGCATGAAAATAATCCTCTGGATCAATGGAATAATTCAGAGATGCATCACCAAGCAGATATTCTGACATCAAAGGTCAAAGCTATCATCAATAATCCACACTGAAAGAAGGAGACAGAAGAGAGGAGGGGACAAAGGAGCACATAACATAAGGGATGGGGAAGATAAGTGTCCCATCTTGCTTTCCATATTGTAAAGGGACATTTTACAAATCGTGAGCCAAACACACACACACACACACACACACACACACACACACACACACACACACACACACACACACACACACACACACACACACACACACACACAAATGTGCAGCCAGCTAAGAACTGTGGGGTGCACAAGGAGCTTTTTTAAGAGGCATGTGTTGTTGGATGCCTGCTGTAAGTTTGTCAGTCAAAATGCTGTGATGGCAAATTGTTGACACATGTAAGGAAAATAACTTTTTTTTTTTCAAAGAATGAATATAACATTGTCAGTGAAATCAGACAAACTCAGACTGCAAATCTTAACCCCCAAGCCACTGAGCAGAACTCACCAGCTAAAAGCAAAAGTAAATGGTGTTTTGTAGAGGAGAACATAAATCTACTAACCTATTTCCCCTTATTAGATGCTACAAATGCAGGTAAACACAGCATTTCATCTAGTTCATCTTGCCAAGATCTATGCAGAATATTGATTGTTGAGTAATTCTGGCTGCTAAGGTGCAGATCCAACAGAGCGTCTGGAGCTCTACAGACTTCTGTAGCTGTGATAACACAGCTCAGACTTTGCTTTTATCTTGATGATCAAAGTATTTTCCACTATGCTGCAAAATATGTTGATCAAAGTACTTTTCTGCTTTTAAAAAGATTGACTTGTTACTGATGGTAGTTTGTAGAAAAACTCAAGGTGATACTTCATTGATTTTCCCGACGGGGAAATTCTCCTCTGTTTCTACCTCCTATGAGAGCTCAGGGTCAGCTGAAAAACAGCATGAATTAAGCTGGTTGGGATTCACAGGCAGACATACATAATGTTCTGAAATACTAGTCCTCTAAACTGAATGACAAAATATGTTGTAAGTAGCTGCCCTTGAGAACTACATGTTTTATCATCTGATGCCCCTAGCACCAGGGCAATATAATTTGTCAGTGCCAGCCAAAATTTTTCTAAGTCACTTTTAAAAAATGTATTTGTTTCATCATCTGACAAAACGATGGTGAAGATTAGGCACAAGAAAGATTTGGCTAGGTTAAGGGAAGATCATAGCTTGGGGTAAAGTATGAACTGGAGCACTTGCTGAAATGATTGATGCTGTCGTTCTTCTGGGGAGGACAGTCTTGTTCTAACTGCATGTGTGAAAAGAGAAAGTGACTTAATAAGGAAACAGACAATTATGCACTAATATCATAAAATCCTGAAGTAGTTGCACTCCAATGCATACTTATAATCTAGAAACTTTAATAATAATCTTTACTTTAATAATAAACTTTAATAATCAGCTGATAGTTTCCTAAACTTGAATCACGCTTTGCCTGTTAATTCACTGTGCACAAGATAATGCAGTACGTGATTTTGGAAGTGTATCCTTCAGTATCAACAGCAACACTGCCAGACAGCCTTCTGTAACCTTGGTGTGTCAGGGCCTTTACTTTAAGTGAATTGAATTCTATCGAACTATCTAAAGGTGTTAGGACAAGTTTGCATGTTCTGCGGTCTTTAATTAAAATAAAGCCTTGCCTAAATGAAGAGCAATTCTGAATGACACAAGGCCTGTGAGTTCCTTGACTGACTGTCAGTATGATTTCTAAAAATTCCAATATAATAGGATATAATAGGAGTAACTCTCCAGTGTTTTCAGGAGAACGATAGTAACATAACTGGATCGATAATTACTCTGGAGGACAAGAACACATTTTCATCCTTTCCAGCATCAAGACTTCCTTAACTCCCCTCCAATCAGTTACATAAATGTCAAATGTCAGCTTCTGTCCACCTCTTCCCTGTGTCATTCCTCCTGCATAGTGCAGAAAATAGCTTTCAAATCAATCTTTCACCTTTCAAATTCAACATATTTACCACAAGGACCAACTTATCAGTTAACCTGTCATTAAGTCAGTCAACCAGCCAATTAATCAGCCTGTCAGACAGTCAGTGCACTAGTCAGTGCACTAGTCAACCAACCAACCAATCAGTCACAGCATATATATTTGAACATACATATTCCAACATTAAAGCTTTTGTCCTACATTTCTTCACTCTCCATGTGAAATTTACAACACCACTGCAACTAGTAGACACAGGGTGGTTGATTTATTAATCACATAGTGGTTGATTTATTAATCAACACAGTGTCACTCCATTGGTTATCCCTGCCTTTGATTATTTATTGTCCTTCTGTCAAACCTCACTACAATTATAGCTCCATTTTCGACCCCAACATGAGCCCTCTGTCATTTATCCCTTTTTCAAGCCTTGATTAGCCAACCATATCCCTCTTTACCTCTCTACAATCCCTATATCCAGTTAGCCACCTGCCACAGCAGCTTTATAACCAAGCAATAGTATCCCAGGTATGAAGCATGGTTGTTCAGTGGGAGACAGTTCACTGCTAATTGGGATGTTTTACAATACCAATGGATATCTGGGAATTTATGTGAATATCTTTGTCATAGAATCTACAGCAGCCAGCAACTACTGAAAATGAGTAGTTAAGCTAATACGTCAGTGTCAGCTGCAGTTTCTCTAATGGCCACTAAATGGTGTTTCAAGCAATGAACAAACACATCGCCTCAAAGCAGCCACATCCTCAATTATGTATAACTTTAAGCCTGACATTTGAAAGGGCGAGTTATATAATATTTCATCCCCTGTGAGCAGGGAAATTAGCTATAAAGATCAAAAATGTTTTTGGTTTTTTTTGGTTTTTTTTGTTTTTTTTATCAGGCTGTAAACATATTCATTTCTGCTGTTAAGTTGGGCATTTTAACACAGGGGTCTATGGGGATTGACTTATTGACCATGTGGCCATTAGAGGAACTGCAGTTTTTCACACTTCTACGTTGGCTTCATTTTTTTAGCCTCGAAGGCTGCCACTTGATTTTACAAACAATATATTGCCTACAGGCTACATTACTCGTAATTAATGCTTTCTTTGTTGTGAGGTTATTAGTGTGATTCCTCACAGGCATGATGCAGATTTTGTTCAGATACCTTTCAACACCAAGCTGAAAACAATTTCAAGGTTGAGAATCTGGCAATGATAAAGAATAGAAAATCATGGTTGATTGTTGAACCATTGCAACCCAGTGAAAACTTGTCTCAAATGACAACTGCTCTGATCTGCTCTGGACCATCCATCTGGTTGGGTCTGCAGAGATGGAAAAGCCTGTGGTGATTAATAGCTTTCCACACACAGTGTTCCCTCTCACTGACTAGGAACCTCACAATGGCAGACTCTGCAAGGTAATTAGTCGACTCTACCTACAAAAACTAATGGCAATATTTGCAAGTGTTCAAAATATATTAACAGCCTCTACAGCCAATTGGGTAGAGGGCATGCCACAGACTCACAACATCCCAAACTCTATTCCAGCAGTGGGCCTTTTTCGACTGCTTTGTACAAAGATTAACTAGAGGTGTGAAATGGAAAAACAGAGGATTGTTGCATGCACAGTAAATGGATGCACATTTCAGCAACTACAAATAGTTAATTTATATTGACAGTTGGTAACAATACTGTAGTGTTAAAGGTAGCAATAAGCCGATAAAAGAACTCCAAAAGAAGAAAAGAATCTTACAAAAACAATATTGATGATGTTTCAAACATTTAGAAGATGTTTTATGAGATAAGTAAGATGTTTTAAGGTCATAAAGAAGTATTTCACTGCTGGAAAGAGGGTCTTTTAACAACACTAGGCTGTCTCTGCAGTATTAAGATGCAAATACCTTTGAAATTAGTACTATATGACTAGAGAAAACAGAGAAGAAAAGACTGTGGCATTCACTTTTGCTTAAGAGGTAGAAAACCTACAACTACCAGAACGCACTGCTTAACACCAGATAAATAAACGCTCCAGTTGGTAGGTGACTTAATGTGAATTCATCCATGGAGTAAGTGTGCAGGCTTTAAATTTTTTTTTTCAACTTGTCCATTTGACACAATTGCGGCCAGCTAACAAAAAATCTTGTAGTACTGTTAAACCGTAACCTAAAAAAATGTTGCGGAAAACATTTGAGGAAAGAAATAGGCAGCAGAGTTCTGTAATAGAATCATATTTTATATTTGATTACCGCTCCATTTACCGTTTTGTCAGCCTCCGTTTTCACTGTCAGGAAACAGCTTGGTCCCACTCCCTGTTCATCTCTCGCTATTGCAGCTTAGTTTAAGGAGGTTTACCACAGTTCATTGACACATATTGTTATGATACAGAACTGGTTCAAAATTGGGAAATTATCCCTTTAAGAACACACACAATTCTTTCTGGTAAAAAAGCTAAACGTGTGTATACAATGTAAACTCCACAGGATAGCTTTAAGAACAACTGTACCCATGTTCAAGTTAATGTTGCATAACAAGAAGCTGTATTTTCTCTTGCACAATCCAAGTGCAGTGCCCTTTATTTACAACCTTTGTTTGTCTGGGAAAACTGGGCAATTCTCCTCCAGGGATCTCTACAGCACAAGTTGTTTTTTTCTGACATCTTTTAGACATGTTTCAGAAGGCTTTTTAACGCAACAGACTGCTGGCTAAAATATTTAACAGTCAGCAAGTCACAGAGAGGCCTGCTGGGCAACTGCCAGTGCAACATTCACCTATTCAATCTATATTTCATGGTCATGAATGAATGAATGAATGACTTTTCTTTATATAGCATCTTCCTGACGGGAGGGGGACTGGTTAATGAAAAATAGAGGTAAAGTAAGAAGTAACAACAGGAATGAAGTAACTGTCTGCAACTATAACTCACATATGCACACAGTGATGTTTTTAGGGTTTTACTGAACCCTCTCCAAACTTTTTAACCTTTACTGAATCATACTTAATTTGACCAAACAGACCTGGACCTGAGGAAAGACAGGCCAGTTTCAAATTCTGCCTCGCTTGGGGGATACACTAAAGAATGCACGTTCACCATCACTTCACCATCTTAGCAAGCATTAAAGTCTTCCTCCAGACATGTTTTCAAGTATAATTATTCTGATGCAAGTTTTTGATTAACAAGGGTATAACAGTTTAAAAAATAAACCTCTTAAAAGGGGCTGGAAGCTGATCTACTCTTCTTCCTCCTCCACCCTGCTCACTGCTACTTTCAGAAGGGTTTCCAGACCCAGACTCAGATGAAAAGTCTGCTGTTTGCAAAAATTGGTGACTAGCAGACATGTAGTTTGGATCCCTTCTTTGTTTATGTTGTTTGTTAGCTTGTAACTGGCAATGGCTGACACAGGGTTAGTGGTTGTGACACATACAATTATATTTGCTACAATGGAGTATTTAGAAAAGGAAGCTCAAGGGGTCAGTTTTACATCCAAAAACTACACACAACTCTACTGTGTTTGCTAATGCTAACTCTACTCTCTGTACTCACAGTGGGAAGGCAAATATTTCCAGTGATGACCATCACTAGGGAGAACTAAAGGCAATGTAGCTTTTCCTCTTTGGATGACTGATCTTTGCCACTTTGGGGTACCTGTACTGGTGTGCCCCTCCATTGACACAAAGTCAGCCCTCGTGAGGAGGAGGCCAGGCTCATATAGACCACACAGTATGTAATGTTTGTTCCTGAGGACAGCCTCCAGCAGTTCCTGGTACTATGTTTGTTGACTCAGCTACAGAAATGGTACCTGCCCATTAACCTCATGCCTGTCAATTGCTCTTGGCACGATTGACAGTGAAACCCACCAACAGTGTGGGGGCTTTTTGGCACACATACCTATGATGGCAATGTTCTAGGGCACACACACATACACACACACACACACACACACACACACACACACACACACACACACACATAAACTGTCATACTTACATAACAAGAGAAGTTAGTTAAATCAAAGAACTACTGTATATTTGTCTACATATAGCAAATTGGGATTCACATTTTAAGCTCTGCTGCAGGCTTCTGTTTTTCTTCAATCTGAAGAAGTGGAACAAGTCTATCTATGACATTGTACAGACCAGAGGACAAAGCAAGTGTGATCACAACTATTTGACAATCCTCAGGGACACAAATTATATTATGAAAACTATATTTTCATAATAGAATGATGCTGAAATCTCACTACACCTCTTCTCTACCTGAAGATGTCAGTGATCTCGTCTGCTACTGTAAAGGTCTGAGGCAGAGTGGAGGCTCCTTCACCTAAATTCCATTCATGCTTAGTGTCTATGGATACATGCTCACAGCTATTTGACCTTATTAATCATGACTGACAGTTTCTTGCTGTTCCTCCATGGAGGCAACTGATCATTAGGGTTTCCTCTTGTCAGCTGATAATTATGTACGTTCCCTCTGAAGCTGTTGGCATCAACCAATATGCCAGTGTGAGTGTAGTAACTTGTACACGCACTGTCCTGAACCTTGACCCCAGATCTTAGCTTGAATCTATCTTTATGGTTGGTGGGTGATGGCAATAGAGTGCTGTCTTTAAAGGGGCAGTTCACCGCAAAATCAAAAATACACATTTTTCCTCTTACCTGTTGTGCCATTTATCAATTTAGATTGTGTTGGTGTGGGGTGCCGAGTGTTGGAGATATCTGCCAATAAGATGTCTGCTCTTCTCAATATAATTGAACTAGATGGCTTGTGGTGTTTAAAGCACTGGAAAGCAACATTTGAAAAACTCAACAGCAATGTCTCTTTTGAGGAATCATGACCCAGTTACTCAAGATAATCCACAGACCTTGCTGTAAGCAGTTTCATGTAGAAACACCTTTTTTTGTCACTTGGAGCACCATAAGCCAAATGCCATCTAGTTCCATTACACTGGAGAGGAGGCAGACATCTCTGTGACCTATATCTCCAAATTCCAGTAACTCACACCAAAACAACCTAGACTGATATAAGCAGCACTACAGGTAAGAGGGGAAAAAAAGTATTTTTGATTTGGGTGAACAGTCCCTTAAAAGCATGCTGCACAGAAAGGATATGCTTAGTTTTGGGGGTGAAAACTGCGACATCTGATGATCCTTGTGTTTGATTTACTTTTTAACTTTGTTTAATTTCTTGCATACATGACAACTGAGACTCATCAAATACTGCAAATATGTGCATTTTAGGCATGGGTGACAGCAATGAGTCATCTTACAGTGCATCCCCACTACATGCGACCAATTCGCCTCAATTCACGTCCGCCCTGCCACACTGGTCCCTTGTATCCATCCATAATCCCCCACCCCCTTTTCTTCCACAGAAAGTTATTTCCTGAATTTATGCAGAGCTGTTCAGAAAGTATCTGGAGCTGCAGCTTGAGTGGCTGTTTTGATGTGAGATATGTTTTAATTTTTGAAATTGTCATGCCCTCTGGTCCTGCTGCCAGCTCGGTTCGCATCCCAGGTGTCCCAGTATGCTTTGTATGGAAAATCAGTCGCTTCCCAGTACAAAATGAGTGGGACCGGATATCTGGTTGTGTGAAGTCGTGTATAGTGGGGATGTTCCCTTTGAACAGTCAGTGGTCACTGATGGTTTTCAAGCGTCTTTTTTTGCACATAATAATTGCCACCCATCATCATCTTGTTTTTTCTTTCAACTGTTCTGCTTTTAACCTGAATTTATTCATATTACTACTAACTAAAACACTCTTAAGGTCAGTATACACATAAAAAAGTGAATGGCTTTCAACAACAAAATCTCATTGCTCTATACTGTAGTTCCATATCTTAACGGAAAGCTATAAATGGGTTTCCGACATCCAAAGAACAATAAATACATATTTACAAAATCCCTAAAAGTAACAATATCAGCTTAAATTCAGGGACTGGTCATTTTAATTCAGACCTGCAACAATATCCTGTTTACAACAAAATTTCAAATTCACCAAGAAATGTTAAAAGATCAGCTATCCCTACCACCTCTCCCCCAAAGATCAGTAGCATTCAGGTCTCTTGCTTTGTCAGAAAGGGCTCTGGGATGACACCCTGATCCAACTCCCAAACCATAAATCATTCATCAGCAGCAGGTACAGAGAATAGAAGCAGCCAGAGAAGGCAAAGACCTGACCTTTCCCTGCTGGGAAGAGATACAGCAGATAACAGAAACATCAGCCTGCTTCACTGCAATTGCCAACATTCTAGTGCTGCATTTTGACTGTGCCTGCTTATGGAGATGTATTACATAAGAATGCACCCTCCCAGTGTTTGCTTGCTCTGGACTCTGTGCATCACAGTGCACTGAGATTCATTACTAACTTCAGTCCCCTTACTCATCACTGTGCCCTGTATGCTCGGGCTGAGTGGCTGTCTTTAAAACTGCGTAGACTTTTTCATTGGCATTCTCTTATTTATAAAGTTGTTCTTGACCTACTTCCAGCATATTTATGTGTCTACATTAAACAAAAACTTGAAAATGGCTATGCTCTCCATTCATAGAACTTGTTCTTATTGTCTATAGCTAGAGTTCATAAGAAGTTTGGGAAAAGAGCCTTTATGTGCGCAGCGTCATATATTTGGAATCCTCCGCAGAAAAGCGTAAAGCTGAACTTTTTGGTTCCTCTCTGCCGTTTCAAAGCACAGTTGCAGGACTTTTGCATGTCATCTTCTGCATGCCAATGTCAGGGAGTGTCTTAGCTGGTCTTTTAATTATCTTGTTTTTATGGTTTTAATTTTAGCCTATATTAACATATTTTGTAGTCCTTCCTTATGTTAAATTTATTTGTGTTTTATATTGTTGCTCTGTTGTTAGTTGTATATTTTTATTTTTGTATTTTTGTTCCATGTTGTCTGTAACTTCTGTTGCTGCCCATCTTGGCGAGGTAACTCTTGGAAAAGAGATTTTTAATTTTAAAAGGTTATTCTGCTTAAATAAAAAAGTAAAAAATAGCTGAAGTCAAATGTAATGCTGGACTTAATAAGTACAGTACCATTATGCTTCTAACTCTTTTTCTTAAAATGTCTTAATCTGCCTCTGTATTTTTTTGTCCTTCACCAGAACATGACTTGAAGATGAGTTGTCCACAGACTGAGTTAGAGGACGAGTGTCCTCCCCCAGAGGAACTAGAATGTAAAATCTGTTACCAACGCTACAATGCCAACAACCGCAAGCCTAAGATCCTGGACTGCCTGCACCGGGTCTGCGCCCGCTGCCTCATTAAGATCTTGGACATTGCCGACGGGGCAGGCTTCATTTCCTGCCCCTTCTGCAGACACCAAACCGAGATCACAGAGTATGAGATATCAGCCCTCCCTGATGATGCCATCATCATGTCCCATTTGGCAATGCGGGACAAATCCTGGAGCTCCGACCACAATAGGGAGGTGGTCCTGACTCCAACGAGTTTCTCCTCCTCCAGCCCGTCTCACGACTCCTCCAACTGCCTGGTCATCACTATAATGGAGGTGCAGAGGGACTTGCAGCACTCGCCAAGCCAAAATGGCAGCTCTGACGTCTATGCTGAGCAGAGCCTGGACTCTGTATCGATGGGCTCCAATGGGCCGGCTGATCAGGACGCCCTGTCCAAGTTCTGTAATCATGTCCCACGCATCCTGGTCTGGCTGCTGGGTTTCTTGTACTTTGGATCACTGCCTCTAGGAATCTACTTGTTGGTGATCCAAAGAGTGACGCTGGGCATTGTGTGCGTTAGCTTGGTTCCATCAAGCCTGACAGTTTGCCTGGTCTACGGGTTCTGCCAGTGTCTATGCCAGGGCATGTGTGACTGCTCCTCCAGGGGCTGATAGGACACTATCCAAAAACTGGTGGTGTGAGGTTGGGTCAAAGTCAGCTGCAGTAAACAGGTATTTGATGTGTTTTGTGAATAGATGGTGGGCCAGGGGTAAAGATGATGACCTCTCTTACACAGACTTTGCAAGTCTACCTGTTTATTATCTTCATGCAAATAATGGGCCAGCAAAGAAACCTCTAGCATTGGTCCGTCCTTTTGTTAGGCCAGCCGGTTTGACCAGTTTGGCCCACCAGGAACAGAGCCCCTGACAAGGTGTGTTAGTCGGAGCAGCGCCTACATTTCTGTAATGTATTTCTGTAACCTTAATTTGTTCGGTGTTGTGTGTATGACCTAGCCTAACATCACATTTGGGAGCAGACTTTTAATCTTTGACTTGCATATCGACAGCTCTGATAGAGTCCTGGGCCCTCATTTATCAACGCCGTGTACCCAACAAAAATCTTGCACGCAATCGTCTGAATATTTACTACTCTCAGGATGTTTTTAAGTTAATTAACAATTGCATTTAAGCATGATTGATTGACTTTCTTAATTTCCATGTCTTACACACAACATGCTCGAGCCTCATGGATTTACAAGACACCAAAAGTGCAGTTGCACTGGTCAAACATTTCATTATATTTCATTTCATTACATATTTACTTGTTGTTTTACAGCTCAGTCTGAAACAAAATATTCCGCTCTCTCTTCTGAAGCACAAGTAAGGTTTTTCATAATCACCCAGCCAAACAAAATCAACGTAAATGGATGTCATTTTCACATAAAGCACATCCCACATGTCCTTACAAATAGAACAACAAAACAAAAAAATGAAACTCAATTTCACCTAGCTCACATATGACTGGACAATTGCAGGTACAAACAGTGTTGTGGCTATTTTTGGATACCAGTTAAACTTAAATGCACCTCTTAGGCACTAATTAACAATAAAAATACTGCAAATGTTTCTTTTTTTCCCACAAATTTTTTTGTTAGTGTTCATCCCATCTACAAGACAGCATTCGTGGAGGCACTACATGTTACCAAGTAAAAGGTATTTCAAAGATGAACACATATAAATTATGATACTGGTCTTTCTATCAGCTCTAAAAAGCGTGTGGATTGTTTGTTGTATTTTTTGTCGCCTATTTTACTGCCACAGCAATGGCTTTGGGCACAGGTCTGATGAGGTTGTTAGTATTGCTTACTAAATGTGCCCCCCTGTTGTCTCCCTATCTTTCTTTGCCTCAAATGCAGACAATGCTACTCACAGTTGTTGTGTTAAATAGATTTAGTTAATGTGAGGCATAAACCAGATTCATATCTCAGGTTTTTTGATACTCTTTTAGTGATACGCAACAAACTTTTCATTGAGTTCCTTCTTGGGTTGAACATAGCAAGGTTGCTCTGTTGAATTTTGTGGTACCGGTTGTTAAAAGCTAACTTGCCTTGATGTGGGAGTCCTCATGCTGTTAGTCACATGCACATAGTGCCATACTAAAGCCATGTGGATTTGATGTTGAGTAGCACCTCAAGGTTGTGTGCATTATTCATGTGGTATCTTGATTTTGCATGTAAGCGAAAAGCTCCCCTACATGTACCATGCTGGCATATGGAAGAAAGGTCACAATAAACGATGGTGTCATTTTAACATAATTTCCCATGCATTCGCAGGAAAAATGCCATTTTTGATCATGTCTGCTGAAGCTTTAAAGTCCCCCGTGCGAACTAAAAAGTGGTTTCCCCTGTGACCAAGACATACATTTTTGTGTCAGAAGTTTGTCTCCTGGGAATTCTTGAACTGTACAGTCATACCCAGCAATGTGTGACATTTGGCTATTTAAAAGAATAAGAAATGAATTCAAAAAGAATTTAGGGTACACATTGAGCATTTCGTTTTGAGAGTGGAATTGTTCACGAGCATGGTGGTTTATAATTTGTGGGTTTTATTAATTCAGATGACTTTGGGGGTTGCTTGGAGCATTATGCACATTTGACAGGAACTGAATTTCTTCACACACATTCAACATTTTCCCCCTAGGAGCCAATTTAGAACCTTTTCTGTACAATGTTGATAACTGAGGGCCCTTGGCTTATAACTTTTATATATATTTAATGCTAAACTTCAGGTGATGACATTTCTCATCAAAATGGATATGTAGCATTTTGGAATGTTAATTCATTTCATGCTAAACCCCTCCTCTATAAGTCCTGCTTATTCTAAATGGACTGGTAAATGGTAAATGGACTGTTCAGGCTCTGACGTTTGGGTTCTATATATCCTTTCTTACCTTTCCTTTCTCACCTTCTTTCTACCACTGTTTCTCTATGTGTCTCCATACCTGCTCCCTCTGTTTTCCTGTGTTTCTGTCTGTGATCTCCTGATCTCCTGCAGCTCTCAGCTTAGTGCCACACTACTGATTACAGAAGCTACAATCAAATAAATGGAGAATTATTTTCTACATTTCTGTTTGTGGACTTATTTTATGTCTGCTGCATGCTTATTTAGTCTGCAACAGTCAACATCACTTTCATCATAGTTCAATCTTGCATTGTTTGTCTTATCAAGCTCAAGGAGACAAGATGCTGTTTTTTTTTTCAATTTCTAACCAATAAAATTACAAAGCCGTGGGCTTATTTGTTATTCTGCTGAGAAAACAAGAGGGACATTTTAATCTCCAATCAATTTCTAAAGTCTCTGATAACCATGGACACTTAACATTTTTTTTTACATTTTTTTTATGTAGCAGATACATTGAAACTTGTTTAAATAGTTTTCAAGTATGTTTCAATAATGCTGTGGTTAATGTGTAGCTTGGTTTAGGCAAATTGTTATGGTTAGGAAAAGATTTTTCATTGAAGGTTATTATTATCATTATTATTGGCTTTTTGCCTTGATCAGAGAGATAGGACTGCTTAAGTGTGAAAGGGAGAGAGAGAGGAGATGACCTGCAACAAGGGGCCGCAAGTTGGAGTGGAACCTGCAGCCGCTGCGGCAAGGACACTTAACCTCTGTACATGAGGTGCGCGCTCTACCAGTTGCACTACTGGGTGCCCCTGGAAAAGATCATTTTTTGTCTAAAAGTACCCGATGTAGAGGGCACAATACCAGCTGGAAAATCAGCTGATGTTTCAGTAAAAAACAACCCCTTTTCATGGCACTATTCCGGCAGGAAACACAGCAATGTCTCTGAATAAAGCCCATTTTCCACTGCACAAGAAAACCAAACAAAACCAAAAAAAACCACTAACACCCTGACGCAGATAGCTCTGCAGTAGTCTTAGGTAATAATCTTTAACACACACATGAACACGCACAGGGTCGACAGTAGTCTGCAGCTTTGCTCGCCATGCCAAGGTGTCACACCATCCCCCATCCCCTTCACCTCCCTATAGCGAAGTCAGCTTATATACTACTTAAGAAACATAGCTGAAACATGCAAATGTAATATGTTTATGGTTTGCAGAAACGTACAATGGAAACAATTTATTCTAGTGACTGAGCAGAGATTCTCCAAACCCTCACAAAATTGATAAGATGGAGATCTGATGGCACAAGATTAATTACAGTTGTTGCCAAAAGTGATCACTCCAAAATGAGACATTTTCTTTCACAATTAAAAATGGTAACTCAGCAAGGTAGTATTTCATTTTTAAGCTATGATGGTCAAAAATAATAAATCAACAAAGTGCTGAAACTGGTTTATTCAGCACAACCAGCTAGAGACAGACAAAAGAAACAAAGAAATGAGAGATGACAGACAACAGCAGCAGGTCATACAGTAGAAAGAGATTTCATTTTCTGCCTGAGTTGGCAGAGCTGTAGGACAGAGTGCTTGTCAGTGGAGCGTTTGTCCTGTTGGTTTTATGAACTGACATCAGGACCCTGCTTTCATCTTTCTGAGCTGTGAGGCACGTTAAATTAAAAACCTCTCCTCCACTACAGTTGAAAATTAGAAAATTACCACATTGGTCCAAATAAGATGACCCTGAACATGGGAGAAACTGTCCACAAATCATGGTACAAATCATGCAATGTGTAGCAGAGTGAAGTGTGCTTTGTCAAGGAGAAGTTAAGATACTTGAGAATTCAACTTTTTTTTTTTAAGTTTCCAAGTAGGAGCCAGAGAGTGCCTTGAAACATTTATGCTCTAGCTGACACTATTAGCCAAATTGAGCTAATGAAGGCGGTGAAAGACTAATTGATTTCTTCAATTCTTTCATCACTTGCAATTTAAGCACTAGAGATAATGAGCTTAAGGTCAGAGTTCACAATTATTAACAGATCATGGGCAATCAGTGTTATGTGAATGTTCTTGGAAAAGGAATATCAGCCAACAGCAGAGGGGAAGAAAAGTGAACTTACACTGACGCCAAGCAGCATGGGTCACGCAAACCTGTGACCTGGCTATATTTATACATGCATTCACTAAAATATTCAACATTTTAAGGTGTTTCAAAGAGAAGGAGGAGCATTAATTTTAATTACACATGAATAATGTAGTTGCAATCTGCTCTCTTTTTTTATGGCACACAATCCTTATCTTCAGTTCTTAAGGTGCATTGCAATCACTAAAGGTTGTTAGTCAAAGGTTGAGTCGAGTTTTTAGTTTATCACTAAAAAAAGCAACTGCTGGAAATTGATAGCATTTCAGGTTGGTATGAAAAGTGAGAGGCAGATAACTTTGAATTAGCATTCCTATCTCAGAGTGAATCACCTGCTGCTGTGAGAATGAGCGTCTCATCAGCAGCCCCCATCAGCTGCTGCAGTGGAATACAAAAGGGTCTGTTCTGTGGAAAATGTAAAAAGCTAAGCCAAGAAATGTACAGCATTTGAAATTCAATTCTGATGTCTTCTGGGGAATCATTGAGCTTTAAAATGGAACATTTGTGAAAATGTAAAGCCATCATCTAGCAGACGTTTAGTGTCATTTGAACAGATTGGCCGCGATCAATTGATACGAGTTCAGAGTTTATTTGAGGTCGTCAAACAGGGAGGGGATGGGGGCGAGAAGGAGGTCATGCGCTTGTGGAAAGATGCTGTATCTGGTACTTGGCCTCAAATATCTTGTAACTGGTCTCACAAGCCCTTTTACACAGAAATAGCGCTATAGAGGTGCTACTATTCCTTTCTTTACGCCGCCTATGCATTTTTACTTAACCCTAAACACCTGCAGCATCATGCCACACCAGTGTGTGATTTTTAGATAGCATGCCAGCATCCCGGAAGCCGTGACAGGCGTGACTTTTAACACAACGATGCAAGCTTTTGGTGTCATAAATAACATACCTGTTGGCAGTGTTTTCTTAACAATAACAATGGCATAACACGGCAATGACAATCATATTCCAACCCAGTTACGTGGTGGCTGATCTCGTCTTCTGCTCTGAGGATAAGGAGCTCCCAAACTTCATTGTTTTCCCAATTTTAGGATATGTGCTTCTTCTTTGGGTTAGCTGCGAATTGCTACAAGCTGCTTTTTAAATCTCCTACGATGCACAACACTCCTCACACCCATTCTTCTGGCTGTCCTGTTTACACACACACACACACACACACCATATCGGTGCTGTTACTACCGACCGTGCCAACTCAAAGGTGAGGCAATTCTTTCCCCCCATTCTGCAATTGCACCTTTTATGCAGAATGGCAAGGCAGCATAACAGTGTGATATTTCATACCCAACTCAGAATTAGTCAGTCGAATCAGATTTGGCTATTCAATACAAATAATCTATTGAAACTATTAAATTATTGGCTCTTTTTTTCACACAGAGTTTGAGAGATTGAACGGGGTTCAGCAGTTTGTTCAAGGTGACAGCAAAGTTCACGGATTGGAAATTTTTGCAGACACTTAAAATCAAACAAAAGCCAAACTGTATTGTATTAAGCTGTGAGCTGTATATTCACCTCTTCTAAGCATAAGGGAGAAGATAACACTATTTCGGAGCCTGACCAAGCAAAGCCTCTCTTCTTCTGTAAAGCTGTGTCCATGTCTGCAGCTTCCTGCAGAACATTGCCAGCAGCTTCGTGTTAGTCTACCAAAGAGCAGCGAGAAAATAAGGAGTGCTCATTCTGCAGGAAATCTGGGGACCCAAATGTCCCCAGATGGGCCCTGGCAAAAAAAAAAGAAACAACTATGCTTTCAAGACTTGAAGGACTCTCAGTTGACTGAGGAGGCTCTGTTTGATGAATTGAATCTCAAACTTTCAGCAAAACAGCTTTTCAGTCACAACCACTGAACTACTGATGTTATCAATCACAGCATCACATTGTTCATATAAGTGATGATGGGCAACATGGATGGCACCACATCCCATTTTAAGTAAAAGGACAATATCACAAAGAGAAAGTAAAACATCCGTCTAATCATATATACAGACTAAAGAAGACCAAGAATGAAAGAATGATAGCCAGGTGGTTACACCGCATGCCATATTACCGCAATGTTGCAGATCTAAATCCAGCCTTGGGATGTCATACCTTTCTCTCTTCTCCATGTTTATACTGGTCTCTGTCAAATTAAGTCAAAAATGCCAAGAAAAAATTCTAAAAAAAGAAAACAGTCTCTGTGTTATACAGTTCCAGTATAACAACTTACTGCAACACCTTGAAGATGAGGTATAATTCCACCTTTAAGTGCTCATCTTGGTCAATATCTAGTTCAGCTGGCAACAATTGAGAGGGTAGACTAATGAAGTACAAAAGGAGCAAGGGAATAATGTCCTCTGAACATTTAACATTTACAGCACTCCTCTTTCAATGGTCTGATCACCACCAATAGAACTCACACACACACAAACACACACCTCTTCCTCTCTGGGCTGTTGCTATAGAGACACAATTAAAATTGTCAGAACAGAACCTCTAAAATATTTTTCCCTGATGTGTCTTGAATGACAAGAGCTGCTGACAGCTGGAACAGCTGGTCCGAGAGCAAGGCACTAATAATGCCAGACGAATGCCATGTTCACGTTCAGCATAACAAACAAGGGTTGCACCAACCAGTATTGCAGGACAACTGTCAACCACAGCAGTAAAACATGATGGCACTGTAGGTAGATGTACATGTAAAGGTTGCCATGGCGATTTCCTTGAAAAATCTCCATGTGTTTCCATGGAAAGGGATGGACTTAAAATGGTTTTAGTCACAGAATGGATGAGGACAAAATTATGCTCTGTCTTCTTGCCCACAATCAGTCATGACAATACCTATGTCTATTACAGCCATCTACAAGTGAGCAAAATAAAAAAATAAAAGATAAAACATCCTTACAAGTCTTACTTTTTCTTTTTTATATCAAAGCAGGTCTAAACTAAGTGGCAAGTTTACAATATTGCTTTTAAACCTTTATATCAGTTGCTAGAACAGCGTCATCCTCTTACTGTCCTTGTGCAACTGATCTTTCTGTTTATGATCTGCCCATTGCTAACTGAAAACCTGCTTGTATATGTTTAAAATGTCTTGTGCATCCAAGTCACAGTTCGAAAAATCTGTGTCACATATGGTCCACAAATTTAGCTAAAAATATCAGCATTCAGGGACATTTCCAGCCGGCAGGTGAGTTTTAACCACTGGCCAGTGATTTGCAGTTACAGTATAACAGTAGTGGTTTCAGTTAGCAGCAGACATCACACAGTAATGAGCTGCAGAAATACAATGGACATAATCAAACAATGTGCGACTGCCTGCAAGGTCCTGTCCACTGCCACAGATAAAAGCAAGTAAGCACCATACTGGTAGTGCCACAGGGGAACTCTGAGATCAGTGGACCAGAGTCAAAGAGACCAGCTCACGCAGCTATATACTGTTATCACTGATGGTGTTTTTTTGGAAATTAAATATACTGTTCTCCCACCAAATTTTAAGCGTTTATGCAGGTTTTGTAAACGTGGGAAAATCTGCTGAAAATAAGCAACAGACCCATTGCCAGTAAATGAGTATGGCTTTATGTTATGTTCTTGTGTGGCACATTTGATGCACAAAGGCATCAGAAAACAGGGTTAATGGTAATAGAAAGCTACGTGGAGGCCAGTGAAGATGTAACAGTGGTTACTTTTACTTTATTACGCCTCTTACTTATTGGGTATCTCCTTCAAACTCGGTGCCGACTCATTTGGGAGGACACTCAAGAGCTGCTTGAATTAAGATGGACAGAGTTTGTGGCTGAGATGATAAAGAGCTGCAGAAAGTAGCACTTAGTAACACCTGTTTTTCAGGATTTGTTACTGAAATGGGAAAGGTTGCTGCATATAAAACGATGCCATATAGAAATTGTACTTGTAAAGTTATCGGCTTAAAATGGGGGTGGTACATTGCTTTTGTAAGTGCACAAGAGTAAGGGTAAGGTGAAAGCACAAAAATAACAAGTCAGGTGATTTGTTTGTTTTTATCTTCTTAAAAGCACTCATCTGTACCGAGGACTTATTTGTTTATTAGTGACAGTATTAATTATTTTCCAAATACTTTGTGTCTATTAAGGCACATTATTGATCTGTTGAATTGTTGATTATCCCTCATGTTCTAGAGGGGAAGATGGGGTAGGATTTATGTTGTACTTGTACACCCGATTGGTGTACACTTATTGCTTTGCATACTGAAAAATAGAAATTGCATATCGTCAAAATACGAGTTGTAGAAGTTACTGAAAGACAAAAATGAACCTGTTCACCTATGTTTTATGTCTCCATCACGGCCGATTGGAGCTGATAAATATTTGTGACTACTGCAGTCATTTGTCCAATGGGAAAAAAGGCTCTTGAGGCTCAATAAGCTCATCTTGACAGATGGCAATCTGAGAGACACAAGTGTTCATCAATTTATGCTTTCCGAGTGTTGGAGAGAGATGTAGATGGATTATTAAGTGCAGTGGAGTGGACTGATCAATAGGAAATAGATTGGACACTTATCTTGGGCAAAACTGACTAAGGATAAGAGGCTGTGTTTCAGTGTGGACTGTTGAGACAGCAGCTAAACGAAAGTTGTAGCCCCACAAGCTCCCCTGGCATAAAGGGTTAGGATAAGATTAACCTGCCTACCATGTAGCACTGTGGTTTACAGACTCTCCCCATCTTTGGAAACACAGAACCTTCAGGTGCGTTGACTGAAATGTAAAAGTGATGCTTTGAAACCTGGAGCAACATCATCACTTTTCTTGTGCTGCTTTCAGGTAACTATCACAAGTATTTAAACCTTGGGCACAGATGTGAAATTTCTTTCAAGAACATGGAAGAAAGGCACAGATCAACTCGGTAAGAAATGTTCTACAAATCACAAGAAATTAGCAAATTGAGAATTTATTTTTTCATTAAAAAAAAAAAAAAAGCTTGGGAAAAATGTCTAGGGAAAAAAGAAAAAAATAGGGAAAAACTATATTTAAAATAATCATAAATACATTTTCCAAATCTTGTTTCTTTGGTTTTTTTGTTTGTTTGTTTGTTTTTTACATTTTTTCTTTTCTTTTCACAAACTTTCAAGTTATTTTCTTGTACATTTTACAAAGTTCTTGCTAATTTTAGGGTAAATTCTTCTTTCATTGCTCATTGCATTCTTCTGATGTTTTTGCAAGAAATCAAGCCAATTTGCTGCATTTCAGAGTGTTCAATAAAGGAACTTACTTTGACTTCTTCCTGTAGCTTTCCGAATCGAACTGTGCCATTCAGAATCCTTTTGACGAATCCCTGCTTTTCCTGCTGAAGAACTGAAGCCTAAGGAGGGAGAGAGGAAGGACGGGGGGTTACTGATCTAACAGAGGAACACAGAGGAGGGAGTAGAACACACAATTGGACAAAGGATGGTGAAGGATAAAGGAAAAGAAGGAAAGTCTGTTGAAACAGTTGCCAATTTACAGTAGTCCTGTGTGAGGCACATGCACAGAAAAACTGTCAATTTGCAGTTTAATTTAACCAGTCAGTGGTCCAGATAGAACCAAGATAGGTGCGCAGAAAAGTGAGAAGGACATGAAGAGGATTCTTGGAAAATAGTAACATAGCATTCAAACAATGGTGAAATACCTGTCAGCCTAACAACTACAGCCAGTGCTGTGCTAATGTAGAATAAAATGACTTTAACATCAGCTTGTGTAGTATAATGAAGATGTTTTACAGCTGAGCGATTGCACATTACAGCTGCAGCCAAAGAAAAAACAATTTCACCTCATTAAGGCTGACATGGATCTCTTCTGTTCTCTACCTCTAAAGAGTGCGTACAAATCAGCACGGGTATTTTTTTTTTTTAAAAAAGCTTGTGATAAAGAGGAAAATGCATTAAAATGCACCCAAGTAAATGTTTTGGAGCGTAATCTGATTCACAGAGTATTATTTTCAGAAATACTACACTTGTGAAACTTGAAACTGTTCCACTCACTGAGTGTATAGTTTTCACATAGCCAGATCAATCTGACGATGTGCCAGAGGTAGAGAAAGGCCTGGCTGAACCATAATTTTGCACTACGGGAATAAAAGGCTCTGGGTTGTTAATATTTCTTTAAACCAATCACAGATGTCTCAGGCAGCACTAAGCCCAGACGTATCAATGTTGCTCTTGGAAAATAGTGTCCGCAGGGGATATGGTTCTGGTGGAACATCAGTATGTGGGGAGGTAACCCCTGGCATTAAAATGGCTAAATACCTGCAAAAAAACCCAAAAAAAAACATCCTAGAACCTTTAAAGACATTCAAAATATGAGCTGCTAGCTTGGAGGTTGTCGCTGTTCACACACAACCCTGAAATGATGTGTGGACACTTACAAAAACTTCCAAGTGTACTTGTAGTATAAAAACTATTAAACTTGTAGTTTACTGAGAGGATACTTTAAAATGTACTTTCATGAACCAAAAAGTGGGCTGGAAGTATATAACTAGTAGTTTCACACAGTGACGGAAACTTTGAAAACATTAACATACAGAAATCAGATGGGGACGAGAATTCTGTCTGTCATACACGGCCAATGCCAGGTGTATATAAACATTTATATATATATTTCATACACTAAAAAGTAGGCTTGAAATATATAACTAGTACTTATAAGTTTACTTTTAGTTTAGTTCCTTTTATAGTTGCAGGGCAAAATAAAAGTTAGCTGTAAAATAGTTGTATGTACTCAAATTTACAACTCTGACACTTCAAGTATATTAATAAGTATACTTTTCTAATCTAAAGAGTGTGCCAGTTTAGTCCCCAAAAGTGTTGTATAGAAGTAGTATACTTGATCAATAAACTTGAACTTAACTTGAAATATACTTAAATGAACTCAAAGTATACGTCTTTTTTGTAAAGGGAAAACGATCTGAGGATGCTAGTTTCACACAGTGACGGAAACTTTGAAAACAGTAACATACAGAAATCAGATGGGGACGAGAATTCTGTCTGACATACACGGCCAATGCCAGGCGTATACCAACAGTCCACATGTGATTCAGACTACTGATTGCATCATAGGCAGGACTGTTCAAGGAAAAATGCAGTGAAGAGAGACGGGAAACCTAAATTGAATCGTAAAGATGTTTTTGAATTGTGCCCAAAAGGTTAACATCAGCTAAGTGCCTTGGATATTAACACAAATACAGTTATCCTGGAGGTCACAGCCAGACGTTGAAAACTACAACTATACAACAAGTAGTTCCAACCAAGCAATCTGATTCGTCCACAAGACATTTAGAATGTGCTCAATTATGCATGACAGCATGCTTTCTTCGTCACTTCAAGAATTACTCTGTCGTTTCTTAATCACTGCTCTTGAAGAAATCTTATGATAATCATACCAGATCAGGCAGAGGACAAGATGCATTAAAGAATAGTATCAATGAATGTCAAATTATCTGCATCGAAGAGAAGAGAGAACTTCCTGAGGAAAGAAAGCTGACCAAATAAAAAGTAACAGCCGACTCACTGAAAGAATAAACTATAAACTAACACAAAGATGACAAAAAGCAGCATGACATTTGCATGTAGGACCATAAAACAGCAAACTCCACTGCAAACTAAAAACTGCTCAGTTCAGATATAAGCATGAAATACAGGCAGACTGGGACCGCAGTGAAAACGTTGTTTTTGACAGGCTAAATGCCATCAAGAAGCAGAATGAAGCAGAACACTTCAGTGATGCTTGCTAACCTTGGCGCAGGCGCAACGGTCCTAACCGCATCACTGTCATGTTCAAATAACGTTTAAGCACACCCTCTCATGTAATGTTGCTTAATCATAATCTAATTTATCAGCATTTGTCTTTAAATCTGCTCTTAAACAGCTTAACTACTCACATAATGTGATCTAGCCACAACACTGCAAATAGCCAATAATATCTGTACTCACAGCACACCCACATAAACACACTTGTGGTCATCCTGTTCTCTTCCAGACAAATCACTTCTTGTTAGCTTTAGACCTGCTACCTTTAATATGGTGTCAGTCTGACCTTCTGCACATGATGGGCTCTTGCTTATTCTCTAAAAAGGCGAGCCATGGCAAAGTCCCTGAATCTATTAACATTTACCAGAAAAATGTCCTCCGCTTCTCTGCCATACACACAGCCAACTGAGCCAAGCACACACTTCATCTTTCTGTTTGTTTTAGAATAGCTCTCTTTTGGGGGGTTGACATGTATCTCATGACTCTGACTGTACATTCGTCTCCCAACATTGCACAGCATCTCCTCTACCAAGTTAGAATTGCCATTAAAAAAACACTTATTCAGTCAGGTAGCGAGGCTCTGAATCAACAGAATGTGCTATTGATGGAATTGGAGTTGGTGTTGATCAATACAATGCTCCACAGCTACAGCAGGAGAAGCACACCTACTTTAAAAGCTACTTTCCAATTATTTCATACTTGGATATTTATTCTTGCTGAAAAAAGATCAAGTCACTAAAAATTATAGCAAACATGTACACGTAACAGCTGAGAGATGTTAGGTTTTGTTTGAGATCTCATTTGTTCCCAGTATTCCTTTCTCTCTCAACCATCAACTATAAAATGAAGTAAACACCTTTACTTACTATATTAAAACCTTAGTCAAAGAAAAAAATACCATATTTTGTGACTGTCACCTTGTTTTAATGTTATTGCAGCTCTGAACAGCTTTTAATTTTACCCCGTGCATTGCATTGTGGGACAAGATTGTCAGTCAACAGCCGACACTAAAACCATGCTTTTTTAGCTGACTATATATATTAAATGTAATCTTTCTAATGTGAATATGCTGCCCTCTGAAAGCTGGTTAGAATAACACTTTATGGCAAAGAGTTGGAACTCAGTACAGTTTGGACACCCAGCAGTTTTACACTTCCACTGGTCAGAGCAGATTTTACCCTGTCTCCTAGAAATTACATTTATATACCAGTAATTTAAAACAACAAATACATTTTTGAGTGAACTGTACTGTACTGCAGATTACGTTTTCTAAAACAAAATGAGAAAATGTTGCTTATTAATAAACCTGGTTAGTTGAATATTGTTGATATTGAACTCAGAAGCAAAATGTTCATTTGCAGTGTATGTCAGTTATCATTCTGCCGATGTATCTGCCCAGTGACTATGGGCGGAAATCTTGCTACAACCTGGTACAATGCATCTCTCCTTATATTATATAAGGTTAATGTTTTATTATGCCCTGTCTAAATAACATTACATAACATTGGGCAATCTTGCAATATACTTTTTACTCATAGTGACTTAAGATTTATTTCTATACTATTATCTTTTAATTTAGATCAAGATAACATATATCATATTCAGACCTTTTCTTCTTACCACCTCATGAACAAAGTAAACACAATCTACTGCATCCTGAGGGGAGATGCAGCAAGAAAGCCACCATTGCTTTCAGTTTACATAGCAAAGTCACTTATTTAATTCATCCTGTGTCTGCTGTCCTTAAGGTAACTGCTGACTGCAAAGCTGAAGATTTTTTTTATTATTGTAGATGTACCTGCTCTTTTTACACCTGGTCTTCACATGTGAAGACCATCATACAAAACTGACTAGACCTTTCACACGGCTGACATTCTATCATTACAGGTCAAAGCCAGCAAAGCACAAGTGAAATACATTTGTTCAACAATGGTTCAGCTCCATCAAGTGTCCCACTAAACCATGACAGTGAACCAACATGCACTTTTCATTTATTTAGGTGACCCTTTTTTAAGAGTGACGACACAAAGTGAATTCAGCCATGTGGGTACAACCTCCCAAAAATCAATGAAGTGCATCGGCTTTATCATACATGCTGAACTGGGTAAAGTGCCACATTACCAGGACCCTGGAGCTGGCTTACCAAAATGATTATGAATTATGCCTGTGCTTTTCCTGCTATGAATTTCCAAAACAAACAAAAAAAAAAAAAAACATCTATTGCAGGCACCTTGGTATATGGAATCATTGGAATGTTTAATCTGTCACACTTTTCACATCGCCTGCTGTTATTTGCAGTATCATCCCTGCATCTCATTGCTAACATGAAGAGTGTGCTGCAGGTGACTGCACCTGTTAGATTAATGGCACACACGACTTCTGGCACAAAAACAAAAGGTTTCCAGAGTCTGCCCTCAGACTACTTTGTCTCTGTGGATCAACTGTCATCAGCCACATGCTGCACAGCTGCTCCTTATTACTCAATAACTCCGCAGTATATGTAGACGGCAGCTTTATCAGGCATTTGCCAAATTGTCTGTGCTGCCTTGTTGCTGTAGCATTTGACTGATTCCTGCCTGCCAGTTTATGTTCTGGGTGACTGCCAGCTCTCCTCTGGTTGTTTTTCTAATCCTACCTGCTTTCACAGCAGTTAGGAGCCTTACAAATTACCATTTCACCTGCCTTTAAACCATACCTGCTAGTTTTGGTGTCTGCTATCAACAGCCTAAAGGTTTTTTAATATGAAATACTGCAGGAAATGAAATGGTAAAAAAATATGAACATATAGTGTGATATAGTGCAGTAAAATATATTGTACAGGGTAAAAAATATATTAAAGCAATAAATTCACCCTATATTCTACATCCCATATTATTTCATATTATATTATACTGTTTCAGTACATTATGTACCACATTGTCTTTCTATATTGCACAGATAAAATTAAATATTATTATTAGTTTATCACATTATGTATTACTCGGGTATACATTGTTTAAGCAAATGATATGATATTGACCTTACATCGACTTTACATTGCTTATTTTGCAGCTATTAATCACTCAACTATATCACTTCAGTTAAGGGACAGCAGTGCACTGTAAAATACAACATTGGTCATGGGTACAGTACTGCATACTGTTTCCCTTGTAATTTTATGTTTAAGTGTTCTTGTTTGGTACATTTTTAATTTATTTTATAGATTTTTTAAATTAGTGTTCTATGAAAGCTCACAGAAACTAATAAACATACGAATTAATCAGATTTTTGTCCAGTATAAATGATCAGTGTTTGTGTGTGTATGTGAGTGTGAGTGTCTATATTATCATATGCCACATCTAGTCAAATCTTTGAACAACATCATCAGTCTGACGTCAAGTTTGCCTCTAAAGGGCAACAGCCAATATTTAGGGGGTTCAAGGACAGCCTTTCTCTGCAGCGACAGAAGTGTCAGGGATATTATGTGTATGAAATTTGTACTTATGAGAGAACATTCAAAGTGTTATCTCAGTTTGGGGTTACATTTATCACTTTTGGTAGTGCGGAAACATGTTTAGTGACTGCATTTAATTAAAAAATCCATCGTATCTGAGAATAACAATATAGCTATTACAGAACAGTCCCAATGTAGAGATTTTCCAAGTTACAAGTTAGGATGGCATAGATCACGCCCTTAATTCAAAATATCTGCCAAAGGCACCAGCACTGTTGCTACTTCTGTATGACAATGACAATAAAGATGGGGAACTACATAAACACCAAAATATAAGACTACTCAAACTATATGATGAATCTCTGAGTTTAAATAAATAATTCAAATTAATTAAGCTTAACAAGTGAGAGCCATTATAATGGCTTGTCCATCTGGAGCAGCCTACAGGCACATTCTAATCAAAGATACAGGCATGACAGGGTAAATGCCTTCTGAAGAATCAAACTTACAGTTACAGTTAGGGTATCTTAAATTAAGATAAGGTAGAGGTCAGAGATAGGGAAGTATACAGCCATTAATTTAGAAATTGTTTCTGTAATAGGAATCTAAGTAATAGGATTTTTCCTAACTGAAACTGAAGAAGCAGTAGGATATTTTTCTGTAATGAGGCCCCTGGTCCCTACAGGGTGTCAGTAGTAATACTGCTATTATGTGTATCATGTGTACCACGTGATATAAAAACATCTTTCTACAGTATCAGTAGAATCAGTAGTACCATCTGTAACAGCTGGTCTCTCTCCTGGGAAATGTGCTCCGCCACAGAAATGACAGCTCCCATGTATTGCCGAGTCTTTTCCTCTTTCAACACACACTCCTCCTTCTGCCTCTTCAGTACACTCATCTTCCTCTCAGCCTTCCTGGATGATAGAGAGACATGAGAGAAGACAAGAAATGGTGAAACAGAATCAAAGCAAGTGAGGAAGAAAAAAGATTGGGAGAGCGAAATACAACAAGACAGACAGGGAAAGGAGGATTGTAAAAAAAGAAAAATGCAGGACAAATAAAATGGAGAAGGGAAGAGATTTTTTTAAATGCAGGGGGAATCAGGGCAGACAGAAAGGATCAGGGCAGGATCAGAAAACAAAAGAGAGACAAAGAGTTAATTGGATGATATTTTGAGACCCTTTCATCTTGATGCAAGCAGGAAAACAACAATCAAACACCTTCTGCCAGTCTTCACACTTCACAATGAGATACTCCACATAAATCACAGCTCAGGTCTAGAGGGAGGAGAGGAAGCTTCCAGAGACCAAATGGACAGATCATAGAACAGCTGTAATCACTTCCAACAAAAAAAAAATGTTCTGAAGAAAATAACTGGATCTCAACAAAGGTAAGATGTGTCCTGATTTCAGCTCATGTCTGCACAGAGTGTGAAATTACACTCTCACTCTGAAACTTGCATGATCATTCTGATTTTATTTTTTGAGTGGAGTGGGCATATTTTAAAGAAGAGAAGATTATCTCCATCTTCAAAACAAAGAGGGCCATCTGTGCATGGCTCTAGGTGTCACACCTCTGACATCTCCTGCAACCAGGGATGAAGCCACCAATTCAAAATTTCACTTCACAAGGTTTCTTCAGCTTAAGGCAAGTTAGTCTTAAGACTTTTTTTATGCTACTTGGAATGAAGTTTAAGACTAATTTTGTAATAACCAAAATCAAAGAGGGACAATTTGTCAATTATTATTTTGCCCAAATGTTTAGCATGACATTAAACATGAAATGTATTTTGTCCAGTGACAATGTTAGTTTATCATAAAAGTATATTTCTGGTTTACCAACTCAAGTGGGAAATATCTTGCACTCCTGAGATTCAACTGCTTAAATTCCCATCATGAGTCAAGTTTAAGAAAAGGAATTTATTAAAAAATATAGAAGTTACCAATTATTTTGAGATTTTAAGTCAGGATAAATGCATAAAATGCTATTTCCCATATCTGAGCATTTGTAAGACTTTGAACTTTGAAATATTCATGTGAGCCATTTTAATACCAATTTAAGACTTATTTTCAGAATGATGAATTAAATGCCTTTTAAGAGACTTTTTAAGGATCCACAGAAACCCTGCTTCAGGATTTAGCTGGGCATTCTCATCAGCGGCAGGACATTGAGGGAGATGCCAATCAAACACAGAAGGTGGGAGGACAATGAGCATGAACGGGCTTTAAATAATCACATTCTTCTGCAATTATAATAAAAATGATTTAAAAATGTGCTTCAGTGGTTGTACTTTCATACTAAAATATAAACAGTCATATATGAATCTTAGAAGATTTTCTAAGTCAATTTAATAGTGTGGTCATTCACTTTTGGAAGCTGGATCTGCAATGATTAATTAATTGTTGATTATTAAATGAATCCCCAACTAATTTGATAATCGATGAAATGGTCTGAGTTTATTTTTGAGAAAAAAAAATCCCTCAAATATTTTCTTTCTGTGTAAATCCTCTATGACAGTAAACTGGATTGTGGACAAAACAGGATATTTAAGGATGTCATTCTAGGCTTTATAAAGCACTGATTGACATTTTTTAGGATTTTCTGGCATTTTATGGATAAAAATTAATTGATAAATCAAGATCATTATTTGCCACCCTACCTTTAAACAGATCTGTATGTTGCATATCTTTGTGCTGAAAAAATAAATGAATAAACATACCAAATGCCATAAGCCTGACAAGTATTGACTGCACATTTTTAGTCTCATCAGCAGTAATAGTAGCGATAACAGTGGGTATAGTGACAGTAACAGTACACTCTCACATATACACACAAACTTTGGTTTGAAGGAGAAGTTTTTTAACATCTTCCCACACTTTTGGCCTAAACATTTGAGTTAATAGTGTGGTGTCAGCAGGTTTTTGTTCTTAACTGTCACACAACTTGGCTGAAAGTTATTTACAGATTAAAGGAGGTGAAAAAAAACACAGTCTGGGGAGGTGTTTATGAAATATAGTGTCAAACCCTTCTTAAGGAGATGGAATTGGGGCCAACTGGCTTTCCGTGTAAGCTTCATGTGTCAGGTGATATCAGACAAAGACAGCGGTGTATTTAGTACCTGCTGGCCTGTTTGGTGAGCTCCTGCTCAGCCTCTAGTCTCTTTCTATCCGCAGTCAGGTTGGCTCTGTCCAGAGCCAGACTCCTGTTCTCCTCCTGCAGCCTGGACAGTCTGAGAAGCAACTCGTCCATCTCGCTCTTATTCCTACTCTCCTGCTGCTCCAATTGTCTAAAAGCCAAAAGCAGATAGTCCATTACAAAAAAACATCCCGTACTTGGTAAACACTTTTCAACAAAGTGTGTCTTGTTATAATAAACTGTACAAACCCACAGAGATTTGTCTGACTTTTAATAACTCCTGCTAACTTGCATCCTTATTCTACTTCTTTCAATGAATTTGTGGAGTTTTCTGTCGAATCTCACTGGGTTTCCTTTCTCCCCTCTATCAAGTTATCAATTATCAATTATCAAGTTGTTACATCACCAAGCTGCTCTCTATTGCAATTAATGACATGCTTAAAGTGATGACAGTTTATTATACAACTATGCTTTTCCTCTACCCACAGCGCAAGTGATTAAAGAAAATAATAATAATAATTTATAAGAGAAACAATAAACACATTGAAGAAAAAAAAACAAATATGAAAAGGAAGAACAAAAAATAGTTTTTAAAGATTTACATGATTTGATTGGCATTTTGTTCACAAGGAGGTGTGCCATATTGCATCATAATTTGCACTGGAGATCTAAACAATAACAATAACAAATACATGGCCACAAACCACTAATGCATAACACACATTATCAACCAAAAGCTGCAAACCTTGCCATACAATCTAGATGTGGTTGCTATATTTTCAAAAAGTCCTGACTCTTACATCTCATGCTGCAGTAGATTTTATCTTATGGGATGTAGCTTGAAAACTCAATTCGCAGATGTAATAATGTAGGAGGGTGATCAGATTTCCAGTGGATTGTAATGCACTTCATGCAGTAATCTTGCCTGCTCTTTTTGTTTTGTTCTTGTTTATCTGCCATAAATCAATTGTTAACAGAATAAATAATAAACTGAACTAAGGTGAACTCTGGGAACTGAGGTGAAACAAAAAAGCGGTGTCCCAATTCAGGAGCAGAACTGGTTTTGACACTGACTGGTTTTTCTTATCGAGAAGGTTATGTTTAGCAGTACCGTCTGAGTTTCCCAGTGATGTTGCAGTGTTCTTCCCAGGTGATGGCATCCTTCAGGCGAGCCTGCAGAACTTGTACCTCCCTCCCATTTTTCTGCACTTCCCTCCTGCTCTCTTCCAGCTCCTCCTGCAGACGCTGCTTTTCTGCCTCCAGCAACATCAGCTGCTTCGACACCTTGGAAACTGCAATGAGAGAGAGGACACAGGGAGGAGAGGTGGAGATGTAAAGTGGAGTAAAATGAGCAAATGTTTTTTTAACCATAGATAGTTTTCCTTTGTACCTATAGCTTGCTTTGAAGAATTCTTTTAATTTTCACTTATTAACAGGTAGCACTCCAACTGTTTGGTATTTTCTTGACCATGAAATTGACTTTACTCATCTGTTTGGCACCCAGCACAGATCACACTGTGCACAGGCGGAAGGAGAGGTGCAAACAGGTAGGAGATCCATTCAAACAAAGGAGTGCAGAGAAAGTTGTGGAAAATATGTCTTATCGCTTTGGTGGTTTTGGAGAGCAAACTAAATCTAGACGCTACTGTGTGGCAATGAAACAGACACCAATGAAGCTTTTAGTGCCTCCCCAAAACTCACTTTCACAAGAAAGCCTACCTTTAACATTATTATTAATATTATTTGATGGTGTTATATTTTTTTTTAAATATTTTTATAGTGGCCTTGTTTTAGTTTCCCCATGTAACTATTTTATGCACTGTCATATACTTCACACTTTTACCTGTTTTAAATTAGTTTGTTCTTTTATCGGCATTCTACCTGTTTTATATAAGATCATCTCCTTTATTAGCATCTTATCTGCTTATATCTTTTACTCTTAATTTTATCTGCTTATATGAGTTTAATTCTCTTATCTGCATTTTACTTATGTATTTATGAAATTGTATTTTTGTTCTTGCACCCCAGTCTGTTTATGCATGCAGTGCTATCTGTTCTTAATTTTGGCTATGTCATTTTGGTTATGTCATATTATTATTAATAGTAGTAGTAGTAGTAGTAGAAGTATAAAAATGCCTAAACAAGCATACGGTAGTAATGTTTAATGTGGATAAATGCAGGAACATTGAACAGAAGAATGTCCGCACACTTCAGCTCCCTTTACAGTTTTTTTTAGCTCGAAACGTCGTTGGGTTTGTAAGTATCTCAACAAAAAAAACTGTAAAGGGAGCTAAAGTGTGCAGACCTTCCTTTGTGCAATGTTTGCATTTTAATGTGGTTCCAGCAACTTCTTCAAAGTTTTTATGGATGCGCGTATCTTTAACTTTTTGCATGTCACTTAAATGCAGGTACATCTATAAATAAATCCAGAGTGGATGATTCTTTTAGCATCTGTTGTCCACAGCTGCTTAGGACTGTACAAAAAGCTTCTCCTTCAGTTTACCGAATCCCTGCAGGCATCAGACATGACACCAGGCCACTACAGAATAACCACACATACCCTGTACACACACAGGAGACAAGAGACAGCAGATTACTCATTAATCATCATTAATCCTATGTATCACAGTCTCCCTTCCAAATTTAGAAAAACAACAAAAAAACTGTTAAATGTTTTTAAAAAAAAAAACAAATATGAGGTAACCATTACAGTTACAAATAGTGATGAATTATGACTAAAATAGCATCAGCTTGACGTGATCATATAAACTTCATAAAACTATTTTTATTGTTTGCTTGTATTATCCATGTACTAATTATCTGTTACCTTCAGAAAAGTGTTTGCTGTGGTTGGCCTTTGCCTTAACATGTTGAGCCTCGAGCTGATCAATCAGAACCTGGTTCTCCTGCAAAACCAGTAGGGCCTGCTGTTGTAGCTGGTGACTGAATAGAGAAAGAAGGAGAACAAATATGTCTATAACACAAAGCTGCTACAATATGGCACATGGATAATCAGCAGCTCACCTTATTGGTCTTGAACAGGTTACAACTTTTTGAAAATGAAATAATTTTTACTTTAAATACACATGTGGTCTGAATCAACACTGGGTATTGGTACATCCATTCTTAAATATATCATTGAGAATATAACTAGTTACGGGAACTTTTTTGTAGCAGTGTTAGTACCACATTTCATTTATAATGATCCTTGTAACAAGTTACATTTTTTTACAGGCCTATTGTTGTACTTTTTGTATTAATGTGTTGTGGCACTTAGCTGTGTGTATGTTATGATTTATTCATACTAATAACCACTATACAGCAGTATTTTGTAGGAAACTGAAACCTCACTGTTTGTATGTTTACAATCAAATGCGATCATTTGGGTATTTTTGTTCTTGATAACTAGTTTTGCAATGCTTTAAATCATTGAGTACAATCAATGACCTCTGAGTGAAATCAGGGAAAGCACTAAGATAATACTGAACAAACAGTGCAACACTTGTTTTTCTTGCTGTAAAGCGTCTTTGAGTATTGTGAAAAGCGCTCTATAAACAAAATGAATTATTATCATTATTATTAACACTTGGAAAACACAGCATTTCCCATTAAGCTTGACAAACCTGTGGGAGAAGAATCAAGCTCGAGTTGATGAAAAGTGTGCAGGTGTTTGACTGAGAGCCCCTGAAGTGATTATTTAGTCAGTATGCAAATTGATGAACTATATGCAGCTCTTAACATTTAGTCTAACATGTTGGCACAATAATGATACATCATGTTGTTATATTCTGTAGGGAGGAAAGGATTTCATTTCATATCTCTTCTAGAGCATCCGACCTGCAGTCTCTGCCTGCCTTCACTTGAGCAGGTGGTGTTTTTGATCGTGAATACTAAGCAGTTAGTTATGCACTAAATGCAAATGTATGCACATTTATTAAACATCAAGACACACATGACTAATGTCTTACTAAATCCTTAGATTGTTCTGGAGTTGGTACACAATTTAAAACAGGTTGAAATGTCTAAATGACTATATCTGCCCTCTGGAGTTACTTACAATGAGTAGATTAGATGCAAATTTGTAGGCGTCAGCAGCATTTCAAGCTAGAGTGTACTCTGAAAGAGTAGCGATGGGCACAAAAGATGTAAAAGTTTTACTGCTTTTATTTCATTGTTTCACACAATATTCGATATAGTAAGACGGCCAGAAGCAGCGGGACAGAAGAGAATAAAAGAGGCATTTAATTTTCACTACGTCAGGGTAATGAATGGTGACAGCTAAGCAAGTGCTGACAGTGCTGAACCAATACATATGCACAGAGTATATTTTGTCTTACCAGTTCTTTTGGCTGATCCCTCCAATCTTTGCAATTTCATCATGGAGTCTCTCATTTTCTTTGATCACCTCCTGTACATGAACGCGCAACTTCTTCACCTCCTCCTGTGCCGAGCAGACAAGGAAGCAGAAGAACTTCTAATTTTAACAGACAGCTAAAAACAAAAAAGAACTCTTTAACTTTATGAGTCATTACTCCTGCAGGAACCTGCAGGAAGAGCTGCTTATGTGTCTGATAACATGTCACATTCTCCTGAGTGATCGGATGACTGATGATTGAAGGGATAATCAGAAGAGAGAAAAAACACACACAGTCTCTCACATAAACTTTACCTCTGTGGTTTGCAGACATGCATCTTTCTCATTCATCCTGTCTTCATATGCCAGCAGCAAAGGAGATAAATACTTCATGTCAAGCTACAAAAAAAGGATGAAGACATATGATTTAAATTAGCTACAACATCAAAGCCATGAATCTTTTCCCACACAAGGCTTATTCAAGACCGTAAAATAACTTCACAGCCCGAGTGTCATTGGTTGGTAAATCTGAACTGTGCCAGGTGCCTATTCATTTTCATGATCTATCCAGCAGGTTTTATTGTGGACAGATAGTGAGCAACTTGGCATTCTGCTTTAGTCATTTGAAAGATCTATTTCTTCTGAAACTCTTTAGTCAAACTGGGCCAGCACTTCCAAACTGTCATACCAGCTATGTATGACCACACTTTCCCATTTTAAATCCACATTATTGGCTGAAAAACTGTTTTAGTATAAGAGGTACTAGATTAAATTATCACACAGCTGAACTAAAAAAAAAAAAACAATGAAAACATAGCAATATTAATTTGAACCAGCCATGAGCTTCGACTAATGCCCTAATGCTATATAAACATACTAACCAGCCAGGGAGGAGGAGGCCCTGTCTTTGGTAAGCCACTGATTCTGGAGCTCTGAATGAGACACAGTATGGAAGAGAAAGAAAGTTATAGCTATTGTTAATATGCAGCTTTAAATATTTTACATCACACAAATTAAATATAAAAAGTAAAGTAAATATAAAAGTTTGTTAATACAACCAGAGGATGAAAGTCAAAAAATGTTTGATATGTTCTTGTGTGCAGGTGTTTAAGGGATTTCACAGGGAAGTTAGTCCAACATTTATAGAGCAAAGAACATTAAGGTTTGATAATAGAACAAATGGGCAATCACAAACAAACAACAATGGGCCTCAGTATCTTTTTTTTTTATCAGTTTCCCTTAATTTGTTCTTAAGAAACATCCAAAAAAAGTCTGCATCTGATTCATAAAATGTTCTTAGACAGCAGAATTGTTTGCACACTGTGGTCTCATAATGATGAATGTCATTGCTCTTGTAAAATAAAAGTGCATGCCAGTTAATCCTAATCCATAGGTAAACACCCTGCAAATCCCCAACAAAAGGACATGAGACTGCAAGGTCATGGGTACACACAGAGACTGAAGAAGAGGAAGAAAGGCTGAGAGAATTAAGTCAAGACTGCCCAAATGAAAGTCTGAAGAACGATGGAGCAACTGACTCAAAAAAAAAAAAACTTCAATAGTGCTCTTTTTGGGGAGAAGTTAGAATAGAATAGTTTCCTGCAGAAATTAAACATTAAACAAGCTGTCATATTTATTAGCACCTGGAGTGGACAAAAAAGATGCATGGGGTGCTAAAAAAATATGCACTGATTAACCACCCACAACTGCAAACCTTACACATTACAGTAGCAAAATTGTCAGGACTGAGGAGTCAAACACCAAGGTGCTTTCCAGGGAGCGCATGTGCGTGCTTGTGAGACAGAGAGAGGGGAAAGAAGGTAGAAGGGGCAATATTTCACGCAGTGTCTCTAATTTCTTTAATAACTTACACAGAACGCTGCTTTGCCACTTTTTGTCACACACACCTAAACAGCCTTTGATATTTTCTACGGTGATCCATCACTAATGATTAGATGGCAGGGTTCCCATTAACATTACTGATGTGAATTGAAGAGTTTAGTTTAAAAAAAACAAAAAGCTTTTAGTGAAATCGTCAAAAAAGTTATTAAAAATATATTAGAAATTATAAAGATATATATGAAATTCAGATTCTTTATTAGCATACAACTGTAGCATTGAAGAAAACACAATAACTTTTTATTCCGCACAAACATGTCAGCACAAAATATGCGTGAGTGTGCTCTTTTGTGTGCAAAGATTCTGTTCTTACCGAGGAAGGAATCCCAAATAAGAAAACAATGGCAAATGTAATGTCAGAATCTCTGTAAAAACTTTGTTGATAAGTTTTAAGAATGAATTTCCTCTTAAGAATGGTTGGTGACTGAGGCCTATTGTTTGTGCGATTAGCGGAGGGAAACAAATTTCAATTCTAGCTTGGCTAATTAAACCAATTTAGACTCACGTTGCATGCCCACTGTACGCAATGATGCACAACCGGAAATTCATTCCCATTCATTGTGTATTAGCAGCTACTGATTCGCCGTACAGAGCATGCTGGGATGCCTGCGATGCGGACCAAGCAGGTGGCGCAACGACAGGGCATGGGCAATTGTAAACATTCAAACAGTGCTTGCATCAGCACAGACCCTCAAGCTGCAGCACCAGCAACTTTCTGAATAAATACAGGAGATGCTAAAGTGAAACTAGCTGATCATCTAGCTATGTAAAAAAAAAACATGTTTTTCAGCAAATATCTTAGTTACCATAATATTATTCATATAAATCAGCCATTTTCAGTTTTATCTGTAAAATATGACAGAAAATGGTTTTATACTGTTGCTTTTTTTTGTAAATAAAACATGGGGGGGGGGATAATGCAATACTAATTTCTTAGTATTGCATTATTCTACTATAAAACTACTCCTTAATCTTTTCCTGTATCTCTCCCTTTCACCAGCAGCACCACAGCTGTCAGTAATGAGGGCTAGCAAAGATATGCAGCCACAGCAGAAGCAAACTGGTTGTTATGAGAGCAGGAGATCTCTCAGTGAGAAGACACAGCATGAGGCAGGCATGATTAAAACCCAAGGCCAGCTTTTGTCTGCAGTGTAAACACTAACATCCCAGAATGGACAGGGAGCCACTGGGGGGGTTGCAGTACAGAATGAAACAGACTTAAATTCCTCCCGCTGGTGAAGAGAGCAGAGGAGGAGAGTACATTAAAACACATACACCTGTTTTCATCATTACAGTCTGACAACATGGGCTGTAAGCCCTGCTGCAATTCAATGAAGGTATCAAACTTCTACAGGTACGACGCTCTATTAAGGCTACCTACATTAGCCTTTCATGAGGGCTTCACTCAACTTACAGGAGGTCTTATTCATAATTTGTCAATGTGTTAAATAGATTGAGGCGAGGAACTACTCAGAAAGCAGAGGTGTTACCTTGTAGCTAGTCATACCTCCTGTTTGGAAAGTGGTCTGTAGTGAGTTTGGTAGCGGCTCAGCTCCACATTCAGGCGGTGAACTGTCAATTTGAGGGCGTCATTTTCATCCACCAGCTCCTGAGCATGCTGCCTCAGATTTAGGAGCTCTGCCTGGCTGCCTATAAGCACAGCAGAGAAGATTACAAATATTTTTGAGACATTAAACAATGCTCTTTTTTTTAGAATAGTTCATTTAAAACCTGGGGCATCATCAATTTTTTGTGCTGCTTTCAGATGCCTTTTACAGGTAGTTTAACCTTTGAACAAAGAGCTAATTGGGGCAATTTCTTTCAAAAACATGGGTGAAAATGCAAAGAGCAACTTGGTAAGAAATTAGTAGATATAGAAGCTAGAGAAAACTATTGTGAAAAAAGAAAAAAGCTTGGGGAAAAAATGTTTAAAATGATCATAATTACAAATTTAAAATAAAGTTACAGAATTATTAGAATTTTCATTGCCCAAAACTTTGCAAAATAGTAAGAAAATTACCTGAAAATAAAAAAGGTACAAAACAAACAAAAAAAATGGCCATTGAAAAAGTGGTGAAAATAAGGATTTATTTTATAAATATTATTATATTTTTTTCTGTAACATAATCTTAATTATAACATTATTTAATTATAAATACAGTTTTCTGGACATTTTTGTCATTACTTTTTGGATTGTTTCCAAATAATCCTCTTCCTGTTTTTAAAACGAATGTTCGGGTAAAATATTTTTGCAGTTGGCCATTTCCTTTTTACCCATCTTTTCAAAAGAAATCAAACCAATTTGCTCAGTTTTCAAAGGCTTAAAACAGTACAAAAACTGGTGTCATTCCAGGTTTTAAATGATTAAATATTTTTAAACTAATTTCCAGGTAATTTTCTTATACTTTTTTCTTATTTCTTGTAAATGTTTGGAAGATTTCTTTTTTCATTGCTCATTGCCTTCCCTTCCCATGTTTTAAAAGAAATCAAGCCAAGTTGCTTTCAAAGGGTTAAATATAATGAAAAGAATAATTCAGAAATATTCCAACAAATACATTACTGTAAAAAGTGTTAAGGGTTTAAAACAATTCACTTCAATAGCCATGTTCATTATTATAGTTTCAGGAGGAGAGCGTTATGAAGTCTATACTAAAAGGCAACTATAATTTATGGCAAGATAGCTTTGGTGTTTCTTCAAAATGGCTTTGATGTTCCATGTGCTCTGCTAGCTGACCCTGAACCGCAACAGAATTTCACCCCAAGGGTATAATAAAGAAAAGATTATTAATGCCCCAGAGTCAGAGAATGACAGTATGCTGCTTCTTTCTGCCCACCAGGTGGTCAGTCTCTAACCACCAAGCCAACCTGCAAACCATTTCAGCTGCCAATTTTCAATCCTTCTTTTAACTCTTTTTGATTCATTTCCTTTTCATGTCCCTCGCCCCCTTCTTCTTATCATGCTGAGATGCTGCTATGGAGCTAAAGGATAAGAGCCATATCCACTGACAGCACTCTCTCCACCTCCCTCCTGTCAGCCCTGCACAGACCTGTTGTGACTCACTGCTTCATTCCCCCTCCCTTCATCTATTTTTCCCGTTACTCTTTATTTCACTTTATTGATTCTCTTTCACCCTTTCCTCATTTTCTATATATCAGTTCCTCTGTGTATCTCTCGTGGCACCTCCACTCCTCTACCTGCAGATGACCTCATGTTTGAGGAGGATGGACTGTGACTGATCTCCTGTTCCAGCCGCTGCAGTCTCTCCTCCAGAAGCTTCTGTTCATCTGCCATCCTTGTGTTGTTCTGTGAGGCCCACGCTGACTCTCTCTGCTCCTCACCGCACACCCTGCTGGGCTCTGGAGAGAGCTGGGTGGGCTGTTTGGGGTTTTGGGCTTGACTGGGGTGGTTGGTGGTTAAGACGGGTAGCACAGCTGTAGAAGGAAGATAAATACTTTTAATGGCAGTACATAACCACATTCTAAATGGAATAATATGTGAAAATGTACTGTATTCATAAAAAAATGTAGTCTCAGTACTTATTTGCATGGAAATATGTACTTAAGGCAATAAATCAAAAAAGAAATGTGTATTTTGTTTTGTTTTGTGTAGTTAGCCAATATCTAGTGGGAAGCGTGATGCAAATGTCCTTAAAGGGATAGTTCAGATTTTTCATAGTCAGTGGTCATCAACAAAACATATTTTAGCCACTTAAAAATGTCCCACCTAAAAAAAAAAAAATCAACATCAGTTAAAGATTAAAGATTATATTATATTTAGAATATTTTCATTGCTTTACCTTACTTTCAGATAGTGGGAAAATGACACAGTCATATTCATGTCTTTAAAGCCAGACTCCACTGTTAAAAACTGTGATTTAATATCGCTGATTGCAGGAGCTGCTGGTCTACAGCTTAAAACAGTTTGTTCTGATTCACCAAAATCACAAAATAACACTAGCTAACTAACTGATTGAGGCAGCTGTAGACCAGCAGTTCCAGTTATTTAAGTAAGCCAAAATAACTGGTTTCCTCAATGGAGTCTGCTAGTTTTAAGGAGAGCATATTTGGGGAACTGAAGCCATTAATGTTTTGGTTGTCTGATGAAAAGGTAAAATGTAGAAAATGCTCTCAATATAGCATACACATGAACTAAAATGAATTTATTTTAGGCAGGACTTTTTTAAGGTGGCTAAAATACATTTTGTAGCTGCCCCCATCCACAGCAGTATATTGTGTAGCCTAAATGTTGGACCCAAGCCTGCTTCTCCAAACTTGGGGCGATATTACATCAATTGACATCCGCGGTATGTAATATAGTATGTAATACACTGACTATGGATAGATACCCCAGCTCAAAAAATATAAACTATCCATTTAATTGCCACTCGTGCCTTCTTATTTAAGGGGAGACATCTTTTAGCATGGAAGCTCAGAGAAGCAAAAATACAGCCTGCCGAGCAACCAAGAAATAAAACCTAACAATACACATGCTTGCTACTACATTAAATACACTGAATATACCCAGCTTATAGTATATGTTTATGTATATCTCGGTTGTGCACAAAGATGGGTGCCATGAAAACATGACAAAAGGTTAAGTATCATAGATACAGACTATAATATTGATCCAAAAGTACTGGTCTGTCACAACATGACAGCACAGAAAGAAAGAGACATTTATTTTGCTTTATTTTACACTTTCGAATTACACCTACGTGGCACATCTTTACGGCTCTTCCTGGTAGATGCTTTCTTCTTGGAAGAATCACTGCTGGCTCCGGCAGACTGGACACTGGTTTCCTCAGGGACATCTGAGAGACAGGAAAAATCACGCTATCATTAAATGATTACAACTGCAGATGTAGCACTGGGCCCCATGTGCTTTACATAAACCAATTTGACCATGAACTGCATATTGTTTTGTAAAAGTGACTTTCTCCATAGCTTTAATGAGTTACTTAGGAATACAGCCAGCCTCTGTGTAGCACACAGAATTGAGTGATTAAGGTAGGAGCATTCTAGGGACACATAAAACATTTTAATTTAGCACCATCAAAAGCCTGAGGCCAGTGCTGGTAATAACAGCTATAATGAGACTTTCCATTTAGCTCTAATGATGTGAGGCTACATTATGTCTGTTGTGAAACTACATTTTGGTTGATTAAGAGCTATATATTCGTCCTTCGCTTAAGGCTGAGGAGTCAGACATGGTGTGGCTTAGTCTCACTATTCACTCCTTTTTCTTTGGATGGGAGAAAATTCTGAAATCATCTTGCATGTCTCTGTTTTTTATATATTAAATAGAAAAATGCAAATCTTTGTTAGATAGGTTTAATGGAGGTGTACATCAACATTTTATAGATTCATTTCATAGATTTGTTTTTCTGGAGAATTTAAATCAGACCCTAATTTCAAAGTGCACCAGCAAAATATCCCCAACATAATTACATTAGTTTTGCTGCATGCTGTTTGAGACATTTTCATAGAACATTTGCTACTTCATTTGATTTTATTTTGTCAGGTAACAATTAATAATTGCAAGTAATACAACTACTCCGTATGCTGCTGATGGCAGCCATGAGATTTTGCTTTCTATTTACTGACATCCACCAAAATACTGTCTGTTAAAGTTAATACTACTGCCTTCACTTAAGTGGTTACAACCAGCAGCAGTATCAGCTTAAATGCTTTGAATGTAATATGTAAACTGAGTGGACCCTGATGATCTCAGAAAAGTCAAAGACAGTATGTCACTGTGTTGAAGCTGAGTTCCTACCATCTCTAGATCAGAAAGGTGTACTACAAAGCAAGATTAGTGTCTTAGCGAGGTATGTTAAGTATAAAGCCAGGGTTTCCTGTGCTATGAAGGCGCTGTTTTTTAACCTGGTTAAATCACCATGGTAACTTCAAAAAGCATCCTTCACAGCTTCTTTGGCTGTGTATAATTTTAATATAAACAGCAATCTAAGGTAAATCTACCATGGATTGCTTCATTACATCATACTCAGCATTTAGCCCTATTCATAGCCAGGGTTATTTTGCCATTACTGACAGATTACGAGTTTGTCACTGCTGTGTTCATTCACTTGTGTAACATCTGCCAATACTAGTCCGCCCATCTCCCATTAGTGTGAAGTTCAAGTTAGTACCTGGAGAAGGCACTCTCCTGCCAGACATCTGAATCAGCTGGGGTGGGCTGGCCTGAAAGACAGACAGGCAACACCAACAGACATGCAGTCAGACAGATAATGAGTACATCTTTACAAAGAGATTTCAAAAGCCCCACTGTCTGGATCCCTTTTGTGCAGGGCTGTTTCAGAGACCACTGCCTTTATGGCCATTGTCAAAATATGGAAAATAAGATCTTGCCGGTGCATTTATTGTTGCAAATCTTCAGAGACACATTCAAGCAATTTGAATGAGTCACAGTGGTGAAAAGAGCAAGACAAAATACATAACTGTGGCAGGCAGAAGAATGCTCTGAGGCTATAACCTGTTTATTTCACACCATAATTATGTGTCGAATGGCACTAGGAACACCTATCAAATGATAAAAAAAATGTGTATACACTCAATTGGCAGTTTATTAGGTAAACCTAATGCAGTTTAATATAACAGTCTTGCAATAAATTGCACCTTAATGAAAGTTATTCAGAGAGATGTTAATTGAACTGTATTGTTAGTTTGGAGTCTGCAGTCTGTGGTGCTGTTGAGCTGTGTTTCTGCTATTCAGCCTGCCTACAAATGGGGTGAACAAAATAACAGAAACACTTGCTAGTTTAACTTCTTACACTAACCCACATCCTCACTCTGAATGATAAAGAGCGGCTAAATGTGGCTGTCTGTTGACAATCCTGTTGATTTATGACAGCACAGACAGATTTTTCTTATGGATCACATTTGTATGGTGGTAAATCATTCTTTTACAATACACTACTATATTAAAGAAAGTTAAAATGTTAACAAGGATATAAGGGAAAGGAATAAAGGATCAGACTTCTTTTTCTTTTCTTTTCTTTTCTTTTCTTTTCTAGATTAAATCAATTTATTTTTATGTATACTCATTATCTATGGAGAGATATAGGTCATCAGTACTAACTGATATCGAATGTTGCTACACGCACTGGACTGTCACATTTTCCAAAGGTAAAATCTCTTTTGAATATGCTCTTGGCATGCCAAAACCGATGGACAATGACAAGTAATACCATAGTGGTTGAGTGGAGACAGTGGAAATTAATGATTATTTAATAATATTGGGACCCAATGTATCCTATATATGAATGTGTACTGCGGTCTTTCTTTCCCTCTTTTACTCACTATCTTTTATTATTTTGTGCTGCTTTTGATACTGTACATGAGTGTGTGTATGGATGTAAATGTTGATTGATTGAGTTGATTGTAATGTATCATTTTACATGATTTGTTAATAAAGACAATAAATACTGTTAAAAAAATAAAATGTTATAATATTTTCAGCTAACTTTAACTGATAAATAAAGTAGCTGGCAGCGAGACTCTGATAACCTGGGAAGAAAAACTGGCAGGGGACAAAGAGCCCACTGGGACCATTACAGGTGAGCAACCCCATGTAGCAGGACAAGAGCATGAATAGAATAGAAAAATGGAATAGAGTCTGTGAGAGAGCAGACTCTTGGGATATAATAATTGGGAAGAGATCCCACAGGCAGAAATTACAGACACAGACCGTGGGACAGACTTCACTATAAGCAGGTAGAGAGAGATATTTCAGGTGTGTGGTTGGGGAAAAAGTACCATTTGCTAATATCCTACTGTCAGTGACTACCATATGTTGCAATTACAGTCAATTTTCTATGAAATTACAGGGTTAGAATAAGACTAAATTGTTGCCACCTGATTGCCGGATCAACATGGTTTAGTCCCAAGCTATATAACTGAACTTCTGACTCCTGATGTTCCTGATCGTGGTCCTAGATCCTCTAGTCCACTCTTACTAGTCCCGAGTTCAAGGCTAGCGACTAAAGGTGACCTGGCTTCTGCCACTATGGCCCCCACGCTCTGGAAGCCTCTTGCTACGGCTGAATAGTCCTTTTGGCTTAGGAGGGTTCCTAACTGGAAGTATCTGAGCAGCTGCCATGATAAGAGCTGTTTGAATTCTCCCAATATTAAGGAAAAGGTGCTTCAATGCTTCCTTTATTATCTCTTTCAGCAATAAGATACAGTGTACAATCCTTTACCAGAGGAAAGGGGATATCCATCCCACAATTCCTTGCTACAGCAACATTTAAAGCAACGTGCCACATCGACCACCATGCCACAAGCTTAAAATCTGGTCTTTGCCCTGAATGTGGGCTATATATTCTACAAAAATACGTATATATACACATTATATGTATTTAATATTAACTATTTACTCTTTTCTATAATGGAGCTTCTAGCCAAAATATTTCATGAGATTGTAATTCTATAACCGGAGTGACAATAAACATCTCTATAAGATCATAATTAGCATTTTAACCATAATACCAGGGGGTGCTTTGAGACAGATGACGTTTTCTAATTCAGCATGTTTGAACACTAGTAGGTCTTACAGGATGTACATATCTTGCTAAAATTGTTAAAACAAATATTTTTATATAATCATAATAGGATTCATGGCGATAAATATGAGAAAGACGGTCAGTGGGAGCAACCGTCACCTGAGACAACGTTACAATTCACCTCCATGACTGGGAGCCTAAATTACTTTTTATTTTAATTCTAACCTTGCTATAAATGTTATATTTTTCACTAGGTTGTTGTCATTTAGCCTTTATGATACGCATGGAACAACAACGTAAAAACACACTGGGCAAAGTAATAACAATAATATCGACATTATCATTATCGTCAACAACAGCAATAATAATATTACTAATACTACTATAACTACTACTACTAATAATAATAATAATAATCCTAATTTATAGCAAACTTTTTAAGATCTGCATCACAAAATCCTTCAAGAAGGCAGCAAATCAACGCTCAAAGTATTTAAAAGAAAACAGATAGTTAAAAAATATAATTAAATATATTTAAAATAAATATTTAATATAATTAAAAATATTTGGTGCATAAAAACCAATACAGTGAGGATGTGCTTTTAGTAGTCCAGCATCTGAACACTGTAGTTTCATCACAGCAGACCCACGCCAATAACATCCACCGTTGCATCATTACAGAGCCAGGGATAACACTGCAGTGTTTTTTCCCTAAGTCCCTAAGAATTCTCCTTCACAAGTTTCCTTGACTTCATGACATTTTCTGTAGAGGTTAAGGAAAAGTGGTTAGGAAAGAAGATTATTTGGACTTTCCGACGGCAGCCTCTGCCCAAAGAGCTTAGGCTTCCTAACACATTGCCTGTCTTTAAATCATTGCTTGAAACATAGTTTTTATAGCAGAGCTTTTCCTTTTAATGCCTGATTTGTGCATTTGTTCTTTTGTTCTGTTTTATTTATTGTATTTTGTTTATTGTATATATTTATTAGTTTTGTTCTTATGCACTTTGTGAAGCACTTTTTTAGATAAGTGCTACACAAATAAAGTCATTATGTGATAAGTCTCAGGATATACTTAAATAAATTACATAGAAATCCTGCCATGGTACTGAAGCCAACAGCTTTAACCAGATGCTTAGTATTAAGTTTAAGTCTCCTTTACTTCCTTCCCACACTCTATGGATAAGGGAAGTCCTTCATTTTGTCAAGCTAGAAAGAATCAGGTGCATAATGAAGGAAAGAGCCCTTTTTCAAGCATATACGAGAGCTGGACTTTTCAGATATTCCTGAATGATCGATCATGTATTTTAGGGACATTAGATTGCGATGTGACAGGCAACTGTCTGACAGACAACCATCATTATACACATGTATTTACATCCTTTTTTTGTTTTTGTCTGGTCTGGGTGCAGATTTGATTTGTAGTATTCATCTTGTTTTAGTCCTGTCTTGGTTTTGTATATTTTCTATTTTACTTAATACTTGCTTTTATTTCATCTCTATTGGACTGACCAATTATCTATGTGTCCTATGACAATGGTGGGGTAGAGTTTTAGCTAGAACATTAAATAACTGTTTCATACACTAATTAAGGAAAGACAAGGAGGCTATAATGGGAAGGATAACAATGATGATAACAGAATCACAACATGGTCAGTTGATCAATGTGATACCAAACACTGAAGTATTCAAACAGCAGTTACAGCAGTGGAGTGTTTCCATTGGAAACACCACTATGAATGTAACATTATTTTGTCCATAATATACCCAGCATTCAGCTGTCACACAGACTTCAGCTGCCTTTCTAAAGCTAAATAACAGCAGAGAGGTGCTGGACAATGTGCCACTCTGTTTACTCGCCGTTTTAATTTTGGTCAAGACAATGAATTCTAAACACAAGCCGTATTAACGTTAGCAACAACATTTACCTAACGCTGACGTTAGCTTGTTTTAGTCCTGTCTTGGTTTTGTATATTTTCTATTTTACTTAATACTTGCTTAATACATGCTTTTATTTCATCTCTATTGGACTGACCAATTATTTGTGTCTTTTCTAACTGTTCTATTGACAAAAATCAATAAACAGATTGTGGGGAAAAAAGAAACCAACAGCAAAAAGAAAGTAGTGATTCAGGAATACTAAAAGGACATCTCAACACTGCAAGCAAAATTTATGTAACTGCCTAAGAGCAAAATCCTGTGACAGTAAACTGTGCAAATCACATCTCAACAATAAAAGACTAGAAAGAGACTACATTTCCTTTTTTGTGTGTATAACTGTGCCTCCCAGTGGGTCAGGCTGGTATAACAATGTCCATGCTTCAGCGATAACACAAACTGAACACAAACTGAACCTAGTATAACAGATATTTGAGAAAGAATAGTTTTCTTCTCTCAATACAACAGTTTAGAAAGCAGGTATCCTGACTTTTCATAGCAAGAAAGTAAAAAGTGTAACAGATTTCAATCATGATGTCTCAGTAGGCCATTACAGTGTACACACAGGGCCCTAAAACTGTCTTGCTAGAATATAATGTGTGTTGTTATTTAGGGAATTAATCACACCTGAACCTGTCTTTCCTACTATAACATGGACTATTGACTCCAGTCCTCTGCTGGACTAAAGAGTCAAAATGCAGGTTAACTTGTTCACTAAAAAGATCTTTAACAGCAGTTATTTATGGTGGGAAGAATTGTTTTCATTTGTTTTCAATGACAACATTTTTTCAATTGGGATTAAGTCAGTTCAATTCAAACAACTTTATTAATGCCAAAGGGCACTTTGATTTTTACAGTCCACAGACCATACAAACGTTTACAAACGAAGAGCAGACAGGAGCAAGGAGTATGTCAGACACAATAACTAACTAAATCGATATGTCGACTTGCAAACTGGCGTCCTCGTGTGGCCCTCTAAGTAGTGAAAACACACAAGGGCCGAGCAAGGAGTACACAGTTCAAAGTTGAAAAAGACAATGAAAAAATAAACAAGTAAATAAATAAGGTAACAAGACAAAGGATAAACAAGCGGTGAATACCCAGGATAGCAAAATAAAATGTTCATTCTCAGAGACTAATGTCTAGGTTTAACAGCATGACAGCAAACAGAATGAAGGACTTTGAATGATGCTTTATATGAGTTAACTGAGAGCTAAGAGAGAGTCGAACAGTGCTCCCAAATATTTGTAGGCGTCAACAATCGCTACTTCCTTGTTATGAGGGGAGCTACTTTTAAGTACTTGTTGTTTTTTTCTAAAATCAGTGATAAGCTCCTTTGTTTTTGATACATTAAGGACCATGTTGGAACCACCTGCTTTCTTGTTGAAAAGTTGCTTACACAGAACAATGCAATCTTCCAGTAAAATCTTACCTTAGGTTTCAGTGGCGTGGAATAGACGGGCTCTGTGATTGAACAATCCTCCCGTCTGTCAAGAGTTTGGTAAACATGCTCTTCTTCCCTGTCCTCTTCACTCTCCACGTCCTCTTCCTTGTCCTCCAGCTCCTCCTCTGAGTGGTCAGAGGAGGGCAGGCGTGGTCGGCTATCGAAATCTTCTGACCATCTGTCTCTGAGGAAGGTAAGAGATTAATATCTCACAGTAACAGTGGAGGGTAATACAAGCTATTAAAGTTCTGCAGCAGGTCTTTTTCACAAAAGAAATTTTGACTTGTCATAGCAGGAAAAAGCACAAGACCTAATAACATTAGCAGTGTATCTGTTCTCTTCCAATGAGCCATACCAATAGGACACAATGCAAGAACACACGATACAAGGACATTTCTCCCAAAACAGCTAATGGAATTCAGCCATTTTTAACCCTTAGGGCCCCTTTAATATTACACACACTCGTATCACTCTGTGCACAAAAAGCACTTCTCAAAATCAAGCTTTAAAATTATTATACATTGATATTATTTTCTATTTTCATTGAGGTAATCTTACACCAAAATTTAGTCCTAACCATAAATAAGAAATTTTCATTCATATCCAGAACTTTTTACCCTTTAGATACCAATTTTTTTCATGTTTTTAGATTTTTAAAAAAAGTATTATTTTTCAATATACTACATGCAAAGTAGATTGATTTTGATTATCACAGCCTGGGATATGTCAATGATTTACAGCAACATTGACGTGACAGTGCACTTGGTAGAAATAGCATGTCTTTTCTCCATATGCCAAAACGGTAAAAAAAAAAAAAAATAAAAAATAATTAAATAAATACAATAGAAAAATAAAAGACTTGTTCAGGTGGAAAATAGTAAAACTTACAAATTCCAAGGCAAAAGCCCAGAATGACACCTAGAAATAATACAATGAATGCGTGTTTTTATGCTTTGATGGCTGTGGGATCAAAAAATGCAGTTTAATGGGTTTCAGTGGCTCATTTTTTGCACTTCATAGTATCAGTTTAACAGTTTTGTTTACACAGTGTATTTTAGATTTACTGTAGAAGCTGAACTGGAAATTCCAAGATTTAACAAAACTACACACTTGCCAAACTGTAAATCATATGCATGTACACAGCCAAAAATATCAAAAAATGAAGAATAACCACATAAACTATGTGTCGATGTTTTTAGTGTTTTAAGGTCACGTCACTTTTTACAAACATCTCTTTTGCTCTTGTAAATTCTCATGGAATTCTCCGTTGAGAGAGCTCAGGTAATCCTTAAAGTAGGTCCAATGTTGTTCCATTTTGAACTTACTGTGACACGCTTGAAAAATACACCCCCAGGTCAGATTTAAAATTGGAGTCACCTCTTGTAGTTAGAATCGTTTGTCACAAAGTTTGTGATAACACTGGTGTATTTGCCAGAGGGAGTTTACCTGTTAAAAAGTGCTTTGCTGATGTTTGGCTCAGATATGAAGGACTCTGACTGATCACTCGCAGAGAAAGACCTCGGCCGTGCAGGGGGGATGGCCCATGTCTGTCCAGTGAGCGAAGAAGACAAGATGGCTGCTGCTAAGGCTGATCTGCAGATGGATGAAAAGAGAGACATTGTATAATATAAGGATGCTGCTTACCACATTTAAAAAAAAAAGTCAGAGTTTATTATTTCTGATGTTGATGTTGGTGTCGCACATTGTTAGAAAAGGGAGCCTCTGCTTCAAGTTCCCTAAAAGATGAGTTTGATAGCATTGTTTTAAAATCCAACATGTAAAATGGTAAAATGGCTCTTTATTTTTAGTTTTTTTTTACTTTTGCTCTTGTGTTTTTAGTCTGTTTGTTCTTTTATATAAAATCCATCATGCTGCTGTCTTGGCCAGGGCACCATTGACAAAATATTCTTGAATCTCTATAGGACAGTTCCCTGTTAAATACAGGTTAAATACAATAAAATGAAATAAAATACTGTTGACCAGGTTGATCAGATACAGTATGTTAAGTTTGAGAAGAAAAAGATTCAATCCTGCTTTATCAGTTAAGTTTGTGATGCAGAAGACTGTTGCCATTACTGAGTTTTTCATCACTAAGCTTCGCCGTACCTTCACCTTTCTTAACAGAGACAATTATTTCAGTCCTTATTGAAAGTCAAACAGACTAAACATTACAAAATAATAGCCTGTGAACCAGACAAATCGGTGAGCTTGTGTTTCACCGCAATTGCAAAACGGTGTGGCGATGATAATACTTTGTTACAGTGCTTAAGTATTTTTGAGGAGTATCTGTACTTTTCCTGAGTTTTTACATTTTTGTCAACTTTCACTTTATCCCACTTTACCTTTTACTCTGCTATATTTTATTTACTTACTACAAAGCAGGGAAGGAAGGAAGAAAGGAAGGGGGGACAAATGAAGAGATGGGAGAGAAGGAAAAACTGGATTTTGCTCTTTAAACATGGTGTATGATACAAAGAAATAAATGTCATAATTCTCAAAATTCTCACTGCCTTCTTTTCAATTTCCAGCATTTCAATACTAAGCACTTTCAATACCATAAAACACTTTTGATACTTAAGTATAGAAAATGTCAAATACTTTTATTCACGTAATATTCTAATAGGTGACTAACTTCTATCAATGTCATGTTCTGGCAATATATTTGTACTTTTACTCAAGTGTGGCTTTTGAGTACTTCACTCAACACTGTGCTAGGCTAACAAAAAAGTGGTTCAACAGGGAAACACAGCAAAATGAAGGGGTGTTGGAGGTTGGAGGTGTTGGAGAGGTACCTGGGTCTCTCAGGCGAGGGGTTTGGGCTGCGTGGGGGTGGGGTACGAGGCACAGCAGGCTTGGGAGCAATGGAGGCAGCAGGGATCAGACCATGCGCTATGTGCTTCTACACAACACATACAGGAAAGGTCAGGGAGAGGGTTAATATCACAGAGACAAACATTAACAAACAATATGTGTCCTATGACAATGGTGGGGTAGAGTTTTAGCTAGAACATTAAATAACTGTTTCATACACTAATCAAGGAAAGACAAGGAGGCTATAATGGGAAGGATAACAATGATGATAACAGAATCACAACATGGTCAGTTGATCAATGTGATACCAAACACTGAAGTATTCAAACAGCAGTTACAGCAGTGGAGTGTTTCCATTGGAAACACCACTATGAATGTAACATTATTTTGTCCATAATATACCCAGCATTCAGCTGTCACACAGACTTCAGCTGCCTTTCTAAAGCTAAATAACAGCAGAGAGGTGCTGAACAATGTGCCACTCTGTTTACTCGCCGTTTTAATTTTGGTCAAGACAATGAATTCCAAACACAAGCCGTATTAACGTTAGCAACAATATTTACCTAACGCTGACGCTGATCTAACGTTAGCTCACCACAGAAGTTATCTAACGCTGGGTTAATGTAAGCTAAATGTTTAGACTCGTTTAAGCTAAACGCCAAGCTAGCTAAAAAAATAACATGGTGAATTAAAAAAAAAAATGGTAAAAGACACAAAACTTACAAAGTCCTTGTCTTTCTCCCTCCTGAAGCTGAATTTTAACATGGTGGAAATGGGTTTTTGACCCTTCCTAAACCGACTAAAGTTGTTGTTTCAGTTTAGGCGAAAAGCCTGACTCGTCTGGCCGCCATTCCTTTAGTCAAATAGTATTAGAAAAGTTTACTCGTCGTTGAAATGTGTTTAAAAGCATATTTCCTCTTTTGCCCTTAAACAACAGAGGAAAAATGGGCAAGCTAACTACGTTCAACAGGCTGTCTGCCTGCACATCCCTCGTATCTAGACGCTTCACCACAAGGAGGTACCTCGGTATAAAAGTAGTGCTGATTGGCTTAAAGCGAGGGGAGAAGCCAATCAGCGACTGGTATGATTGACCTAGCAACGACGTCCTTACCGACAGGCGGCCAGGCCGACAGGGGGCGATGTCGTTCCACTGAATGGTCAACTGTCACCTCTCTGTCAGCACACAGCATGGACGTGTTATGAGGAAGTCTTTCTTTTTCGTTCTTTCTTTCTTTCTTCTTCAGTGAACGGACTATGTTATTTATTTTGCATACAATGTACAGCATAAAATTGGATGTCTCCAAAAATCACATATTAGTAAAAAAAATAAATGAATAAATAAATAAAAAGGATACGGACATATCATATGACAGAGCATCCAGCAATCCAAAATGTAAAACTTCAACAACATTTTCTGTTTTTATAGTTTCTGGCTGTGGAAAATAGTATAAGTTTTGCATTTTTTTTTTTTTAAAGAAAACGTGCCCCACAAGCCTATAGTCAAATTCTGGGGTTCAGGGGTTCTTAAATACAAAATGCAGCTATTTAAAGTTTTATGTCCTTACACTAAGCCAAAATAAAAAACATAGGCCACTCCCCAGTGCTTAAATATATTTGCCAAATCTCCTTTTTTTGCCTCACCCCCTCCCCACTCATAAATAACAAACAGTCCCTAATCCCTTGATTGATGGAATTGAGATTCTCAGAGCTTGGACAGAAAGGGAAAACATATTTTGTCATACTATCCACCCATCCATGTAGTTGCATACCCACCTGTATTATACACAGTGATTGTAATAATATACTTCACAAAAATCATGTATTTTCAACTATGGACTATAAATCAGCTGAAAATTAGATTTTTCAAGTGCTCCTCTTTGCCCTTAGAAATGGTGGAAGTATGAATCTTATATCGAAAAGTCAGCAGATCTGGTTCCTGCAATGTTAATTTTAACTGACTAAAATAAACCTAAATTCTGAGGTGAATTTGCCCAAAGGGGGATTCATTTTAAAGTTCAAAGCTTTGACAATAAACAGTCAGCTCTTTTATTTTTGTAAAACAACCTACCGCATAAAATAACACACATGCTATAGTATAAAAACACACAAAGACACTGACATTACTCGAAGACCGTGACTGGTATGGGTTAAGAGTGGCTTGATGGGTAAAACTTCATCAAATGTTGTTTCTCTTGTGTTTCCGTGATGGCAGATTAGGATGTCATGTGATCCCAGGACAGACTCTTGAGAGCTCCAAACCCATGAGTGTTGACTTTGTGTGTGTTGGCTGCGCTCAAACCTCATTCCACTCATTCCCAACCTGCTTGGTAGTTTCAATCACTCAGATATGCAAAATCAAATATATAACTGTTGAAAAAAGAAAAATCCAAGAAAATTAGTTTTGTCCCCTTTTATTGAAATCTGAGTTTATACATACGACACAAAGACTTACAGAGAAAACATTCACACCAGAGTTGCTATGCAGTACAAAGTACAAAGAAAGAAGCAAAGGCAACCTGAAACCTTCAGACAAACAGGTAAAATAACCCTCTGCATATAGACCAAGGCATTAAGATCACTATGCATGCTGAAATGCATGGATAGATCTGTTAAGTCTACAACACCCTCTGTATGCACTTTGTAATCAATAACTGCAAATTCATGTTATACTTTATACTCTTTTTTTATACTTCTTATAACAATTTTCTTTGTGACTAAGCATAAATGGCACTTAAGACACCACATTAGGTAAACAGAGACAGTAAAGAGTGTTACATCTTCTCAGTGTTACGGTTTAAAAACATTTTAAGAACATCTTTACAAAGACAAAATGTACCAGTATATGAGTTCACCAAAGGATTAAGCAAGGCTAGTAAAATACATTCCTCCAAGAAACCAACCGAGAAATCCAGCGTGCAAAAATTCAGAACCTGACCATTCACAAACTAGTTCTGAAACCTACAACATACAGGTATATATATAATTTTTTTGTGTGCATTTTTTTTTATTACATAAATAATTTGATTATCAAATGTGTTTTAAGAATCTACTTTGTAGATAAAGAGATAGTCCAACACTGCAGAGTGTCAGTAAAATATGGGATGTGACAAGGATTTAGATGAATAGTAGAAACCTGACTGCGGGCTTTGATCGAAGTCACTGCTGGGTGACCGGCTGTCCGGGTACGGTGCAGGAACGTCATCGGTCTGCCCACATTCTTCCCTTCTGGAGGCAAAGTAACCTTTTAACTACATCAAGATTCACATTAACAGAGAGACACACAGCTCTTTTTTACAAATGGACAAACTGATACAAGAGGGCCAGAACTGGGTACGATGAGTCAGGATGAGGTCATCCTGGCATATTAGGGACACGGAGGCATTTTGGTCTGTGGCATAACTGGTACAAATACCAATATTTCCATTTACACTGTGTCCCAGGCAAGACACTCAGCAGACACAAGAATCCTCAAAGGCTGTCTCACAAATACAAAAGTGACAATAATACACGACAAAGGTATATATGTGCTTTTTTTAGCAGCTTATAAAACATTGCATTCATTAACTCTCCCCAAAAAACAACTGCACAGCACAATTTGTTTTTCCCTCAATCACTGTTTAACATACTGCAACAAGGTTTATAACTTCTACATATCTGTTTAGAAAATGTATTCAAAACCCCAAAACTGATCCACTGATTGCAACATGACCTACTCCTTAGCATTTACAGTATGAAACAGATATTGAGGACGCACAGGAAACTTAATTGCACAGTGCACAGCTACATCAGTACACAATGGAACTAACAAGGGACTGTTTGAACCACAATCAAATTACCCCTTTGCAGTCAAGTAGAAACTGGCTCTGGGTGTGTTTGTTCCTTCAATTCTGTCTGGAGAGTTTTCATCAACAAAACATACTGAGATGACAGTTAAGCTTTGAGGCCTGTCTCAGTGCTGAGTATAAATAAATATATATATATATATATATATATATATATAGAGAGAGAGAGAGAGAGAGAGAGACAGAGAGAGAGAGAGAGAGAGAGAGAGAGACTGGAATGATAACTTGTTTTTCCCACTGTGCAGTTGTACTGTGCTGTACGCATACTGGCATGGTACAGAATGATTTCCCATTATGTCTAATGAGCAGCGCAGTTTACTTCAGGTACTGAGCTGTGCTGGAAAGGCGCCCTTGTACCAACAAAGGCACCCATGTATGTACAGTTTTTGGCACAGCCACTTTACAAGGTAGCTGGCAGGAATGTCATCGTAATGGTGACAAACAAGCTTAATGCACTACTTCTCAGTATTCCAGTGGAAACACCAAAGGGCTGGTACTGTACCATAGTTATAGCAGGTCCAGTATGGGTACAACACAGTACAGCCATACTAGGCCTGATATGCACACTTTTGTAGACAGTAAAGAGTCTGCAGCTGGCTCAGTAGAGGGCACTGTCGTTGTTGTAGGAGCTGGAGCTGGGGAAGGTGGGACAAGGTTTATTCCAGGGGAGAGCGCCCGAGTTGTCGGCTGTGGGAAGGCTGAGGGTGCTGGCGCTTTTCAGGCGGTTCTTCAGACCCCAGCTTAGGAAGGATGGCTTCTTGGTTACTTTGCGGGACTTTGATTTCTTGTCTTCGCCAAGTCATAGGCCAGACAGATCATGGAGTAGGTCTTAGGCAGGTTTCCGCAGAAGGTGGCACTCTTGGTAGGCTGGACAGGGAGATGGACGGTGACAGTTAGTGGAAAGTGATAGTCATTGTTTGTTTAAAGCTGCAGCGAAGTTTTACAAAAATATGTTTTTGTCATATTCGCTAAAACTGTCAAGATATCTTGACATGTACAGTACATGAGACAGATAAAAGATGCTTTGCCTATTTCTTTTTATATTTTTAGAAAAACATTTTAGTGTACTGTTAAGCTGTAAAAGGAGAACATTTGTGACCCAGCTGCCATGTTGAAAACAGTCAAGCTGAACCAAAGCACCACCCACCAGCCGGAACAAAACTTACATAATAATACACTATAATATTTCTTAAAACATTTCATGCAATAAATATGCAATGCAGTAAAAGACTCTTGATTCATTATTAATCAGCACTGCCTTGTATGACTGCAGTTCATCAGCAGATTGACATGTTTGATAGCTGTGTTAGAGACTCCTCAGCTCAGATTGGTTGTTTTCGTTCAGCCACAAACCAGACACTATGAGAAGGAGGAACATTTTTCCATAGATCTGTCTCATGTACTACTGTCACTATGTAGTGACATTTCCAAATAGTAATTTTTATAAACATTACCAACTGTAGCTTTAATCAAAGAGTCACTCTGGATGACATACAGTCTCAGTCAATATATTAGGTCAATAAGTGAGCAATTTAACTTAGACATTTTCTCACTGTTTTAAGTCCATTAGGTCAATATGTACCCAGAATCATTAACAGACTATTGTGAAGCAGCTGTGCCTAATATGAAACATGCATAGGTAGGAAGAAAAATAACAGAAGCAGTTTTATCAACTCCTTAAAAACCTGAAGAATTAAAGGTTGCATGATGTAAGAGACATATTTACATATCTTTTTACTATTATTATAGTAAAACTGTGTCTTGAAATGAGCCATCAGGACTTCTGTGAAGTTGTGACGTCACAACTGTACTATATAAAGGTAGAAACTGCTGCTACAGTGCTGTTAAAGTCATTCCCCTCTGCAATGACACTGCAAAGATACCAAGAACACAAATGTGTAAGACCCGGAAACATTGACCAATCAGAGCAGACTGGGCTTTTTCGGGAGGAGGCATTTAAGAGACAGGCACTAAAACTGAGCGTTTTCAACAAAGGGTGGATACAGGTATCATCAGGCAGACAGTATGAAAAAAAACATGTTTTTGTTTTCTTTTTTCTGAAAATCAAAGCATGTTGACATGTTCTAGTAGAAACCCCAAATACAAGTAAAACCTGAAAATTTGCATAGTATGGTACCATTAAATAATTTTCTCTGTCATTTTCTAACAAAAATTGGATTGCATTTTGCTAGACATTGCTCTTTCTGTCCACCCTGTGCATGTTCCACTGAGAATAAGCCTAAAAATAAATGCATTTAGCTCTTTGTCCTGATAATCAAGCTACTGGCTCATTAACCATTTCCTCCACAATCCAACTAAATAAAAACTTTTCTTCTGTAAATTTTCCATCTTACTCTCTGGTCAAATTATTTAAAAATGTAAAGAGCTGGAATCTGTTTTACACACTATATCATATCCAAAGATTTCTCATGGGAAACTGTTTAGACAACTTACCTTGGCAGGAAACACTACCTCAAAGGAGAAATCTGAAACTCTAACCGCGTAGTTCAGTAATTTAAACGAACAATTTTGCTGTCAGTCGAGGAAACCAGATAGATAACTTTTTTCTCAGCCAATAGGAAGACTAGAAGGCATGTCATACCATTGAAGGGTTGCTGTCCATGACGCTGATCACCTGGATTTCGATCCCCTCCTCACTGACATCCTTCAGGAGCCGCATCACATCACTCACACCCAACCATTTGCAATCTGTGCCGCCCACTGCAACAATGTAGTCGCCCTCTTTCAGACCATCAGCCTGGAAAAGACACAAAGAAGAGCAGGAGTCAGGGAGGAGGGCCAGTGAAATGTCCCCACGCTGCAGCAGACAGAGTAAATATTTACAGCTGGAGGTTTGTTGAAAAAAGGCAACCGAGTCAGGTTCACCTACTTTACTTCAACACCCTGGAGGCAGCTGGGATCAGCAGAGAAAACACTGAGGTTTAGTCCCAAACAAAGGCCAAACATTTGGTGGACTGTGTGTGTGTACCAGGGCACATTACTTCATCACTGTGGGAAATCTGTCTTATCTACATGAGCTCGGCTATTCCTGTCTGATAACTTGATCTGTGCTCGCCAGAGGCAGGCCAACAACATCTGAGAATCAGGCAGCCCCAAAAGAAATTCTGTTGAATGCAGTATTAAAAGTTATAAGGAGTTTGGCCTAGTTAGGCTTATGTAATACTACTAATCTGTTTCTCTGCATAGCCTGCAGGCCCTAATAAGAGTCTGCTCTTTGTCAGCACCTCTTAATGAGCTGTCAGACTGCAAAGCACTGCAGAGAGTAAATACACTCTGATTCTTAATTAAATTAGTAGCCAGAGCGGCTGCAGAGGGGGCGGGAGCGCCTCCAAAACATTCTTTGAGGCTGAATCCTTGTTAGGTTTCCGAGAATTACTTTATGTAATCAATGGTTCTCTGAGTAAATCAGAGTATGTCATTGGAACTTATTTGATATTCAGGGTGCAAGCATGCATGAAGTTTCAAACTGTTAGTCCTTCCACTATAGACAGAGTTACCTCCAGCTAGTTAATAATGTGTCAGGGAGTTAATATTAAGAAACCTATGCATCTGGGTTTTGTTAAAGTTTAACAGAACATGGGCCCGGAAATATCTTGTGTGCTCTAAAATAACATACCTTGTTGAATTATTGCTAACAGCCTGCAGATGATGGACACCGTTCCCCTGCCCTGAGTGTGAAACTACAGACTCAACCTGTGACCCATCAGTTAATAAAGATAAGAGTAAACTATGACCTCCAGTTGGTCACCACAGTTTATTCTAAGGCAAAACAAAATCTAGCTATCTTCCAATGTTCTGCCAAAGGTAAGGAATATAGGTTAACTCACAGCAGCCGGGCAGAGGGGGTCCAACGAAACCACCTGGACTGGTGCTTCTCCCTTCAGGGTGAAGCCCAGGTCTCTGTCTTCTGTACAAAGGCATATTGTGCGTGGGGCCGTCCACCGCTGCTTGGCTGAGAAGACTGTCAGAGGGCCCTGAGTGGAGACAGTGTGGCGATGCAAGAATCAGTATGGTTACGGGTTTTTTTGACCTAAGCGCATAGTATCCTACTTTGAAGAATTTTAAGTTTTTGGTGACAGTCTTGGAAAAAAAATCCAGTATAATAATCCTTTCTTGTGTTCTTACAGGCTCTTTAAACATAATCAAAGTCCACATCTATGATTTGTTTGTATCTACACTGTGTGTACACTAAGGTCGTACATAAAGTCATGTGGCCGATGATAAATCTCTGTTACACCAGCCCCCTTTTTTTCAGAATTGCTCTCTCACCAGGGCAGTCACGTTTCCCTTTGAAAAGGCACATAATCCTTTGTGTACTCTTTAAACAAAGTGATTCATATGAAAAACATTCTCAACATACTGAACAGTTATGCCTGCCTGAATGTTGACCTGCAGATATGCAGCACCTACCACACTGCACAGTTATAGCTGCATGACCAAAGTGTGTGTGCGATTATCAATTCATTCTATTCAATACATTTTAGTACAGAAAATCCAAAAACTTGGCTGAAGTGCTTCTTTTTTGTCAGACACAAAGACAGTAAAATAATAAATAAACCTTCCTTTGAAAGCAGTCATATTTAAGAAAGTGCTTTTTTTAATTGTAAAATGACTAAAATGACTAAATCAATTAAAATTGTCATCAGTTACTTTCTGTTAAACATTTAAAAATTTGTTATTATAGAACAAAAGCATGTCCTGCTTTTTAAAATGCTGAAAAACCTGTCCAATTAATTAATGTCCCATTAATACACTTCTTATCAGATGGGAAAATCTCTTCTCAACAATCAATCCTATGTAACCCCAAGATAATACCTCTCATCCCTGCTCACTAAAAGTAAAAAGTGACAAGAAAATGACCAGAAAATTAGCAGGGGAAGATTATTAGATATTATCAAAAAATTAGGGAAAATGTCCAGAGAAACATAAAACATAATACTATGTTACAGAAAGAAAATATTTTTAATATTTACCTCTTTCTTTTAATTTTCTTCAGTTTTGTTTTTTTGTTTGTGTTTTTTTAATGATGTTTATTTTTCTTATTTTCAGGTCATTTTCTTGTAACTTTTGACTAATTTCTTCCTAATTTTTGAGCCATTTTGTGTTAAGCTTCTCATTGCCCTCTTCCCATTTTTTTGAAAGAAATCCAGCCAATATGCTTAGGTTTCAAATGGTTTATTATAACTAGTGATTATATGAAGAGACTGTGACAGATTTATCTTCTCTTTATCTATCTGTGGATCCAGAGGGGTTTGGGTCTTGTTGCTGTTAATGAAGAGCTAGGTTGGATTTCACAACAGAAACCATTGGTACTGATTCACAGAGACTCCTGACACCTGCTGTCTGGGATCGTCTGCCCTGACCCCTGTCCTCCTTACTGAGCCGTTGCTTAGTCACCCTAAAATTGAAGCCTGTTTTTTGTTGTAGTAATTATAAACTGTGCTAGATGAAAAAAGAGACTTGCAACTGAATGTATGTTTCAGAGTAAGTGACCAAAAGATTGCAGTTCCAGTGACAGATGATGCCAGTGCCTCACCCCACACCCCCATCAGTCACCACCATGACGCTCACACCAGGGTCAGAGCACCTCTGTCTGTGGTTAGTGTTAGTTCTGCATTTGTTGCTATGGATGGAAGTCCAGAGGGCTTTGAAAACAAGATAAGATTTTGGACTGGATGTTGGTCAAATGTGCCAAAGCCTCCAGGAGATTCACCCTCGGCTGGTTGTATTCAGAAATAACAAAAAATACACTCTGGGTGTTGAAAAACAAGTAAATTGCCCACGTCTGAAACACAAATCCAGAGCAATTTCATGTCACTTGATGAATAAACCAACCAGTGTGTACAGAAAAAGGGCAATGTAAGTGGAAAAATATTAGTAACCCACATACCAGCCTCTGGAAGAAGTCTGTGACTTTCACCTTTGTGGCTGTAGGAACCTCCATCTCTGCTTTGTGCTCTGTTTTAGCTAAAGAGGGAAAGAGAGACAAACAAAGCTGTTATTCGACAGTGTTTACTGTCACAACCACATTTCAACTGATGCCTTGCAGGGAGACGGGCAGGGAGTTAGCAGTGTAAACATTACATCAGCTGTACCTGGAATGAAATGCCACTTATCACATATCTGATTGCAGCAGGAGTGGCAAATAACACTGCAGCCTTTTTATGAACCGTTTCCTGAGAGACAAAGCTCACAAATGAACACACTGCTGCTGTTTGACATTAGTGTCTTTCGTGAACTGTTTGTTGTGGTGACACTAAGGTGACTAAGATTAGTTTCTATGTCAACCACAAGGAGAAGAGCTGTTGTCTCAGAGACTCCAAATAAACAGTTGCTCTAATTGTTTTTCTTCTGTTAAAAACAGAGACTCACAGATGATGTCTGGGGCCTCCATGTAGTCAGTGAACTCTTCCTCATCCTCACTGTCACTGCACTTGTTGAGCGACCGCTGGTGACTGGCTTTTAAAATGTCCTGCAGGACGTCCAACTTGTTCAAGTGGTGGCACAAACTGTAGATCCTTAGAGCCTCTTCGTGACCCAGTATGGCTCGACGAATGTGTGCTTTACCTGGGAGGAAGATGGAGAATCACCACAGGACAGGGGGAGGGGGGGGGGGGGGGGGGGTGAATAAGAGAATAAAGAGGAAAGAAGAGGGACAGAGATGAAAAGAGAGTCAGGTCTGCTGTTAATAGTAGGGATGCACCAGTTTGCAGTCCAAATATCAGTATGAGCCGATATTCACCTTGTAGACTCCCATCAACCTATTGGCAAATAACATGACATTCACTGATGGCAGTGGCCGATGTTTTTTCGTTGTCACATCATATTTGTGCAGGTTAAAAAGCAGGGCTTGAGACTAATGTCACCCGTCATCCCCAGGACAACTGCAAATGTGTTTGGGATAAAAAAGGTGGACGCCTTCGAAGACCCAGTAAACTCACTATCAGCATATTAGGGGACGTTGCCTTTTTTTTTCATGATAATGCTCAAAGGTAAACAATAAATCGCTGCTGTCAGGTGCAGACCTCCTATCTCTAAAACTGCTGTTTTTCAGGAATTAGAGAAAAAAGGGGTTTTTAAAAGGATCCAATGGAGATAAGTGGTTTAGTCATGTTTTTTTAAAATACATTTAATTGGTTGAGAAATGGTAAAACCCGCTGATGGATGTAGAGGGGGACCAATGAAATTAATTCAGACCAAAAAAAAAAAGAAAACATACAGAAAACAGATACGATACAAGGTTTGTGCCCGACGATGATGGAATCAGTGTTGAAATAAGCAGGAGGAGAGCTAGTTAGCATTAGCAGTGTTAGCAGGAAACTTATAATGTTATCATGTTCAATGTCATCTAGTAAAATGTATTTTTTGGTGCAAAGCTTGAATAAACATAGCTGTTTGAACAATATAAAATAGATATTTGAGAGGGAATTATGATAACGACAATAAAAAAGCTTTTGAGGCAGGTATATTTGCTTTGTTTAAAAGGTTACTTTTCATGTGAAAGAAAGTTAAACTTAAGGTTGTTTCATAAATGTGTCTGATTGAATTTGTGCTTATTCAAAGGTAGTGTAATGAAGGACTAAATTACTTTAAGACTCTTTGATACCTAAAAAAATGGCTTGATTTCTTTTGAAAACATAGGAAGAGGGTGATGAGCAACAAAAACAATCAAAAGACCCCTAAACAAATACAAATAAAAACCACATCAGTATTAGTATCAGCCCTGGACTTTGAAATCGTTGCATCCCTAGTTTTTGGCACTCTACTGTGTTCTATTGTCTTGCTTTGCCTTCTGCTGTGCCCAGCTTATATGCTTACCAATGCGTTCACGTTCTTCTTTCTTTTTCAGGATGTCGAGAGGAGAGCGTCCCTCAGGAAGACGGTCATAGACCTGAGACAGGGTCTTCTCCTGCTGGTCTTCATCGTCACTGAGACCCACTGAACACACAGTCAAAAATCAGTGTTAAAATTAACAGAAAACTGAATGTTGTCCACCACTGAGATCTGGGTCAACACTCAAACAAATAGCAAACACTCTGGAATGACATGATGTGATGACGAGATCGCTTTGTGTTTGCACTTCATCTGTTTACTACAGCAGTCTTCATTCTCTCCTGTCTCTGGGCTGAGTGCTCTCTCTACAGTCCTGCGGGTAATTGCTCTATTCTCCTCATTCACACAGGAATCCGTTAATGAGCTGCCAAACTCAAAGCTGCTTCGCTCCATCGTTCCTCTATTCAGTCCTGTCTCGCTCATAGCGCTGGGTAAGACTATGACCATCCACTGCAAACTCTAGAAAATCTGCTGTATATTGTTTAACTTGGTTTTCAGTTAAACTGCAACAATGTTAATGTGTAGCGGTAGGGCAGTTTGAATCATGAACCCAGTACAGAGCTGAAATTAATCTTTTTTTTTTCAACGATATTATTAGTTGTGAAGTCTTTACCGTGTCAAAAATAATAACAAGCCGCCAAAAACTACAAAAGTATGATACAAAATTAGCATCCGCTCCACTAGGGGTTTCTTCTCCAACTAAATATCCTTCCCTTCCTCTCTCACTCATTCGCTGGCTCTCTAACTGGCACTCTTTGCCACTTGATGATGTAGGCAGTGTAAGAAGCTACATAACTGTAAGCCTCCAGCAGTCTACAGTCCATCACCTCACATTCACTCGCTCCAACCATCTCTCTTTTTTCCTTCATTCTCACTCGCGCTGTCCATGCTGCCACCAAGTTCCTGGAAACTTAGCCTCTCTTTACCATGGGATGTGTGTGTGCCAGTGTGTGTGTGTGTGTGTGTGTGTATGTGTGTGTGTGTGTGTGTGTCTCTAAATAGCTGTTATGTAACAGCATTGTGGCTTGCTGTGGTTCAGTCCAGCCATCTGAGCAACCCAGCAGGCCCAACAGCGCTTTAAGAGACCGACCAGGTTTTCCAGGGTGTATAAACCAGGCAGCTTAAGTCTTATAACAACAATCCAGGGGTTGTTTTACACCTGAGCAGCCAAAAGCCAAAGTAATACCACAGGACAGATAGATCTGACAAACTTGTTCAGTAGCTGTGCAGACAGAGTGGGGGTGGAGGTTGCTCATGAATAGAGTAGATAAAACTCTGTTGATGTAAACTCAACCTGTGCTGTTGTTCAAAGGGAAGGAGGCAATACTTGATATGTGTTGACATTGCCACTTAATTAGAGGATTATTAAATGACTGTGTGTTAAAGTATGTCTGTGAAGAGGACACCTGTCTCTGTTTAGCATCTAGGCCACTCTCTGTTCCTGATGCAGGGCACACTATATGCAAATAAATGCAAAAATAGTCCTGCTCTGACAGGACTGCTTTTCACAAGCAGAAAATGGAATAATGTGCATGCTCATGTAACGTAGCTTGAATCCCAAATCACTTAAGTTTTTCATTTTTCCCTCTATAAATTGTGGACTCAGATCCACCTCCCTGTACCATCTTTTACATACAAATCTGTTGAAAACAATCATCATCTTTCAGTTTTTCTTACACTGGTGGTCCAGGAGAGCTGAGGCTACAAAGTAGTGTGCCATGGAGCGGTAGTGGTTGGTTTTGACTTGCGACATGGTGGACCAGAAGAATGGGACATTGTCTTTGATTGGTGTCTGGATCATGGACTGATGAACATGGTCGTAGATTTCAGAGACCTGCCAGGAAAAGGAGGATAGAGTTACTGAGAGGACGTTAAGAGCACTGATGGACGTGAGGGATCTGACAGTGGTGACATTATTATTTTACATTCACTGTACCTACAGTATATTCCACTGAGTCAACAGCTAAAGCAACAACACTCTGCCTAAATGATGTAAGAAATGTGTGTGTCTTTGCTGCTATTTACCTTTGCAGCCTCTTGAGCCATTTTCATTAGGGGACTGAACTGGTTTCGGATCCCAGGCAGCGCAGTCTTCTCAAACAGGCACTCCTGAGCCTGAGCTAGCATCATCCGAATCAACATACTGAGCATGGCCGGGCTCATGTCGTAGCTGGGGGTGTGGGTGAACGTTTCCTTCAGGTGGTTCAGGATACCTGGTGGGAAAACAAGAGCTCGGTAAAGCTTGAAATCAAACCAGAGTATCTATAGTCATCAGACACTGCAATTCAATGTTTTTTAAGACCTTTTCCATATCATTTTTAATCAAATTTCCAACTGATTTTTGAATAGTCATCTTTTTCTTATTCTAGCAAAGCAAGACATATGTAGTCCTGAGCAGGGGAGGTTTTATATAGGAATATGGTTATTAAAGTAAATTAGGTCAATCTTAGTTTTGCCATCAGCTTATATTAATTTGGGGTTTTTTGTTCATTTTGTTTGTTTGTTGTTTGTCTTTTCTTAGTTTTTGTTAGTTTTCAAGTTGTATGAACCTCTGGCTTTTTGACCTCTCCTGACACATTTTTTTTTAAATTCTGGATTTAAACACAGTTTTTAATTGAGTGCAACTAAACTAAACCAATCTAAACTAAACTAAACTAAATTAAATATGTAAGAGCAAGTATAAAGTAAAAAGACTTGTAACATTAGAAAATAAATTTGCAATTAAGACATCACAAATTCAATTTTAAGACTATTCAATGACCTTTAAGGCCTAATCTTTATTTAAAAAGTGTAATTTAAGATACTTTGAGACTTTTAGAGGCCCAGCAGACGCAAATTATTCCAAGAAAACACGAAATGCTTTAGGTCACCTGGAAGGCTGTGAAGTCCTATAGACAAGATAATATCTACACAGTGAATACTACTTTGGGTTTTGGTCTCATGTGTGGACAGAAGATCAGTGGGGAAAAGAGAGAGGTTATCAGAGAGACTGTCCTCTGTCTAGTCCAGAATTATGAAATGTGACCTCACAGCATTTAACAAGTTACTTTGATAATAATAGTTAGCACTACTGGTAGTAGCCTGACTGTATAGTTGGCCTGGCAACAGTGAACACTCATGGGCAAAAATCAAATGGTCCATTTTGGAGAGGCTTAGTTTGCTGGTTTGATGAAATGACTTCAGCATGCTGGCACAGTAACCCTAATTACTGACACTCTATGTTTTAAAGGGTTCCACACGGAGAATGAGGTGATCCAGTTTGTTCCTCTCCCTGGTTTTGCTGCTTTTACTACAGTATCCAGTGCTCACTTGAGATCAATCTCTGCTTGCTTCTTTAAAGTTGCGCCAAGACACAAACCTTCTTAAATTAGTTTTTCATGTTCAATGGAAGCAATACGACCATCTGCATTCCAACTGAGAGCGCCTCCCTCTTATTTTACAGATTAATAACCTAGCAGCAGAGAGATGTAGACAACTTAATAACAGAGCGCTGCCTCGCCAGTCTTCCTCTAAGGTTCTGCCATTGTTGGCTGGCTCCTCCCACCCTCTGAACCTCCCCATGTCCCTGGCTAAAGAGCACTGCAGCAGCCCATCTACAGAGAGCATCCCTGCATCTCACCTCCCAGCTCAGTTTATTACTGGCTCTGTACACTGGTGACAATGTTCCTCATAACAACATAATTGTTTTTACTTAGTACAAGCCCAAATTATAGCCAATAAAGCAACATCACCAGAGCTATGGCCTTCTCACAGCTGTAATTATACTGCGATACTGCTCATACTGCCAAGTCATAATTCTATCAAGACTCGTCTGAGCTTCCTGAAACCTCAAAGGGTTGGGAAACCAGTCCATGTGATGGGTGCTTCTCTGGAGCCCAGCCACATGACAAGGAGCCAAAGAAATATCAACTGCGTTCATTCTCCGTCATGAAGCAGAAGTCAGAGGGTGGAGGCTGGCACAAATTCTGAAAATAAGGCTGAGTTCATACCAGTGTGCTTTTTCTGAACAGTGTGCCGATTTAATGTCAAGGTCATTAGGAAATGTGTGCAAGGGGAACAGCATATTCAGTTTGAGTGAACCACTACACCTGGCAATTTTTGTGTGGTGTTTTGCAGCAAGTGGGGCTCAGCCACTGCTTAGCCGCTGCTGTTACACACACACGGGAGCTTAAGAGAGGGGAGATAGAGACAGTGGAGTGGATGAGTGCTGACAAAGTATTAAACCACTTTGTGGCTCCCATCTCTTCCTACCTGCCGCCTTCTGAAAGGAAGAGATGGCCTCTTCAAGGCCGGCTATCGTCTGTCTGTTACTTCGGGTACCGATCTGAGAATAGAGGGCGGCCATGTTGAAGAGGATGCTGGCCTTCTCCAGTGACAGGTTCTGTTGGCATACTGGTACTCCTGTGAAGGAGTCATACCTGAAGGAAAGAGGCATAAGCTGTCACTTTTTTTAAAAAACACAAATCAAAACAGTCACAGAGTACCTTAAAAATAAAATGATGTTGACTAAAAGCAAAAAAAAAGAAACAATTTAAGAGATACAGCTAGTAGTAAGGAATATGGCATTTCAAGTTTAAAAAAATACTCTCTGTAGGTAGGGATTAAGCAAGTTAATACAGCAAGAATAAAAGCCTGTTTGTCACAATGTGTTGTAAAAAAACATTTGACATCACAACTAAAGGTTATGACGGTTTACGCTAATCTTCTCCTCCTCTGCTGCATGAATGAATAAAGTGCATTAAGCATGAGGTCAGATGAGGGTCAGATGCTTTTCATATACTTAGTGCCTAATGTCATAAAATTCACTCCAAATGAGTGTGAATTGATTTAATTGCCCCAGAAAACTCCACCGATAAGATTCAGTATTAATGACTTATCTGATAACAATAACATGAGCAGAAATTGCTTCTTTCAGACCCACTTTGACTTTTAAATTTTTAAAGAGAATTCTACAGTAAGTGTTTTGACTTTGTCTTCTCGTGCAGATTACAGCTCTCTGCTTTTAACAGGCGTAAAATGCAGGTAGACCAAATCAAAAAGCTGTGATCAAACTAGTCCTTTTAATAAATCTCTCCTGTGGGTCACGGCACAGTCTGGTGTCTTCTGTCAGAGATATACATTGACTGATACTGTATGTGATGCGTGGATTTAAGAAAGTAACATGACTGAGCCTTTGCTGCTTAAGCTCAAAGGCTTTGAGAAAACCCTGGTGTTGGGGCTTAAGGCAGCTAGATTAAAGAGCAGGACAGCTTTTTCTATAATATTCTTATTTTCTATGTTAACAATGCAGTAATCTCACCTGTTGCCTTTCCATCTTACAGTCAGTTAAGGTAATATTATCTTACATTATATTATGTTAATATTTGCATTGGTCTTATCTTGCCCTCAGTTTTATTTTAGCAGTATCCTATGAAGAATTTCATGAATCAGTTGTTGTCATTATTATTATTATTTTTATTTTATTTTATCATTATCATAAGAAGAAGTAGTACTACTAGTTGTGGTAGTAGTAGAAGTGGTGTTGTTATTATAGTCATCTTTTTAATTGGTGCTAATTATTAAAAACTGGTGTGTACCAGGTGAAGAAGATGCCAGTCTGGCGTGATGGGGAGAAAAATCGGCTCTCCATCAGAGGAAGATGGCCGAAGTATTTTGCCAGCAGTTCCACCCCGGCTTCATCCCGACTTGGTGTTCTGCAGGCCTATAACATGAAAGAAAAAAGATCTGATACATTCTGCTGTAATGAAGTTTTTTTCTCATTTGCAGCCTCTAGATAGACAAAGTCTCACTCAGAGACAAATATCTCAAAACCTCAGATGTTTATGTGATTTGGGTGAACCAACCTTTTCACTAACAAAACATTTCATGGGGATTTGTGTGGTAGAAAATATGGGTGCTAGACATTTTATTACTATTATATTATTACGGGGTAATACAATTGTGAATTGTACAAAGATACCTCCCCATTACAATGTGCTTGTGATTTATGAAAGGGGGCGTGTCTCCCACCGCACATATACTGGTTACCTCCGCACCCAATATACTGGTTAAAAATCCACACATCAGTGATGATTACCATATAGTATAATGTCAGATCAGACTGTGTTTGTGTGTGTGTGTGTGTGTGTGTGTGTGTGTGTGTGTGTGCGCGCGCGCAAACACTACCTGTCGCAGGTCCATCAGGTCAGCAATCTCATCTTCAAAGCTATTTCGGTCTTCACTGTAGTGCTCCAAGATGAAGTCCTGTCGGAAACAAATAAAACTCAACATCTCAAGACAGTATGTATATGTACTGTTGTTTGGGAGCGCTCTGAATGGCTCAATCATTTGACCTTTCAGTTACTGGCAACCTTTCTCACAACTAATCCACATCACTCTTAACTCAACACTGAAGCCATGTCCAATTGTGCTGAGCCAAGTAGGCTGATGAGAGCTTAACTCTATCAGAGCCAGCCAGAGAGGAAGAAAACACATAGTCAATAACAGAGTGAGGTGTGACTGCAGTCAATAAGTGGAGCAGCGTTAACGTGCTCATAAACTCACGAGTCTCTCAATGTCTGCCAATGCCTGTAGCTAATGTCCCTGCACTGTGACATAGCAACATGATAACTTTACTAGTTTCAATAACTACTGACCCAGTTCTGTTAACAAGACAAATCTTGTTGTTTGATTTATTGTTCCTTAATGAATAAATAATGTGGTATGTAGTAGCAGGAGTACAGGGCACAGACAATGTGACCCAATTACTTCCTGAAAGGAGACTTTAATTTTGTGCAACTTAATCCTTAAAGAAAACACTGCCAACCGATGTGGGTCAGATTTGTTGGATGCAAATTAGCGGTATTTATAAACCTTTGTTTGCATATCTCTGTCCTGTTCCTGTTGGTTGATTTCAATTTAAAGGCACAGTTCACCACATTATCAAAAATATATATTTTTCTTCGTAACTGTAGTGCTATTTATCAATTTGGATGGGTTTGAGTGAGTTTTGGAGTGTTGGAGATATTGGCTATAGAGATATCTGCCTTAGAACTACAGTTACGAGGTAAAATATGCATTTTGATTTTAAGGTAAACTGTCCCTTTAAATTTGCTAATCCTCCGTTTCCATACAGTCTGTGTTTACGCCCTCCGTATGTTTGAGATTGTTCCCCTTGACATATTAAAAAAATGGCGGTTTTGTTTAACCAATGGCAATGACATGCAGGTGAGCATCAATCTTTTGACCGCTTTGAAGCTGAGTGGGATGTCAGTTGTTGCTTTTAAAAATGTCAAATCGCATTCTTAGTATGAAACCTAATGTGCCTTCAAATTATGATTGAACACAATTTAAAACATCACATTATTATGTATCTCTTTGCTCCAAAATTTAATTGAAACTCTATGGCATTTACTTTAAGGTAAAAAATCTTAAGAATGTCAGAATGCCCTAATTACGTCAAATGGAAAATTCTGAATGTCAACTATTTGTACACATTTGATGTAAATCAGGTTGGGTGGTGAAGCTTGTTGTTGCGTCTGTACCTTGAAAAAAGTGGAGAAGTCGATGTCTTTTGTCTCCTTCAGACCAAGAGCAATGAGGGGGATGTTGGCTGTTTCTCTGTAAGCAAAAAACAGAAAATAGTGACATCATGATCAGCCATCTTATGCTCATTATAATACACATGAAAGGAAATAATCTTGCGCTTTGCTCACGGACATGTCGGCAACAAGGACAACAACTCAGTAACTGCCAACAATACATGATAAATCTGGACAAAAGGATCTTATCTTAATGTGATTAATGTACGCAAGCCAAGCAGAAAAGCACAGATATATTAACAGGGTCAACGCTGAGGAAAAACAGGCGCTAAGGTGTGGTGCGAGTTATCAAACAATGAGACACTCCCTTTGACAACAGACCAAGCCTTGTTCGGAATATCACATCATATTATTAGTAAATAATAATATGTACAGTGCCAGGAGCAGCTTGATCACACAAGCGACAGCTTTGAGAAAGTTTACATTTTAGTCTAATCTTTGGTGTGGTTTCAGAGGGGGAGTCAGGATTAGACAGATGGTGCTGTAAGCACACACACTGTAGGAGTTAGGATTTAAAGGTAAGTGGGCCCCACATGTCTCCTTGTATTGTCAACTCTCACATCTCTCTGTTGATAAATCATTCTGGAGTTGCAGCCATGTGTAAGTACCTCTAAAGTCAAAGCAGGATCTTTATTTTCTATTATTTTAACCCGCCAAAAAGTAACAGGTTGCCATAAAACATAGGGTTAATCTTCTCTTCTGATCTCAGCTGTGGCTATAATGGTTTGGGTTTTTTCTGGTTGTATGAACCTGGAGGTCCTTGTTGCTGACAGATGGAAAGCAGGTTCAGCTTGTTATCAGAGCTGAGGAAAATAACCTGACAGAAACCTGCTGCTGATCAGAGAGAGTCTATAAAAAACAAAAACCCTCCTCCTACTGAAAGCAAGACAATGAGGTGTTACTAAATAAAGTGCTTTTCTTTAAAAACTAGTTGCTTCTGGATTTTTATTGCTTGAAACAGCTTTCAATGAGGGCAAACACAAGTTCCAACGTTAACAAATCATCATGATGTTGTTATCCCAAACTGATATTAATCAGGACTCTTTCCATCAAAGACTGCCTGATAAAGCCTTTTCAATGCACAAGACATCAAAACCAAAAGGTTCGTAAAACAAGTCTTCACTCTCATTCATCACTTGATGATAAGGCAGCATTCCTCTGGCATACCGGCTCTGTGAATCACAGAAAACCTCATTCATCAGTAACAGTGACAGAGCAAGATAGTGGCTGCAGTGTAATCCATTAGTACTAGTAGATGAGATCACGGGTCTTTTCTCCGGTTTAGCAGAGGGAGGGGGTGTGTGTGTGTGTGTGTGTGTGTGTGTGTGTGTGTGTGTGTGTGTGTGGAGGGGGGGGGGTATCTGTTCTGCAGGGAATCTGAAATGTTAAAAGCCTCTCACAAGCTCACTCGCCCTCCCTGCACGCACAGACAGACACACACACACACACCAACACACGAGTGCCAGTGTGCAAGGCAAGACATGGAACAGACAACCATTGCCGCGGCAGTGAAGCAGAGCTACAGAGATCCCAGCACAACTTTAACCCTTTACTAAATGTTACAGCTATGTTGAGTTGCATTTACAGCAATTTTTTGGTCTGTTTAAAAAGAACAGTTACACATGAGAGGAACTAGTGTTGTCATAACACTTGAAAATCTATGTTTGACACAATATTTTGAAATATATCAATATTCAATACTGTTTTTGATACGACTGAGAAAAGCTGACATTGGGGGTTAGAAGTTAACATTTTTATTCAACGATGAATTTATCAAGGTTTTAACATGACAGCATCTTTCCTTTCCTTGGATAGTTGCAAAGAACAGCAGAATGACTGGAGTTAACATCAGCCGCACTTACACTGCCCGTTCAAGACAGGAATATCACGTCATTGTGCTACCTGACTATTTTGTATATACTGTGCAATCGCAAAAAGGGGGAATAGAGTGGTATCGCCTCTGAGCTGGGAATAGGCATAGGAGCAGCGCTGAAACGAGGTCTGTGTAAAATGTGAAGCTGTAAAGACGTGACCATGGGTGGGGAGTTGAGACACTTTTATTAGGAACTTCCTTGGCGACCACACTGTGGGAGATTGAAAAAGCAGATAATAGCGTAGCGGCTAATCCAAAGAAGAAGAACAGCAATCGTAAATGTCCACAAACAAATAATGAGATTGGGGAGCTCCTTACCCTCTGAGCAGAGGACGAGATTAGCCACCATATAACAGAGAGGGTCAGTGATTGTGACTGACATGTTACGCCTTTGTTCTTGGTTAGAAAGTGCTATTAATGCATATATTGTATGTCACACTAGAGGCCGACGCTGTTGTGTTACATGTCACGCTCTTCATGCATCTTTTGATTGATGCTGCAATGCAGTGTATAATCACACACACCAGACAGAGCAAGAAAGTGCAGCTGGTACTGTTGTATCAATACTGCAGAATTATTTATTTATATTCATAATGAATATATATCGATAAATCCATGTTTTTGACAGTGGGAGGTATGCTTACTTGCTTTCTTGCCAAAAGTCATAACAGAAGATTTATACTCTTCCCATGTCTGAAAATTAAATATGAAGCTATACTGTTAGGTTATCTTAGCATTAAGACTGGAGGAAATCCACTTCTAAAGCTCTAAAACTCAATAAATTTCATTTGTTTACAAAAATGATAAGTCATGGTTTGTTACTGATGACTGATTTATTCATTAAAGTCTTATTTACTAGGAAAAAAAGACTCTGAAGCCAAAAAAGCATTCATTTTGTTATAACACCAAATAGTTCACATTCTGTTTTTCATAGTATTTATTATTGGATCATTTAAAGAACAAGCACAAAGTTGTCAGAGGTTGCAAAAGCTGAGCGTCTCATCTCTTTAATCTAATCTCAAATAACAGAGTAAATGACTCCTTCCTCTCTCTCAGCAGGGGAGCAGCGTTAATGAAGGGGCCTGTAAGCTCTGATATCTTTATCTTCCTGTTTTCATTTGTCATCACTTTAGCTGTGCTGATTCAGCAGGTCTGTGAGTACGTTCAGTTTGTTGTCTCGATCAGGAACATTACACGGAGGGACTGAACAAACGTAAACATACACAATAAGCACTATGCCATTAACACAGTGTTAATGAATAAATACTGATAAGAACGTCAAAAAATACAGGAGCTGCTTCTTCTCATGGGGTGGTTTAAGAGGGTCAGTAACATCATGTTCAGCACGCCAGTCACATATTCTGTTATGCATTACCTCATGCCAAAACCAGCTGAGACTGGTCTGAGTAAGAAATAACCTCAGAGACTCTATTCAGAGGACAGTGGACCGGTGGGAAAACCCTAGAGAGGCGAGGAGCGGTTTTTGTCTCCGTACTTAAGGCTGAGGTAGTATTTCAGGGTGAGAGGAGGAGGCTGACTCTCTATTGTGGCTGAACAGCGTCATCCCACTGAGACTCCTGCTCACACCTTCCCAACATATCCAATATTCCCATGTGCGTGTTACCTGTGCACCTGTATGTAGGGCCTTTTGTCGATGTGGTGGTGTGCATATGATGATGTGAACACTTTGGACTTTGCACGTGTTTCTTGTTATAACAGACACACAATGGAGAGCTGATGGTAGTTTCACAGCATGCTTATTGTCTGTGGAAGGAGCAGGTGTTTCTCTAAGAGCTTGACAAGGAGGCTGAATGTTCCCACACTTGAGCCTCACTGATCCCCTGTGACAGAGGACACTTGTGCTTTCAGGCTGTACCAAGAGGCAGCTGATGAATTTTGAGGATGTCCGTGTTAGGTAGCTTATGAACTCAATGTCTTTTTTTAGTGGCTGCAATGTTCTCTCCAAGTTCGTATAGAAGAGGTTGTTTTCTTATTTCTTGAGGGCGTCATACCCTAAAAGCTCACACATTGTAAGCTTCTGTGTGTAACAACATCAGCGAAATGGAGTGGAACACAAAATACATTTAGGAAAATATGAGCGTGTGTGGATTCCTGAGGGGGAGCGCCTGTGTTCTTACTCACTAACACAGTCTGTCTTAAACCATGTTAAAGCCTTCTGGTCCTTGTAACACGAAAACCTTAGGAGCTAAACAAACTAATCAGGGTGTGCCGATGAAACTTGGCATTTACAAGGTCATCTGCAGATTTATGTCAGAATCTTAAAGCCCTAACTAGGTCAGTAGCTCATTAAAAATAAATATTTTTACAATAAATCAAACAGCCTAATGGCAGCAGCTTGGTGCTTTGGAAACACCATGTAAAATTTCTCTCAACGACCCTCGCAACTGTTACCATAGTTACCACCATACAACACACCCCATCTCCCACAATCCTCCGCAACCCCCTCCCCCCTCCCTTACTTTTCTCTTTACTGTTTTGATTTGTTGTCATGGGCAACACGACATACTCTACAGAAGTGTGCGCTGTGGTTTGCGTTTGCGTAACAATGATTATATGTATAATACGTGTATATTTATAGTGTGGTGAATCTAACATGCTTGTGGTATATGAGTATATGCATTTTGGCATTGTCTTATGTGCACCTGCATGAATGTGTACTGAGGGTTTAGTGTGTTCAGCATGTGTATGGTGTGTTTTGTGTTTGTGTGAGTGGGCAGATGGTTCATGGAGGTCTCAAGTGTCCCTAATAATAAGAGCCACCTGTTGCAGACATGCTTCAATCTAAGAGCCTTTTAATCATCAAAAATTGCATTAACAACATCATTTGAAGAAGCACATATTCCGTGTTTTTACTGGTTTAAATCAACGTGTCTGTTGTTTGTTTTGGAAGATCGTCTGTGCATAATTTAGCTTCAGCTAAAAAACATCCTAACCTGAATCTTAAGCTATTGGAGAAAACCACAAATTACCATGCGCTGTGAGAGCTGCCTGCAGCGACATGCAAAACAGTGTCATAAATACATGATTTGTGATGTGAAACTGCTTTATTCAGCATTTTTCTTCCAGTTTAAATCATTTTAAATCAATTTAAATCACCTGTCTATTTGTTTTGGGGAACTACAGACCTCTGCAGATAAGCCAGCTCCCAGTAAAAAAAAAAGAAACCCTTTACAGACTGAAGGGATTCTAACCAGTAGAAGCTGTGGCTGGTTGCAATCTGCAATTCATAGCTAGAAGCCACCAAATACCCCAAAATCTTACACACTTCACCTTTAAAGTGTTTATTGCCTTCACTTTATCATCTATCTCTAAAATTGAGACCCAGCAACTGAAGCTGAAGTGCCGTTCCATTGCAAAGCAACACGCTTAGCTTCATACTACGTTATCATGAGGACATGTGTTAGAAGTTATTTACAGCACAATCAGATGTCAATTTTCTAGTCAAATCTGTCATCGCTTCTATAAACCTCAATATTTTTATATTGCTGTTATAAGGAGCTTTGTGTCTTGTAAAAGCGTATCTGAAACGTGATTGAGACATCACGTGTATCATCATGACACACATACTGCATTTTCACACCCTATTAACTTGGCTTGTCTTTAAAGAAAGAAAACACAAGAACCTATGACTGACACACACCCAAACACACCCGCTCATCACACCGAGAAGGCTGCACTCCATGCTCGGTTTGCATACAAGTTCAGCTCATAGTTTCCTTGTTGCTTTGTGCATTGTGCTACAGAAACCAGCCGGTCCGGTTTAACAGCAACAAACTCTTTTTTATTTCTGTATGTCTCGCGTTCCCTCCATGTTCTCTGCTCCTCTGTCATCAAGCGTCTTTCATCTGAAAGAGCGCGTGATGACTTAACCACAGAGTGCCAGAGACAGATTAGTCTTTTGTTGGCTTCCAATCTACGGTTTGTCTGTGTTCTGTATGAACAGTGGTCTGAGGTTTGGATCCCAGATCATGGACTTATTTGCATACTGAGATCACTTTGATCGGGCCTCCCTGCTGCATGTTTTGGAAAATAAAATTACGATCAGATTTAGATTAAGGTCAAAACTGTACAGACGCTTGGCTCATTGATGTCCTCATTATGTGACAAGAGGACTGGCGCCAAATTCTTTTGTGTCTGCTCTGGAGCGCTCTGGCTGCTGTGCATGCATTTTACTCTGCAATAAATTTAATAGCCTTATCACAGGAAGTTGGCATGCAAGTAAACCTTTAATTAATCTGAAAAAATGTAAGTAATTACATTCTATTGCCTGTGGATGCATTGCCACTGACAACAAAACCATAGTCTATTTAAATGGTGAAGCCATTTTAAGGCCAAAATAGCTGTGTGGCTTACAAACAAGCCCAAAAAAATAAGTCACAGAAGCAGTCACACAAGATCCTATTTTCTGGTTACGTTTTATCTCCCATTTCACAAGTCCCCCATACATGGAACATATAGACGCTTTTACTATTATACCTCATATTTCCAGATGTAACGTTTGGTTTTGCTTAGTTTCTCTAATGATTAGACGTGTCACTTTGAAGCAGCTGACATATTGAACTACCTGTGGCAGCAGCAGAATCAGTAAAGCAGCAATACTTGGACTTACTGCATGTTCTGGTAGACCTCCACTGAGCTGTTGAGTCCTTCCAGCTGTCCCATCAGCAGCTGCAGGTTGGAGTTAACGTAGCTCAACTCCAACAGAACCATCTCTTTAACCTTGTTGTTAGATGTAGCCCTGCACACAGGAGACACAAAAAATGAAAATACATCACGCGTGAGACAAAAAGGTCAGAAGCGTTTAAAGGAAAGAGAAGGAAAGCCTTGTTATTATCCAGTCTGACATAACCAAACCATCCTGCAGCTGATTATTAAAATAAGCGTGCTTCCCCTGGTATTCTGGACCACGGACCTGCATCACTGTGCCCTGCTGTGCACTTGATTTACTCTCCATCACAACAACAGCTTAACTGAGATCTTTGACTCACAGCTGCAATCTCTGCAAGTTCAGCAGCTCATTCCAATGGCAAAATTACTGTTTTAAATAAAACCCACACATCACATCACATGACAAAAGTGATGCATAGTTGCACCATATTTTGCACTACATAGCTTGGAAAGATCAAAAGTCAGAGGTCCAGCAATTCTTAATATTATTGTTTGTACATTTTTCTGTACATTTATAGAAAAAATGGGTATGTACATTATGCAAATGTGTAAATACTGTTTTGTAAATGTGTTAACGTGAGGAAGACTCAAGCATTACACCGACTGTGTTTATGTGTGTGTGGTTAGCACTCACTGCAAAGCCCCTGCACAGCCGAGATAAGGTTATAATGATACATGTGACGTGTGTGGCTTGTGTTTGTGTTAGCATACAAAGACAAAGCGGCTGGATCTTTTGTAAAGCAGAATTTATGATGCATTGTTACTTTGTGAAAACACAAACTGCCATTCACATGCATCCGTGGTGATACAAGGTGGTAACACGCCATTGTTATCTCCGTTTTACAGTGAATCCCAACAAATTCTCTGTCAGCCGTAACTAATGGGAGACATACACACACACGCCCCCACCCAGACATCCGGTCCAGAGATGTTTCAGTGTCAGTCTCGCTGTCACATGATCTCTCTCTCGACCCTGCAATTACAGAGGATGTGATTTTTAACAAGAAAGGTGAGACGTGAAGAAGCGCCAGCAGACAGGAGTTAAAACAAACAAAGTTAACCTGAAGGTTAAAGAGACAAAAAGAGAAAAATAGGTTTTGACCTACATAGCTGTTGACGACCGACTGAATATTGATAATTAATTCTCTTACATTTTAAACTTTTTTTACAGAAATCTTTCCACAAGCTTCGACTTGACCAAAGTTTACTACAGATATGTTATCAGGTCTAAGCGCTAAAAAAACCATTACATCCTGGGAAAATGTAATATCATGTTGCCTTACATATAATGGAGTATGTGTTTAAGCTTTACAGGAATCCACAGAGTCTCCTGCAAACAAATGTTTGCATAGTTTGTTCTTTAAAACTGTCTCACTCTGCTCTTTGGTCTTGAGTCATGCTCTTAAAAAGAACATAGTTTGCTGTTTATATTGGTCAAATATTGTTTTGTTTCTCTCCATCGGAACATAACAGGGGGATCAGGTCCTGCTCAGCATTAACTGCACACCATCACTTCCTCTTGGCCTGCTGAGTGGGTTCTGAGGGGGTTTGGTCTGGGGAATCCATCAGGGTGGAGGAGGCGGAGGTGCTGTGGTTTGGACAGAGTAGATGCCAGCTCGCCAGCCCAGGGGCTGTTATTAATATCTAATTTAATATCTAATATCATCCCACAGAGCGTGGGAATGAGACTGTAAACCAGAAAGCGTGGTTTCACTGAAGTTCCCCAAACCTCTTTTCTGGAGGGACTGTTTTTGGGTGTTTGGCAGACTTACAGTTAGTTGTATTTTTCCTCGAAGCCTTTTCAATCTGAAAAGAGATAGATGGCACTAACACTGGTTGGAGTTGGCAGAGATAATTTACTCTCTATTAAATAAACTTGCTCAGATTGCTTCACCAAGTTAGCGTGACTTAAGTTTGAGATCTTACTCTTATCTTACTGTATTACATACTGGAAGTGCTGTTTTTGAGAAAATAAAATAGGATTTAGGACGCACAGAGGGTTCTAAGTCAAGCCTTGATTGCATTACATTATGAGAAATGTAGTCCCAAATTTATGGACGTGCAATATTAAAATCGCTGGAGTATTCAATTTAAGCACTACATATGGATGTAAATATTTTGAGTTTGCTGAATCTCTGTCAGTCTCTGTCATTATTGCTGGAAAGGAGAGGAGAGGCGAGGCGAGGCGAGGCGAGGCGAGGCGAGGCGAGGCGAGGAGAGGAGAGGAGAGGAGAGGAGAGGAGAGGAGAGGAGAGGAGAGAAGAGAAGAGAAGAGAAGAGAAGAGAAGAGAAGAGAAGAGAAGAGGAGAGAACTGGTCAGACCAGACTGACTCCACCTGTTGCTGATAGAGAGAGGAATGCAGAACCAGAGAAAAGAAGAAAAAACTGAAGTTGAGAAACTGACAGCACCAAATGAGACAAAACAGAAGACAAACACACATACACCCACAGTGAGTGTACTCAAGAAAAACTAGGTTTAGGCTCTACATGGGTCATAACTCAAATAAACTCTCTTTATAGGTTCTTTTATTATGCTGCTGTTTTGTTAAAATCTTACTTAAAAAGGGTCATATTTTTGCACAAGGTTGCATGAAGATGTTTAGTTTATTGACACAAATCTGTTTTTAACATGATGGTCCATGTTGATGTCCAATTAAGTAGAACAGCCATGGTAACCCTGTTATCCACACACAGATGGAGCCTCGCAGGTAGGGCTACAGTCAGACCTGCATATGATTTAAAGCTGTACATATAAAGCTAAGAGCATACCTGAAACTCAGAAATGCATCCAGGCTGCTCTCTGTGCTGCAGCTGGGCTGATAAAGACACACACACACACACACACACACACACACACACACACACACACACACACACACACACACACACAGAGCCCATGTGCCCCGGGCCTTGTGTGGGGAGACTAAGTCCATTTGCCCCTGGCCTGGCTGGGCAGACTATGTGAAGTACTGGAGGAATGCGGGGGCTTCTCAGGCTGACAGAGGGCCAGTGGGCTTGTACAGACCTAACAGGACACATACACATACTAGCACACACACACACACACACACACACACACACACACACACAGCAGTATCCTACCTCATAGTCTTTACACAAACGGAAAGAGAGTTGATCTGAGAATCCCAGTGGGAGAGGAGGTGGACGGTTATACCTTTTGTTTCTTTAAACCCAGTGTGACAGTAGATACTACAAGACACTTTTTAACAGCAGCCCCTTACAGCTCGCTAAGCCTAACACCACCCTGACTGCTGTGGGGCATTTGATCCTTGCCAAACAGAAGGTGGACAGTAACAGGAGGAACTGTATAACCTAATGCAATCCAACACAGTGAGCCTGCAATAAACACTTCTTTTATGAAGCTTACAATATTCCACGTCTGTTGACACTTCGTCACAGAGCTGTTGATTCAACTCTGGGATTTTTTGAGGCTGTGCTTTTCCCACGTTTCCCTGTAGATTTCCTGCAGTTAACGACAACAAAAAGTTATAATAAGATGACTTATGGCTCTAGATGTTTTCGAACTTCTAATTTTGTGTTTCCAGGCAGCTCGCTGTTGACTGACTTGTTTTTTTCCAGTATAGCAGGTTTGGGTGGTGTTGCATTTAAAAAGTGTTGAGGGAAACACATCATCATTTTCTGTCACTGCTCAGGCCCAGATTGGATATCAGACTAACCAGTAGATCTATGTCAAATGTAGAAAATGTTGACAACTGTTCCTCCCTTTCTTTTCCTTGGCAATTTAAAATGTAACAAAAAATACACCTCAGATCACCACAAAAAACACAATAAATAAATGATAAACCAGAATGTCAGCTCATCGTGGACACTAAAACTTTTTTCTACAGTTTACACAGGCCAGCACTGACCTTTTGAGAAGACCAAAAACACAAGGGAAGAAAGTCAAGATTTTTCTAAATGTGACACTAATAACAGAGACTTGTAATTACAGGGCAGTTGTGCAAGATCACAAAGTATTTCTGAAAGTCACCTATGTTCTATGGCACATCTGAAGCATTTGCCTTAAAGACTACAGAAGAGAGCATCAACAAACGTTAAAAAGGTCAAGTACAACTGACGACCCTTAAACATTCTACAGAAACTGTACAAACGCACAAATCACTTTTTGACTGGTGCAGCAGGGCCTCAGCCTGGCTTGAAGCTCTGCGGCTTGGGGCAAAAAAATCAATAAATAATTAATTAAATGAATAAATCTGTTCCGTCCAAAGTACCTACTTTCACTATATCAGAAGCAAAGCCTATATTTTGCTTTACAGGTGACTGCATATCGTGCTATATCCTTGATTTGATATCCTTGACAAGCACTGAACATAAAAATGAGCCTAGCATTAAAATATCTCAGTTAAACACACAGTATGTTTTAAACAATTGATGCCACTTACAGTCTTATGTCTGGCTGACACTGGTGTAAAAGATATAAATAAGCTGTCAATATGCTTCATTATAACTAGAGATGCAATATTGGATTTTTTGCTGATATTACATATATAAACTTTAAAACAGCTCATTTGGCTGACAACCAATACTGATATATCCACCTTTTCCCCCACCTAATTTTAGTGATCATCAAGTCTCTGCTGTAGTGGAATCATATTATGCATACTCTTATCATGATGGCCCACCAGCAGACTGAAGCATGAAATGCAATTCTTTTCAATTCATTTATTGTGCAAAATTTAAAAAAAAAAAACAAACTTTAACTTATGGCTGATTTTTGTACATGTTCTCCTTGCCAAAAAAATTAATAAATCGGTTTGTTATATCTGTATGAAATCAGAATGTTGGCCAACTTCAATTTTTCATTTTAAAGCCAATGCTGGCCGATACTAATGACGTGCCAGGCCATATTAGGGCTGGGTGATATGGGCTGAAAATTATAGTATGATACTTTACGGCTATATCTCAATACATGATATAAATCTTGGTATAATTAAATCTCCTCAAAAACACTGCATTAATGCTAGTACTTGGAGACAGAATCAAGCACTGCATTTTTTTAAATTTTTTAAACCAAATTCCCATTTTGATGTGACGATATTGTCGGAATGACTACTGGTACTTTGAAAAAAATATAATACAATTCTATTTTTGATTAATAACCATTGGTAATTCAAATATGATGACAAAGTGGGTAAAGGTGAGTATTAAAACAAGTAGAGCAGTCGAAGTCGAGAAAAGTATACCATTTTACTGTAATGTAACCTTTAAAATCAAGAAAAAATTATTTACTACATGTTACAATATAACAATATCCAGTATCTACAATGATATATCGTCTCACATCTTGATATGATATAATATCTCTATATTACACAGCCCTAGTGCCAAAATTATCAAACACCTATAATCATAAGTGCTTGCTGAATGGTTGAATAGCTTCAGAAATCCCTTTTCTGCTGTTTCCACTGTCTACCTAGTTAGTGGGGGCTGTGTCTGACAATTCCTGCAACTCCAACAACACAAACACACAATGATTAGCCAGCTTTGCAAAGGTGAGAAAGGATCTGCACTTGTCTCTCGAGATGTCTTTTTTCATTCTTTAAACAACCACTTCTGTCACTTTTCTCATGTACAACTGAGTGTCTTCCAGGAATGTCTTATGTCCTCCCCTTTCTCTGTATAATGTCTGGCTTTGCACTCTAATTTCAACAACACGGTGCAATTCTCTTAACGTGTATTTTGACCCTTAGGCCAAAGCACGACGACTAGTTCAAAAACAAAGTGCTTGTCAACAGGTAGTCCAAAATTCACGTGGAAATGCCGGAAACAGCCTTCAGAATGGTAGCTTTATGTCAAGAGAAGCCCCCCAGACAGACTGAAGAAAAAGCCTGAGGTTGCAAGGTGCATGACAGGACAGTAAACATTCGCATTTTTCTCTGTCATATTGTATCTGCCGAGGAATCTGATCTCAAATTTAGCCATTCACTCAAACTGTAACAGGTATTTCAGCAGTAAGAGGACATTTCTCCATTTATTTTTTAAATCCTAGAGAATGGAGACACACAGTCTGGGAGCTGTTGACTAGATATGTCGCACCTTTCTCCACAGTAAGTTTTACCTCTATAGCCACATGAAACTCGACAACACACAGCAGAAAGCCAAACTCTTCCGAGTGACAGAGGAAAAAGTATTTTACGTACTGTAGCTACGTACAAAGGCAGCAACAACAGCAAGAGTAAAATTACAAAAAGCACCCACATCATTTTAAAAACTATATGCTTAGCAAAATGTTCACATTTATCGGAAGTTTCTTCAAAACCACATCACAATAGCTCTTTGTTTCCATGCTGCGTGGAATGCTCGTCCTCCAGATTGCTACCTCATATTATCTGTCCTCCTGTGTTGTTTTAAGTCTCACCAAGAATTCATGACAACTCACGACCGAACGACGACGGACATGAAGCCAAACTTGTCCCAACATCAACAGGCCAGCTGGAGTTTACTAGAGGTCACATTTACCACAGTGACATAACTGACTAGCAATACAGCCGAGTGAATGAGACATGGATGAATGGCCTGAGAAAAGGGAGATAAACTTAGAACAGCTTATGTAATACATGCCAATGCATAACTGAGTTTACACCATCCTGCACGTCCCAATTAAAAAAACACTTTGTAGGAAACTGATATATTCAGCAGACACACAAATGTACAGTATGTAAGCATGTTTGTATTATGGTTTATCAGTGTGATTCTTACTTCAGCAGGTTCTCAGCTCCAGCCCTCATCCTCATCTGTTTGATGATCTGCTGGTTCAGGCTGGCTCGCTTATTCTGCAGTTTGCTTCGTCCAGTCTGTGCGAACGGGTTACAACCCTGAGACAAAGAGATGACGGGACAAATATGTCAGCAGGAGGTCATATTTTGTGTTATAAGTCGGGGGAAAAAACTTGGATGGGCATAAAAAAAAAAATGTGCATACTGCAAAGAAAAGAGGATTTTTTTTTTCTCATTGAGGGTTTTATGCTGCAATGATTTTTTTTTTTAAATCATAAAATAAATTCTCAATTTTCTTCAAGTCATTCAAGTTTTGTATTTACTTATACCAGGTGAGTCCCAGGCTTTTCTTTCATAAAAGATTGTTGCTTAACAACTGTGAATTGTGGCTGCACAATCGACTCAACAAATGTCTTTGTTCTTGTTCAGAGAATTCAGAAAAGGCTTTTGTTTAAATATGAGTCAGTTCGGGTCAAAACTGACCAGCTTCACAGGTTTATTCTTAGATCTTCCACCCCAGATCAATTCACTTCAACAGAGCTGGCAAATATTATTCTTAAGTCAATGTACTTAATAACAAGACAACATTTGATTTAAAAATTCCTCTGAGGTCAAGATGTTTGTACATTTGGCTTCAAAATTATTTAATGTGAATTTTGAATTTACTTTATTCCCTTATGTAACAGTAGAAATAAAGCTAAGCCGGGTATGGAAGGAGCTGCACCTTGTTTTACTGTACTCTCACTCTCTGTGTTTACACACAATAGCCAGTACATAACTGGACTGTGTGTCCTTGTCCCTATCACAACCATAAGTGACCCAGCCTAACTAAGTCAACAGGCCGTCACTCACACCAGTGCAGATAAACTGGCCTTAGACATTCATACTGGTTGACTCACAGTGCAGCAGAGGCGTGGTGTGTACTGTACCCGATATCATAAGATCGGCATGATGCACAAAAACCAGTCAGCTCAGTAAAACCAGTTAGTTTACAGTCAGCAACTTGGGACATGACACTGTTTCAGTTTTTACATTAGCAACATCAAGGTAAACAGTCCAAAGTCTTAACACTCAAATAACATGTGATAACCTGTGACTGCAGAATGATCACAGGTGAAACAGAACCAACGAGAAAGCTCATCGGTGTTGTTACATATTCATGTCTCATACTTTTTTTAAATCTCAAAGTGCAAGTTCACATTCTTTGATAAACATCAGCAACAGGGAGGATCCACTGACTCGTGCTCAGCAGAGCAGACAGCCTGATTCCAAAAAACTCCTCTGTTACCTTGAAACAGGGGTGCTGCTTTATCCTATCAAGTCTTTGGATATCAGCACAATTTTTACTGATATCACACCGTTTGCCACGATACAATTTTGGGACAAAGACAACCACCTACACACGATGTCACCTTTTTTCTGACGTCAAGGAGTTCCGTCAGGAGGGCATAACACACAGGATTTTTTTTTCTTGTTTTTCTTTTCATGTGTTTTTTTGACAAGGACAATTCACAGCTACTTAGCTGTCCCAGAGCTAACTATATGCTAGTTATACATCAGTGGTCCCTTGGCAGGAGACGAAGAATTACATGTCTGTTAGCTGAAAAAGAACACCTCAGATTCACACTATCCCTCTGATCCCCACCTCACCACTACTGTAAGTAAGTCATATAATCTGATTTCCCACATTGACACCAGCAGAAGTATCCGTAAAAACCACATCCGTCAAGAAAGACAGGGTTTTTTGTTGTTTCTTTTTTTGTATTTATTTTTGTATTCTTTTTTTGGCATCCTCAGGTTTGCTTGTTACATGATCAGTGACAGGTGTGCAGCATTAAGGCTTATTCTAACACCTGATATGGATAATGTTTTATTTTTCATTTATTTAAATCTACTTACAATATCCACAACACACACACACACACACACACACACACACACACACACACACACACAAACACTTAATTTGTGGACCATAAGGCTCTACAGGATTCAACAACTATTGATATGAGTGAACTCCCTGTTGCCAAACAGTTGGAGGCACATTCCACATAACTTTAACATCCTACATTCAAGCCGAGAAGATGATTTTTATTGCATTTCTTTCCCGTCTCTGCTCTCTTGTTTCCTGTCTGTCTCTACACTGGCAATTCTCTAATAAAGGAGAAATGCACAAAAAGTAATCTTAAAAGGAAAAACAAAATCAGTTATTATTATACTGCTTGAAGGAATTGTTTTTATTTATTCAAGTAACTCAACGTGTATTTGTTGATGAGTGTTTTGCCTGCGCGTCACCTGCCATACCTCATTTTTTACATTTACATCTCATATTGCTGATGCTCTTTTCTAGAGGCTTCTTAAAATTAGTAAGCAGAAGTTGATTAAGATATAGGTGACAGTGTCTCAAGTACGAATTTCAAGATCTCAGGTCAACTGGTCGCATTTAACTTGACATTTTCTCTACAACCACTCCACTGTAGACACTTGGGTGTACTTGTACAAACATTTCACTGACCTAAGAGTTTAATGATTAACCATTCACACAAATAAGAGCTTTGTTAATTGCACAACAGAGCCATATCAAGGCTGCCGGGGGCGTGGCGCGGCTATTCTTAGAAAGACAGCAAGCCCAGGACGTCACGTATGACTGGAGAGGGCGTCGACTTGTTGCAGTATCTTGTCACATCAATCATTACATCAAAAGTGAGGTGTATGTATGTGTGAAAGAACAAGGGAGTGGTTAGTGATCGCGTTTCCATTTTTAATATGTAGCAACCTATGAAACTTCAACCGATGCATTCCAGAGTGATGACTGTGTAGCAACATGGCTCTGATCAGCTGGTCACTGAGCATTACGTCATGTTAGTTACAGTTAGTCCATAAAACTGACGCTTTGATATCACACCTGTAATTCTCATAAGCTAAGGGACATTGTGACTTTTTCTTTTGGACAGTAATGAAAGAAGTAACCAGATCTTGTACTTCAGTAAAAGTAGTAGTCTAGAAAAATGTTACAAGTAAAATTCCTGCTGAAAATGAAAATGCTACTCAAGTAAAAGTACAAAAGTATTAGCATCGCATACACTTAAAGTACCAAAAATAAAAGTAATAATTATGCAGAATGGCTTATTTCAGATTCATATGTACCGTATAACTGGATAATAATTATTGATGCAATAATTTGTTTATCACCAAAATGTTGCAGCTACAAAAGTTGGAGCTCATTCATAATTATGTTATATACTGCTGGGTAGTTACATTATTATTTAATAGTTGATTTATATTTCGTATTAATAATCTGACTAAGCTGTCAGGGAAATGTAGTGAAGTAAAAATGATAATATTTCACTCTGAGAGGTCTGGAGAAACAAAATTGAAATACTAAAGTAAAGTACAAGAAGCTAAAATTAAAATTGTACTTAAGTACAATATTTGATTAACTGTACTTAGTTAGATTCCACGACAAGTTTTGGTTTGTCTTGGACATTGTTTGCTGTCACTTTACAGACCATTAAGATGAGAACTTGATCAACATTATATCAAGTGACACATGCAAGTGAACATGTAGCTCTGCCTAACCTCTGAACCACTCCGGTAATTGAACCAGTCCTACCAATTGGCAAACTCATACAGTAGGGCCATTATCTACATGCGCACAAAATACTTTGTCACAGCATAAAACAAAGACAGTCCTGTCCGCTGTCATATCCCACAAACAGCCAATCACTCTCCTGTTGTATAACTGAGGCTTCATAAAGAACATGTATTCATGGGACACCAGTTGGTTTATACAACTGGTGCTTAAGACTGGCATCCAGCCAAGCAGAGGCTGCAGCCACTAACCAGTGCTGACAGCAGAACAGACTCACAATTGCTTGTTCACCCTAGAAATACACAGAATGGGTTTAGTACATCAATATCTACGCCTCTTTAAGATGAAGCAAATGTGAAGCTGAATTCATATGTTCCCTAATTGACTTCACACATTAAATCTACTCCAATTACGCTGGGGACGATTTGGCAGATTGCTCAAAAGGGGGTGCTCTTCATTCAGTCCAAAGAAAGACATCTTTATATCCCAAGAAAGACACAACATTTGATCACAGCTTAAGCTCTCATCTGTCTTTTTCCAACACAAACCCTGCTGAGGGAGTCTAAGTGTGTCTCCGAGTCGAGGGAGCTTGTCTGGTTTCTGAACCGGGACACATGTTGTCAATTTGTGTCTGTGGTCTGGCTGAAGGACGGCCTTGGGCCAGATGCTACGTCAATGCTCTCGCTGGCCGAGGAGGATAAGGAGAAGAATCATGCCGATTCGGCTTTTTGTTCTGCCATCTTTCCATCCCGCAGCGGTCCAGTCGGGCCTCAGCCAGCTGGAGGTGAAACAGTGGACGGCTGGGAAGGCAGCCCTGAGCCACAACAGCTCCCCGGAGCATCGGTCGAGCCCAGTGAGGCCTTGTAAATCATTAAAGTCATTTTCACCCAAGAGGAAGAGGGGCACAGAAAATTGGAAGCAAAGATCGCTTTGGCTTTGCATGGTTAAAATTTGACCAAAAAGTTTCCAAATTGCAAATCTCTTTAACATGACACAATGAGAACACATAAGTCATTGCTTTGTGGTTTCGGTGAATGTGCAAGTCTTTCTATACTGAGAGGGGTTTCAGTGTTCAACCCTGAGAAATACAGAGGACAAAGGAAATGTAGATGATTCGGAAAAGTAGGATGAGTTAGACTCTACAATGTGCGTTACAGTAGTAAACAGTTCGTGATTGAGATATTAGGCTCTGCAGTCTCCCATCATGTCCTGTGACAGTGCCAGACCCCGGCTCCCACTGACATTTTTTTATAGACACAGGAAGTGCAGCACAGAGCCTAAATCCAGACAGCGTTCAGAGGGGGATTCGGGGGGATTGAGAGACACAAAGGCCCTGTTCAGATGCCCATCTAAACAAGCTTTTCTATAAAAACACTTTGGTTGAGGACACTAGTACAAATGTAGAGGAATGAGACACGGACCACAGCATGGCAGACAGGGAACTCAGTAAAAACACATTAGATAATCACTCAGCCACTGCCAAGTGCTTTTCTCATAGCCTCAAACGCACAGCTCTAGGAAATGCTACGGTTACATTAAACGTGAAACTGGCTAAAGAGGTTTCTCCGCTGGTCCTGATGCAGTTGATAATTATTTTAAAGATTACATTTATATGATAGCTCATCAGCTCATTTACATGATGAAAAGGCATCAAGTTCCACACAAACACCAGCAGGGGAAATACACATCTTATCTGGTCTATTAATTTAGATAACCTGGCACTTAGATTTCCATTTCAATCATTGAGCTGATGCTGTTATCCACAGCGCCTCTAATGTGTGCAACTGGAGGTAATCATCAAAAAGGTCAAAGGTCAGGGCTTGAGTGTTCTTACACTAATAAACACAGCAGTCATCTGTAGTGAAGAAATTATAAAAGAAACAAAAAATGGGCTTTACGGAGGTATTGCCCTCATTCAAGAGGTAGCGACAAGGAGGCTAAATTTAAAAGGCATGTCAGCAAAGGAATCATCATCCACAACACTTCCTGTTCAATGTCAATCATCATCACAGCCAGCCGGGAGCTGATGGTGTTAATGATGGGATGTTTGGTCACTGACCTTTCAGGTTCTCCCACTATCAGTTACTGCAGGAGATGCAGCTATTCTTGGAGACACACACACACACACACACACACACACACACACACACACAGCTGTGGCTGACAGTGCTGTGCTTTCTGCTGCTGTTGGTGACACATGGGGAGCTGCAGTTTTTGTTATGCTAAATTTGAGACCAGAGCCATGCTGTTTTAAACAATAATGTGGCATTTTCAAACTTTATTTTAAAGTGAGTTTTCTCCATGTGTGGTTTGTACACCTTTATTATTATTATTATTATTATTATTATTATTATTATTATTATTATTATTATGTTGTTGTTGTTGTTGTTGTTTGTTTTAGCCGAACACATGAGCAAAATATAGTTCCCGTCAGTTATCATTTAGTTTCAAACAGTGAACATAGGTGGGTTAATTACATATATCCTGTAGTTACATGAGCCTAGAATTACGACATAAGATTAGCAAAAATCACAATACAGCTTAATTACAGCTCATCTGGTGAAGAGTGCTCATTTAAATACAACTTGTCTGCTAGCATAAACTGAAAAATACGCTCAAAAAATAGAACAAAATTTAAGTCAAGCCGTAACCATGTCGAAAACAGTGAGCTAACATTAAGCTAAAATCGTTATTTAGCTATTTTCAACTGTAAAAAATGTCCGCTAGCATCTCCGTGTCGGCGTGTATTACGCAGACGGATATATTTTGTTTCCAAAGTGATGTGACGAGAAAGAAAAGCTCACCTTTTTGAAATAAGTGCTGTCCCCTCCGCTGTCTTTGATGCCGTTTGGTAAAAAGCGTGTCTGTCATCCTGAAAGCTCACACTCTGAAACTATCCGGGGAAAGAAACAAGTGAATTCAGCGTGTGTACAAAGCAGACCGCTGCTGTTCAACAGGTGTGTGTATCCTCTCTCCTCCGTCGGTGTGTGTGTGTGCGCTCACTCAGCTCAGCCGGGACTTTTCCAGCACAAAATACAAACTCCGCCCACATGGAAACAAGGACTGGGTGGTGCGTTCAAAACCCTCACCCCAAAAACTCACCGGGCAGCACCTGTTTTACTCAGGTCACGCGGGCTGTAGTAACGTCATGATACGTCAGACCGTAAGACTTACAAGTTTCACCCTGAAAATATTTTTCACCAACATAATTTTTATTTGATATCCCCTAAATTTAAGTCTGTCTTAAATAAATAAAAGCAAGCAAGCAACTTGGTAATAAATGTTTCACAATTCCCAAGAAATGAGTATATTTAGAAAATTAGTTTTAAAAAGCTAGGGGAAAATATCCAGGGAAAAAAACTAATTTCTAATAACCATAATTACATATTTAAATGTATGTCACAAAATTGCTATAATTTTCTGTAATCACTTTTTCTAGGTACTTGTCTTGCTTTATTATTATTTTATTGCTATTGTATTTAATTAAACTTTTATTCAACTTTTTAAATGTATTTTTTACATACATTTTCAGGTAATTTTCTTGAACTCTTTATGAGATTCTTCCTATTTTTTGGGTCATTTTTTCTGTGGTTTTTCATTGCCCCCTTCCCATGTCTGACAGAAATCAAGCCAATTTGCTTAGGTTTCAAAGGGTTAATAAAGGCCTACTGGATTTGTTAAAAGCTGTATTTACATTTTATATTGACGGTTGTTATCAAAGTCCTAATTTTGAAAGCGTGGCATTTGAAAAATTGTTTGACAAAAAAGTTTGGCATTGTTGTGATGCAAAGACATAAATGAAAAGAATGTGCATTTTAGGAAAGAAATGTCTTAAATCCACAATAACACTTTTTATTTTTAATATTTTGACAGCACTGCTGAGTGTTGAGCATGAGAAGTGTTTTTTTCCCTTGTAGACTTACTGACAAAGACATGCACATCTATTACATAAAGGGGAAGGAGACAGATGGTACTGACATAAACAGATACATCGATACAAAGACTATTAAAAGTAATATAATGTAGGACATGCTATTTCTAACTGCAGTTTTAAGTGTTTGCCTGAGAACAGCAGTGAAAGGAACTGTGGGCGAACTGAACTTTACCTTTCAGCTAACTTTTATTTTTTGACAGTGCTGTGTTTAACCTTTTGAAACTTGAGCAAATATCTTGATTTATTTAAAAAAAAAAAAAACTTGGGAAGAGAGAAGATTTGCAAGAACAAAAAACAAACAACAACAAGGTAACAAGGACATTTCCTGGAAAAGGTGCTTAAACATTTACATAATATATTACATAATATAAAAATATGTAATTAATCAATTAATAAAATAATTTTCCAAATCTACTTATTTCTTGCAGAGCCTCAAACATTGTTTACAAGTGGCTCGTTGCCACAAGGATTTAAATACTTCTGAAGGGCATCTCAAAGCAGCACAAGAAAAAAGATGTCACCCTAGGTTTCAAAGATGTGTCAAGTACACATGTGTTTGTCTATATTGTGGTGTGTTTAGGTCTGTTTGTTTCTGTGGTGAAACAAGAGAAACCATCTGTTTGTGTGTGGCTGGTTTTGTCATTTAGAAAGCAGGTTAAACTCCTGTTTGTGGAAGAGGTGGTTATTAATGTCAGGGGAGGATTATTGATAACAATTAAACAGAGCTGAGTGGAGCGAGGGTGTTGCTGAAGCTCGTAAACTAGGCCACGGCTCTCTTTGTCTGGGACATTTCTCCATCTGAAAGCCAGACAAAGGTTAATACGGAAACATTTTTATTCCTAGCCTCATTCAACATCTGTGTAGCTGAATAAATTTGTTTCCATTTGACTCATGAATGCTGAACACATTAAAAAGTGCATACAGATTTTCTTTTTTCTGTGGCATTTTCTCTTGGGCTTATCAAAACCATAATTACAGACTGAAAGTAAGCAGTTCATTAAAGTACTCGTATCAGTTTGTACATATACCACACAGTCAGTGCAGATAGCTGCCAACCTCAAGCCTGCTTCTGTTGGAGGATTCTGACAGTTTAAGGAAGTTTTTCCTTGCTGTTGCGCCAACTGTTTGCTCATGGTGGAATAGTTGGTTCTACATAAATGAAAAGGGTATGGTCTAGATCTGCTCTGTACGAGACAACTTTTGTTATGATTTGGTGCTATAAAAATAAAACTAACTTGACAGGAAGCACCATGTCGGCACGAAACCACAAGTCACAAAGGTTTATAGCTCAATTAAGACATTCACATAAATACCAGCTAATACCTTTGTGTAGAGCACTGTTTCTCATATAGGGATATGCATACCCCTGGGGGTACGTGGAGGTACTCCAGGGGGTACGTGAGATTTTTAAAAAAAATGTATTTTAAAAAATAGCAGTCATGCATAACTCCTAAAAAATAGTTATATTATAAAACGTTCAGTAAAAATATAACTCTAAGTTCATAAACTGAATTTTATACTCAATATTCAATTTCACTATCCTTAAAAAAAACAGACTCTCCCCAAACCAGGATCGTTTGACTCTACCTGTCAAATGCCATCACCTGTCAATCAATCACTTGCCGCCGTCAAGACACAAACAATGGAGTCATGGTTGAAGCATAGCAGTAATGCTGCTGAAAACACGGAGAGACAAGTAACAAAGAAGGCGAAACCAGAATCGACGAGATACCGTCAGTATGCAGAAGATTATGTTTTAATGGGATTTATGTCCATGAGTTGCAACCCTGAAATTTAAAATGTTTTTCAGTTACAATGTTGTTTAATAAATCAGACACTGATGGCACAGTGCTGTGTTGTACCTCTATTTTTTTTTCTACCAAACATGTTTTGTGCTGGTCAGGGGGTGCTGGTCAAAAATACTTCAAAGGGGGAACATTACAGAAAACACTAATGTTTGACAGAAGACGTGAGAACTGGGGTGCCTGGTGGCTCAGTGGATAGCTCAAGAGCCCCATGTATAGAGGCTGTGACCTCACCGCAGCGGCCACGGGGTCGATTTCAGCCTCGGCTGCTTGCCCCCCCCCCAAAAAATCATCTTTAAAAAAATTGGAAGAGGTGAGGACTGGAGGTCTGAGTTCAAGTCTTAAATGACCATTCACTCTCCTCAGGCGGAGCACTTTCCCACAGTACTGATGGATGACACAATACTGTTCAAACCAGTCAGGCTGGTTATGTTGGTGACCAGCTTACAAAGACCATCAACACAAGATGTTGTGTCTGACGTTGTTTAAACTGACAGACATGATGGTCTGAAAATCATACATGAAGTGACAGAATATATGTATGTATCACTGTCGCTCTTAACGTCATTACAGAGGTCTGCACTTTAGTTACCCAAAATACTGCAAATTAATGCAGAAGCTTCTGCATGTGGGATCAGGAAAATATAGAGCCACAAAAAATAAGTGTGATGGCTAATTATGCTGTAAATAGTTTTGATACAATTACCACCCGCACTATAATAGTGTAATTATTGATCAACAGAAAACAAATTGCCAATATTTTTGAGAATTGACTCATTATTTAAATAATCAGGGAAAATGCAAAACATATGTTGGTTCTAAGTTTTTGAACTATGAGAATCTGTTGGATTATTGGTTCCCAACCTGAGGGTACTGACCCCAACTAGGGGTCACCATAGATTCACCAGAGGTCCCAAGGCTTTCTTGATTTTTAGGGGTGTGAGAGAACTTTAAAAAAAATATATATACACTAGACCAATATCTTAATATTTCATCAATTCTATGTGGAGAAAACTAAATTAAATAGCTATCTTTAAAGTTAAGTAGTCTCTGCTAAACAGCCTCATCCTGCATTAGTGAAATACACAGCCACATGAACAAAGTACTAATGAAACAACGGCCAAGCGTCAGGAAGAAGAAATCAATTGAAGATTTTGTTAAAAATAAATAAATAAATAATTTAAAAAGGAGTCATATGTGTGATTGTTATTAATAATAAGAGACAGAGAATACTATAGAACACTATCAAAATGAAACTCATCTTTTTAGAAGAAATAATCTTAAAATTCATCCACAAACTTCTTGCAGTTATTGCATTCACTTTGTGGGTTAATTGTACAGTTTATCAGTTGATCTATATGAATTATCCATCAAATATGTCACTGTCACCAGTTTACTCAATGACAGAAAAGGGTTAGTTAAAGTAAAACGTTGGGAACTACTGAGTGAGATGACTGCTGTTGTACTAAATAATATCCACCACTAGATGGGACTAGAGGTCAATATTTAAGCAATAACATTGTCCATTATTTATCGTTTTACACTTTTGAATTACTAGATGCTTCTCTCCTCCTTCAGTTTTCAGTTTGTTTCTTTGAATAATAAAAATAAAAATAATTCTACTTTACTATAACCAGCACACATTTATGTATTTGTGTGATAAGCTGACTCAAGCTGTATGGTGTTTGTGTTGAATCAAGTCATCAGTTTTTAAAAACTCTTACTAATTAATAAAATAAACTATTGTCTTAGCACTGTAGACACTGTCTTCCTCTCCTCTCTCTTCATCTAATGGCCCAATGCCATTTAGGTGTGTCTATAAGCCATAAGCAATGCCAGTGCCTGAGAGCATCCACACCTCTCATCCAGACTTTCTGTCTGAGAAAAGTCTTTCTTCCTTGTCACCAACTGACTTTTCACATGTACATATATGTTACTGTAAGCGTGACATGAAAGCTTGCAATATGACATCCATCAGTTTGCACTATTCCATTGATTGACAGGTTACAAAAAAAATCTACCTTGCATATATGTGTTATTAGGAAATATAGCTAAGTACCTTTAACTATTCCAGTAAATTATGTCACTGAGCCACACAAGGGCTCTGGAGCGTGCACACATACGTAAATGAAGTGCAGCTTTATTAATTAACTAAATATACCTGCTTTTCCTGCTATGACAGATCTGCTGTAAAAAAAAAAAAAAACTGACCTATAAAAGGATGAGGATATTGTTTTATTGTTCTTCATTTAACTGGGAAATAAATTACTAGGAATATAGAGATTAGTTTCAAAGTGAACTCCATGCTATCTTATAACAGGGAAAACATTGTTCGTTTGTGGGTCAAACATATATCACACAGTCCTTCTAATCACAGGAATAATGAACAGCTTACAATCAAAGGAACACGTGGCATGTGTTTCAAGATGTCTTGCACTTTGTTTTTGTGTCCTGTTCATTGTGAGTACTCCTCTAAAGTTTTGAGAGCATATGCACTCACATGACCATGGATGCAGGGATGATAAATATCCGAGTTCCCATTGACATTGCACGCAATGTCAAGAGGGCATGTCAAGTAAACGTCTGAACTTACTTAAGCTGCTTATTTGAGTTAACCCAGCAGGCCCTGGCACTTGTGGCTGTAAAACCACTTTAAAGGTTTTGCCTATAATCACAGAACTTGGCAGGGTGGTCAGAAACTGTGTGTTTTTATTCAGAACATATTTTGCAGTGTTTTTGCTATGAAAAATGGGCAGTCTGTAGTCTTCACAGGCACTGTTACACATTTTAAATGTTTAGGGGATTTCGGACCTGGAACATTAAATGGTTAGAATTAAAGAAATACTTCACCTCCCAAATGATCATCTGTAAATCAATTACTTACCACATTTTATGTTGAACTATGGAAGAAAACTTTGTTTTTCTTGCATGCCCACGCAGTGAATGAAGAATCCAAAAACATAGAAAATTCTCAGTGAATTAAAGCAATAATGGCCCAAGTTTATCCACAGTAAAACATGTGTTTAAAAACTCTCACATAACTTGTGCAGTAAAATCTGAGTCTCAATTATCCATTTTATGCTCAGTACCTTTAAAATGTGTGTTTTGACTAATACTTTACACACTTCTGCAAAATCAGTGTCACACACAGAGGTGTAGTGTGCCTGCGTTGTCTAAGCAGGCGTTTAAGTGTTTTGAATAGTAGTAGGTTTTAGTAAAAATGAAGTTTTGGGGAAGTACCGAGCATATGACTGGATTAATGAGACTTGAATTATATTGCACGAGTTGTCTGAGAGTTTCTAACAGATGTTTTGCTGTTGTTAAGAATTCTCTCATTTTTTAGATTCTTCATTCATGGAGGCATAGGAGAAATACAAAGTTTTCTTCCAGAATTCAACGTAACACAGGATGAGTAACTGATATACAAATGATGGTTTAGGGCAGGGAGGAGTATTTCTTTAAAGGCATTGAATACAGATAGCCATGCTCGGCTATCAGTACCATCATTCCAAAAGTTGGCCCTCAGAGACCCATATTAGTGAAACCATATAGAGGTCCCTGCCTGTTAAAGAGTGCAGTGAACTGAGGGCACTTTGCCTTTCCGCTCATTTCTCTTCTCCTCACAACGAAGCACAAAGCCGATTGTAAGTGAACTGCTTCCCGGCCGCTTTTCAAAAGGCAGAGGGGGCACTGCAGTGAACAACGGGCACCGGCGTTCAACCCCCGGCCCAACAGGAAGAGCTGAGGGGTTGCTATGCAGCTCTGCTCCCCAACTGCAAGAACTCTGGGTTCCCTGTTAACAAATGATGTGTGGTGCGGGCAGTATGGCAAACCATTTGAGCAGCCACTCAAGAAGCTCTACAGTAAGAATAGATCAAGAGCTGGATGAAAGAGAGAAGGAGCCAGAGTGATAGCTTATCCTTGGCTGCAAAGTGATGTTGGGCTATTGGCCTCTTCTCCTACCTTTCTTTCTTCTTACATGTTTTGGTCCCCCTTTCCTCATTCCTCCTTTTGTTTCCCTCCACCACTCCTTCATCTCTACCTGTCTCTGTCCCTTCTTTCCATTCTCTTTTCTAAATCCTTTTTTGTCTCTAGCTCCCTCACAAATTCAATCCACTTTCCCTTCCTTCTATCTCTCCTTCCATCATTTTTTAATTCTATTTTTCTTTCTCTACATTTCTGCTTCTGATACTTTTTATAGACTCGTCAATATGCTGTAGTCACATGATTCAGTAAATCGTCAGCACCTTAGTGTATCTGATGATAAGACCATACTACAGTAGAGTAGAATAAAAATGAACCTCCCCACACTATATTACACCCTAAACAGATTTAAACACATCAAAAATATCAGATTTTATTTTTCAGAATTTTAAAACCGTAACTGGAGACTTCCTCATTAGAACGGAAAATTATCCCCTGATAATCGCATTAGATCTGTGAACAGAAGTTTTCAAATATATGGCCCATGCTGAAATAGTCAAAGGTATTAAAATTCAGAGCAATTTGACTGAAACCACATATAAAGATGACATGGAGGATTCAGCCACCACCTGTGGGGATAGTGACTGCCAAATCATTTCAGGCCCACGTGAACCCGAGATAAGAACAAGTCTTGACAATGTAAATTAAATATTGCTCTAACAACTGAAATGAGGAATGAGTATCAGTTTGAGGAGAACAAAACATCCCATTAGCTATTAGCTCCTGATAATCTTTGTATTTTGTGTCCTCAGATTACTGATTTGTGCTTTCTTGGCAATGGTGTGATGTTACTGTAAGGGCGCTGACATTAGCTGGATCTGGCTGATGGTGCAGATTTGCTGATGTGTAATGTAGGGACGAATAAACAGTGAAAACTGTCTGGTGGACAGTTGGATAATCTTAATCGACAAATTGTAATCAATGCAGTTTTATTTTGGAATGAGATAGCTGGAAAATCTAAGGGATCTGCTAAGACAGTAAAGAATCTGGAGTACTTCATACAAAATAAATGCAAACAAGCCTAAGAGTCGACAGCCATGCTAACTGTGCTGTGACACTGTGCTTTGAGCTAAATGCTAATGCTCAGCATGCTGACATGTGAGCCTTGCCTCCAACTTTATTCATTAAGCGCTGGAACGTTGCAGATGCAACTGACAGACTGAAAGGCATGACAGAAAAGACCCCAGTTGGAGTGTGTTGTAAAAATTTCTGTCATAAAGTGAATCCAATAAAACAGTTTACTACAGCTTTTAGTGTGCATATAGGGCTCATGCATTCATAAGACAAAAGCCCAAAGCTATAAAGTTAAACTAAACCTTTATAGATTATTCTCTCATTCTCTTCTTGGAAGGGACAAAAAGAAGTGAAAGCTGCTATAACAGTGATCCTTTCTGTTTGAACAATACAAGCACTCATAACCAAGTTACACCTGGCTGTCTTATCTTCACTCTTTCCTCTAGAGAGTTTTATAATTTATCTCTGTGAGAACAGGAAGATAAGAGCTTCACACAGGAATAGAAGAGGATGGTTTGATGAAAGATTTCTGCACACTGAAGGTCAAACCGACCTGCAAGCTGACCTTCACACCCAAATTTGCTTTATACTTATTTCAGAGCTCTGTAAAGCACTTGAATTGCCCTATTGTATAAAGTGTGCTGTACAAAAAAAGCTGCCTTGCCCTGCCTATACTTCTGTGTCCACGTGGTGGTGAGGGTCCGCCTTGATTTGCATAACGTAAATATCGTCAACCGCCCATACCCACAACGGTCCATGCATGTCTGTGTGGACGTTCATATGCAGCCCAAAATTTGTGACCGTACAGACGGTGCGCATAGCAAGTGTGCTGACTGCACATGCTTTAGTTACAAAATACAATCTCTTGCTCTAGGGATGCAAATTTGAAGCAATTTCTCCAGCCAATAGTTGGCATGCTTAACAATTATATGATCGGCAATCATTAATTATTTATTTTTCCCATTAGAAAACCATTTTAACCACTGACCTGACCTACTGTATGTTCAACACAAAATCAGAGTAGGTTACATTAGAATAGATGTGTTCCTACACAAGCTGTGTAATATCCGAGACACCAGTAAATAACTAATGGGTGCACACAATGCACCGACTGTGTCTTTCAAACTTACAAAAAAAAAACAGAGGACCAACAACAGGATCCCTTCAGCCACGATACAGCAATCCACAATTTAAAGCGAATGTTGGCCAGGGGCGTAATGTGGGGAAGGTGGTCCTTTCCCTACTGTCTACCTCACTACCTCTATTGCTTGATGTAAGTTTGACATTTGTACAACATCTATCTCTGAACTCAGTCTTCATTGTGATCTAGCTCCTACTACAATTGATGTCACCAACACCACATTTACCATAATGACACATACACAGACTCACTTGGTGAAAACAAAACCAGTTGCCACAAAGTTGTCATGGCTGGCAACAATTTCTTGGCTGTATTTAGACCAGTCTTTAAAAGGGAATACCACAGAAATTAAGCATCCCAACCATGGTCGAGGAAAGTTCAATCAATATTTGTGAACATGAGCTACTCTCTCTCAAAGACAGAGACTGGAGAAGAAAGTCTAAAACGTGTGATGTCATTATGTATAAAGTTTGAGCTGCTCCATAGACTTTTGGAGCCACAGATTGTTGTTTTTTTTTATTATACCCAAATGAACTTTATTCTATTGTAGTGTTCTCAGTTCTGAAATAGAAAATGTACCACAATATTCAAGACATTCCCCTGACTGCTCTCAGTGTCATTTGTAGCATCTTTTCTTATTCATTGTGTAAGGAGCAGCTCCAGACTTAATACCTTATGATGTCACATATTTGAGTTTTAGCAATCTTGGATTTGGGAGAGAGTTTATCCTGTTTACTAGAATGTTTTTCACTGTGATAGACTATAGGAATAACACGTATGAATTTTGAAAATGGGTGTAGTTCCCTTTAAAAATGGTACAAGCCTTCTCAGCCTGTTATGAACTATTGAGTGTAAAAATACAGACTTAATAGGATCCAGCTTCTTAACTGGGGCATACTTTTTATCAGATGGTGTCAAATGCATCCAGGTCAATAGACAGCTCTCTTTTGATGAGGCCAGAGGAAGCTTCTTATCAACACAAATCCTTTGGTTCATCCTCCAATGCACCCTCTAAACCTTGCCTCTTCTTCTCCCTCATTCTGTCCCATTATTCTCTCATTATTTCTCCTACTCCTCTTCCTTCTGTTCTCCCTGTCCGCGAGCTCCTCCTCCTGCCTCTATGGTCTTCTTCTTCCTCCTGCCGCTGTATTGGGATGCTGTGATGTATTTGTTTACAGCACGACTCCTCCCCTTATGCCACCACAGTATTTTGGCTGTTGCCCCCTCCATCTCCTCCTCTTCCTCATCCCCTCCTGCCATCACACTGAAGCCAGTGTTTCAGCCTGCCTTCCTGTCGCCAACAAAGCATCTCCTCTCTTTGTTGGGGCCTCCTTTTGGAGAGGGAGGCCGCCCTCCAAGTTAATTGTGCATTCGTTAGCATTCGCCTGCCGCAACTTAACAACTTAACTCCTTAACTGTAGATGAGGCGGTGTGGTGTGAGGGTGTGTATTTTTTTAATTTTTCTCATTATTTACTGTTTAAGGCTGCAGACACATCACTTGATGCAACACAAATGCTGTCAACAATATTATATTGCATTTTAAATTGTATTGAAGCTCAGAGCCTTTAAAGAAAGCTCAAAGAGGTTGGAAATTCACATATTGGATATCAGCTGAGACTGATGGGAATGTCATTAGCTTTGCAAATACTTTGTCACCAACCAAAGAACTGGATACATTCAAAATTCCACCCGACAGAAAGCTAAGGGATCACCAAAGATTTGGCAAATAATTCCACCGCGAATATAAATATGTGCATCATATTCACGTGCCTTGAATGTTATCACTCAACTGAAAGGGCATTATCAGCGGCTAAGCCCCATATAAAGGCCTGCTACACCTACTTGTAGATTCAGAAGGCCGTTATCAGCCCATTCAATGGTCATTACAAGTTTGTAGTGTTTCAGTTTTCTTAGGTTTAAGTGCCAAAACAACATGGTTAGGTTTAGAAACAATCACAGCTGGGCTAAAATGTTGGTTTTACATAGATCTTGAAAAAAGCTCTTGAGTGAAAGTTTAATATTTTGCCCTATCTGACAGAGGGTTTATTTGATTGCATGATAATGGCCCCTATAACAAGGTAGTGGCGCAAAACCCTTCTAACCTATATCCATGACACTTATCTCTGCTGATGTTGTCATTTAATGGAATGGACAAATTAGATGGACTATGTTTATAAAGTAATATGTATATAGTTAAAGAGCCGCTTAAAGTGCTTGACAACACAGGCACCATTCACACACACATTCATACACTGGTGACCAAGGGAACCATAAAAGTGCCACTTACTCATCAGATAAACATTCACATGCACTCACACACCAATGGTGTAATTTGGGGGTTCAGTATCTTGCTCTGGGACACTTCTACATGTTAATTGCAGTGGTCACCTGCTAAGTCATCACTACTTAGACATTGCTTTAATGACAAGGGTTCATTCATCCTATACTTGTTTCATTCAAATCACAAATGCAAACTTTGTGGTGACACTAAAGGAAAAGTCAGGCATCATCAGAGTCATGAGGATACGTCATCTGGGAACCATGAATGTCTGTACCAAGTGATGTGACAATCAGTAAGTAGAGATATTTCACAAAGTGAAAACTTTGTCCTGCTGTAGGAGCTACATGAAAAGCCAGGTGATCACTAAAGTGTTTGGGATTTATCTCTCTGTGGAACATAAATGTCTTTACAATGTCAGGACAGTCTTTTCAATATTTCAATACCCTTAGTCTGTGTGTCCCTGTGAAAACTGGGGGCACTGGCATGTATTGCATCATCATTTTTGATAGTAATCTCACTTTTTTTGTGTATAATGCATTATCCCCTGACAATGTCTTAAAAAAAATGACAACTGCATGGTTGCTCCTCCCACAACACAGGCAGCAACTCCACTCAGCAGCCACCTCTGCATGGATCCACAGCAGGAACAGGACTTTCAATTCCCACTGTCACACCAGTTGTTTTTCACCATAAACCACAAACTTCCTCTCTTTCTCTCGCCAGAGCCCTTTCTGTCAGATCTACACATTGAAAAGGAGTCACCTGGTTGATTTGTGCTACCTGGGATTAAGCCAAGTTTCAGTGAATAAGAGGATATTAGACTACCTGATATTCTGTTGGAAACTGATGTGGCATGGAGGTCAGTTTATTATGTAACGGCTGTACAGTAACTAGGATGCTAGTTCAGCTGGAGTCCATTCTCCTCCAGGAAGTCATCACTGCACACAAATACACCGCAGGAGAAATAATTAATCATTCTGTAGTAATGTTTCATTCTCTCTGTCCCTGTGGCACATGTATGCCTACTTGGCTAATTGGTATGAGTGTGAAGTCTTTCAAAGGTCCTTCTGAAGAGGAGACCAGACGACCACCCCTGGCGTGCAAACAAAGCAAGAAACTATGTACTGGTAAATCCAAAACCACTATTCTACCATCCAGATTTGGTTCAGAAAAGAAGAGGACTCCAGGTAATGTTTTTTTAATTACTTATATTTCAACTTTGAAAAGACACACACACACAAAAAACTATTTTTGTTGAACTGCAGTCGTCAAGGTTTAAAGAACAACCCAATCGAGTTTTCTACACAGACCTCCTCTCAGCAGGAGGAACACAGGTGCAGCTAACAACATTAACAATGGCTCTGTTCCATTAAAGTGTGCCAGTAAGCCTTCCCAGTAAGCCAGCATGAACACCAACAAAATTGAATGCAGCCATTGTTCGTATTTCTTAATTACACCTGTGGCCTTCATGCTAACAAATTTAATTAGAATTACTGCCAAGTGGTTGTATGACTCCGCAAACCGGTCTATATTTTATATCCATGTCTTTGAAAACATGGATATTTCTCACACATACCCCCCCGGCAGCACAGAAGATCTATACAATCAGCACAGTTTCTACCAATGCCACCAATTCAGTATCTGAATAAATGTCTCCCCTTCTGTTCCTGAGTTATGATGCTGAGTAATGGCCTGAAAAGTGTTTTGCAGAACATTCATGCCATAGTTGACCTTTGACCTCTTGGGTATAAAATGTTTGATCCTCATTATTACTTCTTATTAAATATTTGTGTGAAATTTGAGCCAAGAATTACGGAAGCCCTAAGCGGACGTGTTTTTTTTTTTTTTTTTTTTTTTTTACAAGCCGTTTTCTCGATATAACGAGATATTATCTCGTTTGTTTTCCTGAGATATTATCTCGTTATCTCGAGAAAACGAACTTTGTTTTCCCGAGATATTAAGTCGTTATCTCGAGAAAACGAACTTTGTTTTTTTTTTTTTTTTTTTTTTAACTTTATTGAATGAACGAAGAAGTGGCGGGTGGATGATGTGACAGCAGGTGCCGTGCGGTGTTCAGCGCGGACAAATGCGCAAGGTAAGATGATTATTACAGGAACACATCACCCAAATTCATCAGTAATCATAACTAGATTATTATACTGTTGCTCCGGTGCTTTTTGGTACGTGCAGGTTCTCGCCCCTGCACGCATTTGTCCGCGCTGAACACCGCACGGCACCTGCTGTAACATCATCCACCCGCCACTTCTTCTTCTGACGTTCATTCAATAAAGTTTAAAAAAACAAACCAAAAAACAAAGTTCGTTTTTTCAAGATAACGAGATAATATCTTGTTATAACAAGATAATATCTATCTCGTTATATCGAGAAAACGGCTTGTAAAAAAAAAAAAACACGTCCGCTTAGGGCTTCCATAAAGAATAATGCATGAGTGATGGCCAAAAAATATGTTTGTGATGTCACCATGACCTTGACCTTTGACCTTTGAAGACTAGATTCTAATCAGTTCATTCACGGGTCCAAGTGGATGTTTGTGACAAATTTTAGGAAAATCCTTGAAGGCCATCATAAGGTATTATGTTCACAAGAATGAGACACATGAAAGGTCACAGGGATTTTGACCTCTAAACACCATATTCTAATCAGCTCAATGTTGAATCCAACTGAATGTTTGTTTTCTTTGTCAAATCTAAAGAAACTCCCTTAAGGTGTTATTGAGATATAGTTTTCACAAGAATGAGACAAATGCAAGGTCCCTGTGACCTTAACCTTTGACAACCAAAACCGAATCCATTCGTCCTTGAGTCAAAGTGAAAAATTGTGCCAAATTTGAAGAAATTCCCTCAAGGTGTTCTTGAGATATCACATTCACAAGAATGAAACAACCTAAAAACATAATGCCTCTGGCCTAGCCTTTCACCAGACTAAGGCACTTTAACAATGGCTTTGTTCGATTTAACTATCCCAGTGAATCATGACGGTCTGACAGCAAGTCAGTCAGTCTTCATTCACCTACGCTTTTCCTACTGTGACATGTCAAAATGTCTTCTGTGAAAAATGCTCCCACATATGACTTTTTGCATCCACCTGCTCACTTTTCTGCTCTTTCAGTATCTGTTGCCACTTCAAGCAGATGACCAAGAAAGCTACGTGATGGTGTGACAAAAAACTGATAAAAAATAATTTTTGTGTGAGGCAGGTTATTAGCTATCACCTGGCCATTTCCATATGGGAGCATCTGAGTGTTGATTGATGGATTTTTGGCAAGCAAATTATTTCACACAATAATGAATTTGTTCTCAGGTGTTGCATACCAGATTTATGCCAGGGCTGAACTGACTCAGTATGGAATTATGTTTGCCTGTTGAGGTGCCTCAACTGCCCCACTCATAAACACATCTTTTCTGAATGAAATATGTTGGCAGATTCTGTTTTTTTGCAATGCTAGCAGCGTGACTCTATGGTAGGTTATGTCTTTTAGTCCTTCTGTCAACAATTGTTATCAACATAATATACTAGTTAGGCCCATTCACGCCCAAAGTTACCCATTTGAGGTGACGGGCTGCATGAGTGGCAGGCTGTCTACTGATAATGTCCTCAGCTTTCAGTCAGATCCACAGCGCCAGGCTTCAAAACATCCATTATTATTTAAACAGTCTATGGTGAGCACATATGCATTACTGTGTTTACATAAAGCCTAACAGAGCAACTAATGCAACTGTTTATAGTCCTGTTTTCTATTTATTATTCAAATTATTGAACTCAGTCTTGTTTGTTTCTGCATTCATCACTCAGCCTGTCAGTGACATATTTCGTAATATCTGTGTTTTCTAATTCCATATTTATCTTGTTCAGAAATACAGTGAGTCAACAGAATGCACCTGTATACCATCACAAGGGAAAGGTAGTCAATAAATTGAGAGTATCTGATTGTTAACCAACTTAATCTTGTGGCTGACTGAAGACAGTGTGTTGAACAGTATAGTGTCGACCCTCCTCCACGTTAAAAGCAAAGGGCTCATATTACAGCAGCCCTGAGGGAAAACAGACACACCTAATCCTGTCAGACTAACAATAATCTATTTCCAAGGAGGGGCAGGCAGACGTGTTTGTAATATTGGTTTGTAAATTTGAAGGAGTTTGCCAAAAAAAAAGCAATAAAATTTGGATAATTTCTACATATTATTTTGTATTAATTGAAGAGGACAGTTTCCCTGTGCAGCTTGATTTGTTAATCTTTTTTAAACTACTAGCAGACATCTTTGGGTTTACTATGATCTGGTGACATATATTCCAACTACACATTTACAGCGTGCAAGATCAAACTGAGCTAGGTCATGACGATACAGTGTGTTTTCAGGGGTAAATAAAAAAACATACATTTAAACTTTTATCTTGGTGGATGCTAAGTTTAAAAAAAAAAAAAAGTAAAACATACATACTTTAGGTTAGGCTTGTTAAAGGTTCTGTATGTAACCTGTTTCTAGTGACCTTTGCTCCGGTATATGCACTCTGTAGCTGCAAGCAAGTGGCTGGGAATTCAAGACTGACCATGACCGACCACCATCCTGTTTGTTGAGTTAACAAAACTAGAAACATTACAAGCTGCAATGTTCCTATATTTCATTTGGGCATATGGCTCCATAAGACTAAGTATCTTGCTGTTTGCAAATTACTTTATCAACGGCAGATCCATGACGAGTAGCAAATCAATGGCTAACCGTATCTCACGTTACCGTTAGCTTGTTAGCTAACTCCATGACTCTGTATCACTCCTGGCTTGTAGAAAGCACTTTGTATCGTTACATTACTTATTGCTGAATAAATCAGTATTGTTTACCGAAAATATAAATCATGAATCACAGTAGCTGGGGAGGTAACTTTGAAAGCTAGCTAGCTAACATGTCCAATCAGATAGTATTTTGCTAGCAATAACGCTAGTGAGCAAGCAAGCTAAGTTAGCCAGCTAGCTGTAAATACGCAATGCTGCATTGGTGAAAATGAATGTTAGGTATTATAAACATGACAATGTGGTAGATTTTCTCAATGGCAGTAAAAAAGAAAAAAAAAGTGACTGGTCTGCGCCCCCCCCTCCCGCGCTGAGATTTGGTTTCGCCCACCACGGACCTGAGAGTCCCTTTAATGTTATGTTTCGGAAGCATTCGCGGTGGTATGAAGAGAGCCGAGGGGGAAAAGAAAACCCAGCCAACACTTTTAAATTGTTGGCTGGGCAAAAGAATGAAAATGTCTTCCCAACAGGAGGTACGATATTGCTAGAGCTTCAGTGCCACCACTTTCATTCATTCAACATTTGACTCATGGTCAAATGTTGAATGAATGAAAGTTAGTCCTGCTCTCTGCTGTGCTGTGTCTCTGAGCTGTTATTTAACACAGCCTGCTGCTGCTGCTGCTGTTGCGGGGCAGATGCTGCTCGGACCGGGCGGTGTTTACGGCGGCTTCGTCGGTCGCTTTGACAAGAAAGTTTGAATAAAAAAGTCTCCAGAGAGTTTGGACAGTCGTCTGATTTTACCAGAAAGTTGGCAACACTCATATAGTGGTCTGGAAATCTCACGATCTAGTGTGTAGGCGAGCCGACGGCAGCGTGTTCTTCACAATTCGTCCGGGTTCGGAGTGCGGGGTGCGGACCCAATTGGATGTTACACCTGCATAACGCGCCTGGGTGTGTGTGTACGTGTGTGTGTGAGTGTAGCCTATACTACATGCTGAAAAGAGGGTCACAGGAAGAAAGATCAGAGTCCAAAGTGGCCGTGTTTCTGCTAAAAACCCGCCGGACCGAACCGAAACCAGCCCAGTGTTTCTCCGCACACAAACACACACAGTGATCCACACGTTATCGCCTAAACACACGCCTACACACACACTCACGCTTGCGCGCGCGCGCACACACACACACACACACACACACACACACACACACACACACAGGCACGCACACAGTAAAAAAAATGTAAACAAAAAAGACAAAACAATGCCTGTGTCACTCAACCCCCCCCCAAGGTTCAACTCAAAGTTATGCCCTTGGTATTAACCCTTTGAAACCAGAAAAACAGGTTTGATTTCTTTCAGAAACATGGATAGAAGGCAACGAGTAACTTGCCAAGAAATGACCCAGAAAGTTGAAGCAATTAGTAAAAAGTTACGAGAAAATTATCTGAAAATATGCACAAAAAAGGGGAAATCAGAAACAACAAAATGACAAAATAATAAGATATCTATCTATTTTATATATTTTGTTAGATTTGTTTCACAATTTTAAATATAAAACCATTTAAATTATAAATAAAGAGATTTCCCCCTTTTTTGTGTGTAATTTCCTCATAACCCTAATTGCTGAGGTAATTTTCTTGTCACATTTTACTTTTTTTTTGCAATTTGCAGTACCCAAGTCTCTAAGTGCCTTTTTTCCCCATGTTTTCGAAATAAATCAAACCAATTTTCTCAGGTTTCAAAGGTTTAAAAGCATATGAAAGCCTTCTGAACACAGCACATTAAAACTGATGTCAATCCAGGTTTAAAAGGGTTAATTGAAAGGCCTATGCACATGGAATCTGGGTAGTGTAATTAACAGCCAGACCATCCCTGAGTCCATATGAATTAGATAACATTAATCACTGACACCATCTTGCTTCAGGTGTTAGATCCCTGAATCTTGTCACACATTGATCTCACTGACATTTGTTGTAATGTGTGTTTTCATATTTATCTTGTTCAGAATGCACTTGTACAACATCACAAGGAAAAGAAATAAATAAAGAGCATCTAATGGTTAACTAACAAATCTAATCTGGGCCCACTGGGTGAAGAAAGTGTGTATAACAAAAGTGTTGACCGGCTTCCACTTCCAAAGCATAGACTCAAATTACAGTAGCCCAGAGGATAAACAGACTCACCTGAATCCTGTCTGGCTGACAACAAGTGATGAGTGTCACAGTCATTAGTGTCATGTTTGTTTGGAAGGTTGGGAAGTTGGGTATGTCCAAGATAGAAAAATACCATTAGCCTTAACAGATTAATTTTTAGATTGGGCAGCCTAATTATGTATTTTTTCACCCATCATCACTTTTGTAATCTTGTTATACCTTTACATCAGCCCACCTGAGGCAGGGTGGTGCCGCCAGTGGTGAGTGGTGCGCATGCGCATGTCCTCCTCATCAGTAGGATATTATAAGGGCAGCCCGGGGAGCGGAGCGTGGTTCAGTCTACAGTAACTGGACCGGACCGAGGCGGGCAGGAAGCACACTTGCAAGGCGGATGAGATGGAGGACAAAGAGAAAAAGAAGAAGGATAAAAACTCCTCCAAGAGCGACAGAGTGACTTTGAAAAAAGAAATTGGACTGATGAGCGCTTGCGCTATTATCATCGGTGAGTGTGTGACAGCTTTTGTTAAATGGTGTATTCATGAAGAGCGGGTCGATACGGGTAATTCAGCTACAAGAGGAAACGTGTCTGAGCGACCGGCTGAGAGAATGATTATTGTAACGTGGCGGGTGTGCAGTTGTTTCTAGTTGTTAAAATTACAATATCATGACACGCAGCAGGAGACAGTCAAAGAGTGGGTCAAGTTTTGTTCGGGTCCGGATGTACTGTAAGAAACGGAGGGGACATGAGTTTGACTTGTCATTCAGAAATGGTTTAACTGTCTGGCTTTGGCACAAACCGCCAAAATACGCACAGAAAGAGTGGCTTTTACGCGCTGATGCTCGCCGTCTGATGTCTGGGTCCAGTTTTAGGTTTTGTGTGGAAACTGTTGCATCAGTCGGGATGATCTGAATATGGACATGCCTACGTGGCTGGATCCCCTCACGTTGAACTTTAAAGGCATGCACACAAAGCACAGACTCCATATGGTTCTGTGGGACAGTTGAGCATAAGCCCTGTTACAGTAACAGAGTTAAGGGCTCAATTCCCGCGTATTTCTGTGAGTACAGCAACGCAATACTGCTGTTCCGTGCATCTTATTATCACGCGCTCATAATAAAAATGCACTCGTGCTGCAGCACCGCACATGTGAGCTGCATCAGAGAAATGCAGCCATAGAGAGAAGTCTGATTTGATACAGGAAGTTGCGTTGTTGTAAACCGTTTCCTGTACATCACGATGTACTGAGCGGTGCTGTGGTGTAACAGTGTGAACAACCTCAACCACAGCAGTAACCCAACAGGTTGCAGTATGTGCTATTCTAATCTGACAGTCATTCAGAGGGTTCCCCAAGCACCACTGCCAGCTGATAACTGGCCTCTGGCCTCTATGGAGGTGGGGCAAGCACAGGCTACTGACATCAAGTCATGAAATGAATTTTGTCATGAGGTCATGAAGTTATTTCTGTGTGAGACATTCTGTTCTTGGAGTGTATTTATTAGATGATTTAACTCACCTATTATTGAATGCTACGGAGTGTTCACTTGCATGTTTTAGTGAAGGCAAACTCTGTAGGACTATATTCAGCATTGTACTATTTTCAGATCAGTTAATTAGCCTTTATTAATACATTCTTACCGCTTACTTAAAATATATTCACTTTCTAGTCAGATTATAATATGAATAAAGAGTATCCACGAAGAAAAGACAAGACATAACTGGACAGATTGTGACGTACTGGTTGAATGAGAATGTATAGTGAGATCACCTTGCTTGCTGACATTCCGCACTAATTGCTTTTAACTCTGGAGTTACAATTTAATTGCATCTTGGAATGTGCTGCTTTTCCATCCATGTTTTTTCAGCCTCAGTAAATCACCTACTATATGTGTGTCCATAAAACAGGGGTAGTGGAGTCATAGAACTCAGACTGTGTTTGGTGCCAGCTACACGTTATGAAGCAAAAGGAATGTGCCATTGATAACATACAGTACTGCCACGACTTTCATAACTCCCAAGTGTACCTCTGCTGACAAGGTCTCCAAATGATAAGGTCTTTCACCACAAGTGGGCGGATCCCTCATGGTAAAAGGGATGGCGGTACAAACCAAGATGACGGGAAGCTGAGGACAGATGTTAGACATTATAGTTTGTTAAACTGTGGTTTCTACAGCAGTTTTTACAGTGCTGATTACCCCCTGTGCCTGCAGCCCACAGATCCCCATGTGTTACAGTTTATAGTATGAATATAAATGAAAATCGAGTGGAAAAGTATTTTACTGAGCAAACAGGTACAAACCCACTAGAACAAATAATTGTCAGTTTTATCATTAAATCAACAAACGGGTGGAAAATGAAAAAAATCTGTGGCATCTGAAGCGGGCTTCAAGTGTTGTCAAGTGCTATTATTATTTTATGGCTTGTCTTTATAGGTCACATCTATTATACTTTGATAGAGGCTAATATCGTCCCAATTCATACTCATTCTTTGGCTTGCTTGCCCAAATTTCTGTTCATTTGGCAAGCTGCAACTGCTTTGCTAAACTTTCAAAGTGCATCCACAGTTCTGACTGCTTTAGAGCCTTAAGGGTTATGTACTTTGTCTAATTTAATACTGCTGGTGTGAAATGAGTGCTTAAATCACTCAGGTTGATACTTACCTCTTGCCAAGTCTTTTCTGTGAAGCACAGATGGAGTGAAGCCTGCGCAGCTCGTACACACATACAACTTGAGTCATGCTACTACCCACCAGATACAGCCTACTCACATATCCAACACCCCTCTGCAGTGAGGTGGACAATTGGCTGCTGCCTCTCTGTGTGCAACTATTTCTGCTTACATTTAGGGCTAGACAGTAAAGCAAATGTATTAAATGACAAACTCTAATCAAACTGAGTAAGTCCCACATAGATATGACAATAACATCTAGGTTAACCCCTATTTCCTCATTTTACCAGCCCCACCTACACTCCAGCAAGCATCTGCACATTGTCTACCCTCAGGGCAAGTCTGTTATCATCACTGTCATGCTTGTTAATACTGGTAGGATAGTTTCATGATGCCAAAGAAAGACATTTACTTTTCATACAAGCATACAGACTGAAATGACAGTGTTTTTTTTTAAGTTTCACACAGGAGAAACTAAACTCTTCACCATGATTTGAAAAAATAATGGTGATTAATCTAGGCAGTCATTTTGACACCATTTCTCAGCTAAAGTACGAGGAGGATGAGAGGGTCAGTAGGATTCACGCTTTCAGCCTGCGATGCCAAACTTCATGACATAACAAACACAACATAGGCATTATGTAACGACACCGCATCTCACCACGGCCTCCACAATCAAATCTGACAGTGATAAATGCACCGTTCGGACCTCCCATCTCCCTGTGCATCATTAGGGAGCATTCAGAGCTGCTCCAACGGGTAAACGGCGATGGTGTGCCTCACTGGGTTTCAACAGCTAAAATGTTTACAGTGGAGAGGACAGTGTTATATTTTTTCGTGACGACTCCTCTTGTCCCAAAGTTCTCCAAAGAGGAGGAAAAACATGGACCACAGTGCAAAACATGTTTTGCTTAGACAGCTGCTGTTTGGTTACTTTCTCGTGCGTGTTAGTTTTTGTTTTGTTTTTTCTTTTCATAGGGGGGTGATGACATGCGAGTGCCAGGCTGGATTTAAAATCATGACATGGTGGCTTATTAGGATGTGTCCTAGCCAACTGAGCCACCAGGGGGCCTGTGTTTATCCCTGTTTTGGGTACAGCTGAGCCAGGACCTCAGTGAGCCATGTTTCCACTGCACCACAAGGCCAAATTGGATAAACCATTTTTTCTTATCAGCTATTAACTGTTGTTGTGTTATTACATACCTGGGACAGGTGTTGCCTCTATTTCCTCTGTGGCTTTTGTAGGTTATTTTCTACAAGTACTGCATATACGGTATGTTAGACACAGTCTCACAGAAATACATGAAACTGACACAACCTCAACATAACGCATTACATGGTGGTGGGCATGAAATGTGTAAAATTATGTGCTTGCAACGCAAAAACAATGCCAAGTTTATCAAGACCGGGCACAGTTTGGTTAGGTGTAGGGAAAGAAAAACACTTGGTGAGATCAGGGTTGACGTTAGACTTTTTTTAAAATTCCAGAATTCCAGCCTTATAGGACAACTACTGGACATAAAGTATTTTTTTAAATAGCTATAAAATAGCCTATAATGAAACAGCAATAAAACACCTAAAATAAAATAACTTGAAAATAAGCTAGCCTTAAGAAAGAAGCAGTCTGTTGGACAGAGTAACTAATCAGAGGTTTAGTGGCAGAAGCAAAGGAGAAAAAGGACTTGGTGCACCAGGTGTCACCATAAATCACAAAGGGCGTTATTCACCAACTGGCTCGCCGCGATGATGTGAAGCACATCTCTGTTCTGATGTACGAGAACCAATGAGTATTAAAGGTCTTCCCGGAAAACTTGATCTGTGACGCCATATGTATGCTCTGTATGGCTTTGGTGTATAAATTGAATCTTCCATAATGAAAATCCTAAAATCTGAATCTTAGGAGTCATTGTCCGTAACCGATTTTTCCTCATCATTGGGTGAGAGGTGGGGTACACCCTGGACACGTCAGCAGACTATTGCCGGGCTAATAATAATAATCACCACTGTGTTATAATAATAATAATAATGATAATAATAACAATAATAACAATTATTATTATTATTATTATTATTATTTATTATTATTATTATTAATTATGATGATAACACAGCATTGATGTGGAAAAAAAATAATTTTAAGAAAAGACGATTGAATAAAATGTAATATTTATATTTGGGTAAAATAATTGTTTCATTATTTTAATAATCAAAAAAACATCTTTAGAATCATAAATAAATTAATCTTTTGTATTTATTCATTTTGCACAGTTTAAAACATACAGAGAAAAAAAATAACAAGAAAGACAGGTAATATACAGTGCAGGGAGAGGCAAAAAACCCAAAGGGCTTATTTAAAGCCTCTACCTAAAAAACTTTTCTGAATTATTAAAAACTTAAAATACAGGAAGAACACAAAAAATAATACTAATGATGCCAAATTAAAACAAATATGTAAGATAACAACAATAACAACAATAATTAAGCATATGGTATAATATGTATATACATCTATGTATGAGTGTGTGTGTACGTGTGCATGTGAGGGGGATTAGCTTTTTCTATCAACCCCTGTGCAATTTTAATAGTATGCATAATAGAACACATCTTCAAATAAAACAAATAAGGCATGGATAACAATACAGAAGCAATTAAATGCTTTTTCAAGCATCTTCTGTAACATTGTATGGAGATACAGTTTTTTGCCAAATAAAAGAAGTCATTCCATAATTTGCTTCCCCCAAAATCTTATTGAAAATTGACAGTGAACATGGTGTTTTAATAATTATATTGATGTTATACCACATTTTACTGCAGTTTCAATTTCTCTGTCACAGACATGAGGAAATACAAATATATGTTTCAACCTTTCCTTTTTCAAAATAAAAGCCGTCTGACAACGTTCCTGGCCATGTTGATATGTCCTTTTGATGACACAAGGCGTTTTATTGTGAAATATTTGCAGGGAATGTGTTGTTTAGAATGCAGGGGCATGCAGGGCTTCATAAATGAGTGGAACATGTGCTTATAATTGTGGTATTACTGTACTCGTGACTGCAGGTAACTCTGCAGCAGCATCGCAGTGTGTGAACACTGCAAACGTGCAAGATGAGGAGGAGGCAGGACGAGGGCGCACTGCTTATGCATGTAGTGTGTTCTGGGTGTTATTCAATTTTTCTTTCAAACTCAATGCAGACTAATTTGTAACAATGTTTGAGCGCTGCCTGGACACAGATGGATGGAATATGTGGCTGAGATGACAGAGTCACAGAGGTTACTGAGGCGCCTGAGAAGGGGTGAAAACTAGCATGTCTGCCAGCGTGTCATGTTCAGAGCCGATAAATACCCAACACAACTGCAGAGTCATACGTCCTGCATATGAATGCAGATTGTAACTTTTGGCACTAAATAAAAAAAGCCAGATGTTAGTGTTAGTGGGGGTTTTGTCTAGAGGGAAAGGGGCATGAGTTGTATGAAGAGACATTAACTTTCACGTCTGTCATACATTGACATACAGGCTAGTTTGTTTACACTCGACAGTGATTTAAGTTAAAAGCTGATCACATAGCACTAGTTTCAGTCATTAAGCTGCATTTAGGTCTGTGCTGTCAGACGACTTTAGAAGCATAAAATAATGATTTGATTGAGGTTTTCAATATAGCAGCCTAAAAATAACAAAGATGGAAATATAGGCCCTGCTAAGACTATGCTGATGTCTGCAGTCATGTCTGTCAAACATCTCTACATCTAACTACACTCATTACCAAATGATGGCTACAAAAACAAAGTTTGTTTGCTAATTCAAATCGAAAGGAGAAAAAAAGAGAAAAAAATTGTCAATTTTCTTTGTCATTATGTGAATTGAAGTTTTGGTCTTTTTTCTGTATTTTGTCATACATGCATTCTTTTTCTTTTTGCTCCGTGTCATCCAAAATTAAACCTTAAAGTTGCAACACCTGGTATTAGGGTGATTTGACCTCTGACCCTTAACCTCATGAGTGCATTGATACAAGTGAGCCAAATACTTACAATGTAAAAGTCCCAAAATAAAACCAGATCAAAAACGGTCAGTAAAAAGAGATTTTTATTTTAAATGTTTGGGATGTTTAACAAGGCTCTTAGAATTTCTTGGCGGCTGTTTAGTTTTTTCTTTGTCATATCAGTTTTTGTTGTCGACCTTTGAGTTTGTCTTAAAAAACCTGCATATGGATATATCTCAAATTATTAAAGGTTCTGTATACAACATTCAGAGCACTTTTATAGCAGCAAATAACTATTTTACTTTGAAGAGATGCAACAGAGTACTGGCGTCCTAAGCAGAAAATGAAGTCATTACTACCTGTTGTGTTGTTTCCTTTGTTGTGTTGTTGTGTCCAGACAGCTCATATGCTCTAATATATGTTGAATTATAAAATATACATAATCTTAGGAGGTTTTAAATGTCAACATTACTTCCTAGTTAAATAAATGTTATGAGTGGTTCATCAAGCCCCACAACTGATGAGACTTGCTGTGTCAAAGTGACTGCTCCTGGAGTACCTTCTTAACTACTGTTTTATGAACTATTAGGCACCGCCTTAACCCTGAGGGCCCGCTTTAATATTACACACACTCGTATCGCTCTGCGCACAAATTGCACTTTTTAAAATCAAGCATTAAAAATATTATACATTAAAATTGTTTTCTACTTTCATTGATTTTTTAACCAACGTAAGTCCTAATCATAAATATCAAATATTCAAGTTTCAGAATTTTAACCCTTTAAATGCCAGGCTTTTTCTTGTATGATGCCACTAAAAATTATTATCAATATACCACATGCTAAGGAGATTTTTATTATCACAGCCTAGGATATGTCAATATTTAGCCGCAACATTGATTACCATATGCCAAATACGGTAAAAATGATGTCATTGGGTGGAACAAAGTAAAAATGACAAATTCCAAGGCCCAAAATGACACCCAGAAATAATGCAATGCATCTTTTTATGCTTTGATGGCTGTGGGATCATAAATTGAAGTTTGAATAGGTTTCAATGGTCCATTGTTTTGCTCTTAACAGTCTGAACGTAACAGTTTTTTTTACACTGCATTTTGGACTTATTGTAGGAGCTGAGCTTAAAAAACTCCAGAATTAAACAAAAGTACACAATCTTGACTAAATATATGCTATATTCATGAACACAGCCTAAATTATAAAAAAATGAAGAATGAGAAGTGCATAAAACATGCCAAACAGTCCCTGAGAGTTAATCTTTGTTTTACTCTTCAGGAAACATCATTGGCTCTGGGATATTCATCTCACCTAAAGGAGTGTTAGAGCATGCGGGCTCAGTGGGGCTGTCACTCATCGTCTGGGTTTGTGGAGGGGGGATCTGTGCCCTTGGATCCATGTGCTACGCTGAACTAGGTGTCACCATCCCAAAGTCTGGAGGAGACTATTCATACGTTACAGAAATCTTTGGAGGGCTGGTGGGGTAAGTACAGTTGTCATTTTTGTCCTGTTAACCTTTTTTTTCTTAACTAACAGTCCAGAGTCTGTACACAAGAGGGCTGGTTTCATAGACTGCCTGTGTGGAACCAATCAGCTCTTAAGGTCTTGTGACTTTCATATAGTCATGTGACATGTCAGCTGATCACAGAGCAGTATTGTAAGACTGAGAGGGTCTAACATGCCTCGCACTGTGCATGATTGGCTCATTTATTTGCATGATACGAAGAAAATGATACAAAATTATAATAAAAATAATAAAAAATTATGTAAAATAGAGAGTCACGGTCGCAGTGAGATAAGGCATACTATATTCTGGTTTCAGCGACAGTTTCAAACTGCTATAAAGCGCTTTTTTCACTGTCTCATCATGTTTGAGCTGTGCTGAGCAGCTCTGTGCAAAAATGTGACTGTGAAGTCACAGACAGCAGCAAGAGCTCCTTTTCTGTCTAAATACAGCCACCACATGGAGCAGCAAGAAAAGGTCTTTTTATTCTCACATAATCCTGAGTGTTTTGTTTTTCTTCCTGTAGCTTCCTGTTGTTATGGAGTGCCGTCCTTATCATGTATCCGACCACATTGGCTGTCATCGCGCTCACCTTCTCCAATTACGTCTTGCAGCCAGCCTTCACTAACTGCCTGCCTCCGTACATCGCCACCAGACTCCTCGCCACCATCTGTATCTGTGAGTCACACACAGCCCAAAGCCCTCTCAAAGTCCAGTTGAGTTTTAGTCATGATTCGTGCCTTCTTCTGTCGAGTCTATTTTTGGTGCTTTGCTATGATGTTTCCAAACTGTGCTTCCCAGAGATCATCTGTCAGTCAGTGTATCCAAACTCTTCAGTGTGTGTCTTCTGGTTTTCTGTTGATGAGGCTTGAGCTTCTATAGGCGGCATTTCTTTATGCCTTTGCGTTGGTGACAGCAATGGCCAGAGGCATTATTTTTTTGGGTTGAATATCTCTATGTCCGTCCATCCGCCCAATTCTCGTGAACATTCTCAAGAAACAACGGAAGGAATTTCTTCAAATCTTGCAGAAAAGTCCACTTGGACTCAACAATGCAGTGACTGGATTTTGGTGGTCATAGGATGAAAGTCAACCTCACTGTGATCTTAACTGTCTTATTCTTGTGAACATGATATCTCGAACATGCGCTGAGGGAATTTCCTCAAATCTGGCACAAACGGACTTGGACTCAAGGATGAACTGCTAAGAATTTGGTGGTGAAACGTCAATGTCACCAGGGCTGGAAACTAGCACCAGCCACCAGCCACCAGCCAAATGCTGGTAAATTATGAAAGTGGCTGCTAGATTTGCATCAACTTGCCAGCCAAAAAAACAGTGGTAATTTTATGAGTGGCTGATAGATTTTGGAATCCACCAGCCACAGTGGCAGGTGGACAAAAAGGTTCATTTCCAACCCTTCTTGTGACCTCACACAACATGTTTTGGGTTGAACAAAAGGACTGACAATAATTTATTTACAAAAGGTCAAAGGTCAACCTCACTGTGACATTACACTCTGTCCATTATGCAACTTCATAACTCAGGAACAGAAGGGGAGACATTTTAGCCAGATACTGAATTGATGACACTACTCTTGAAAATGTGCTGATTGTACTGTTTGCAGGGAAAATGTGTGTGAAGCATCCATGTTTTCACAGACATGGATGTAAACTGTGAATGCTACTTGACCTGTTTGCAGAGGCATTCTGGTTTCTTTCTAGTCAGCCAGGTAACTACTGCTGCTCATGTTATCCACATAGTCATTCCCTCAAAACTAAAAAAAGACTTTAAACTTTAAATTCAATGCAGTGGAGTTTTCCAGGGCAATGGCAAGGAGACACTGGGTGCTTCTTTTCACTAAATTTAAAGTCAGAGGCCACAGAGTCAGAATTTCAAGTAGCAAACCTTGGCAGGCTTTCATCCTGTGAGGTTTCTGAAATGCTGTCAGTCATGGTGTGCCACATCAACATGGCAGCAATCACTGTAAACTACATGCAACAGTACATGTTGATGTCTTCAAAACACACTAAGGTTTGATTTCAAGCCTTCCGTGTCCTTGAAAGTTGTGAGAGGAGAAGAGCTGTGCCTCTGCAATGCACAGAGTGTATACAACCTGGCAGCCAGGAATGTCTGACCTTCCACTTCAGGAACGCAGCATTCAAACAGCAAATGTACAAGCCCAACAAACAATGTCCGAGTGTATTTTACTCACTGATGTCTAAACAAAGATCAGTGAGGCTCTAATGACGTCCAAACTGCAAAGGGCAGTCCACTTTATTTAGCCAAGACGTGACTATCAATATGTTAACATATACAGAAATGTTTTGATGTGTAGAGAACTTTTTTTTTATACAGTGTATGTTACTTTTATATTATACATTCACATTTTTTGAAGTTGGACTTGAGTTACTGACTTCTTAAGAACAAATAACCATGCACCAGTTAGCTCTCTTGCAGACTTTGGGGAAAATCCATTCTCATGGTAGCTAAGTTGTCCGTTCAGGTGATGCTTAGCTAAGGTTAGCATAGCATAAAGCGTGGCAATAGGGAGGTGCTGGTAATTAGGGTTGCTGGTTGGCGGATGTTGTTATATTTGGGCAGAGCCTGGCTAGTTGTTTCTAGGACTATATCTGAATATTAGTGTATCGGATACAAGTTTGTTTGGTAGGTTGGTTTGGTTGTTTTTTTGTTATTTATTTATTTATTTTGGGTTGAAAAGAAAATGATTATATTATTCCAATAATACTGGAATATTGCTATTGCAAAAGTAACCTGAAATACTGTGATGTTATTTGAAGGCTGTATCACCCACCCCTAGTGCAAACCATTCATCAGCTAGAAAGCAGCTCCTCTGAAATGCTTAAGTACAAAACTGTTGCCTTGTTGGTATGAAAACAGATTTTTGATTGACTGTCAATGATCAGTTTCCAAACTGACAGGCCAGTTGATATTTGCCAAGTTTGTCAGGTGAATTGACTCCATAATGTTTGAGTAAAAGGATGAGTTGCTGATGGAGCTGTTGATGGACTTGTTTGCAGTTTGCATTCCTGTTGGCTGCTTGCTGCCTCTGCGGTTTCAGTCTCTGTCATCATGACATGTTGGTTCACAGTATCAAACCGTCTGCTGCTTCAGACATTCAGGTCACCTGATTGTTTGACCCTGAGTGACTCCCAGTGAGGTAAACATCAAACCATCTTCCTTTTCTATGTCATCTTTATGAGCAACTGATCTTGGAGGAAAAGGTCAGGGCAGAAATACTGATTGAGCAATGAATGATGGTAGATTAAAAATAGGTGCTGGGAAAACAAATGAGAGACAGGAGAAAGCAGAAATAGTCCCTGTCCAGACAGAGTGTCCATCCAGCAGGATAGACCTGAGCACCTAGTAGCCAACGTGTTGGGAGTGAGCAGCTCGTTGGTGAATGTAAAACAAGGGAAAAGCCACATATTTACAAAGGGTGAAAAAAAAACCCCTCTGCAAACCAAATCCAACCACTTTGATCTCATGCCTTGAAGATATTATGATACTGTGATAGTTCATAGTGTGCTGACGGCTGTCATTGTCATTTGATGATTTCTTTTCAAGCGCTGTGCTCTACTTTACAGCCTCTAATCTGACTAGAGCTGTTCCTTAAAATGCGGTACAGTACAGCAATCTGTATTAAAATAGCCAGTGGCAAAGGCAGACTGTGCATGTATCTGTTCAACAAGCCAGCCAGTTTGGTCTTGTCTGAACTGGATGGAGAAACGGGGGCCTGACAGGAGAGGGCTGTGTATCTGTGCCTGCGACCATGTGCATGTGTTGGGCTGGAGTTAGCAATTGCAGAGCATGCTGGCGGTGGACCTCCACTATTTTTGGCAACAGAATGCTATAACTGCAGCCTGGTTAGGCCAGAGGCCTACTCTGTGTGTGAGTGTTTTAATGTGTTGTTCTCTTGAGTGTGGTACGAGTTTGTGTGTCAGTATCAGTGTCAGACTGTATAATGGTGCCAGCCTTTGTGAACGCCGCTAATGAGAGGGTGTGTCTACGCCATTGTGCATTGTTTCAGTGGTTACCGTGAAGCTCCTGTCACTGAACACCATGGAAACAGGAAATGGGCAGGACACCTTGCACATCAATGATGGGGAATCCCATTGGCCAGCTGACTTTCTGGTTGGCTGTTTGATGTTGCTATTGGCTGCTAGGCACCGCCTCTGTCCTCTTCTCTGGTCCACAGCATCACATTTCAGACCTGCAGTCACAGTGAGATAGCTGTCATCTATCTGTGATCAGCTGGTATACAGTATAAGCTTCATTATGGTTAAAAAAAAGCAGGGAGAGTCCACTGATACCAGAAGAGAAGATGTTCCTCTGAGGCCTACAAAAATCTTGGATAAAAGAGATAAAGCGATGGACAGTGTGATAAGTCTTTTACTACATCTCCATCAGCCTCTGCACCAAAGCAGATAAGAGGAAGTGAGATATGTCACTCCTTTATATCTGGTTACAGCAATGATTCTTAAAATGGGGACTGATTTATAGCAGTATGTTGTGACACATTTTACCTTTATCAAATAATTTGCAGCTCCTGTAATGTGGATATTGCACTTGGTCATATATCAATTTTGATAATATTTTTGATTAATTGTGAAGCCCTAGTGAAAATATATTTGACATATTTCTTATGTATTTCTTGTTTTTTTTTTTCATATAACAGACTATAGAAGTTTAAAAAATAGGCTATGTCAAAATGTTCCAACTAACATCAAAAGTATATGAAACCAAAGGCAAAGACAAGACAATAAAATCAAATTGAAATTAAATTAACATTTGGGCAATAGCAACATTATCATAGAAAGTGCACAATGGCCACATCAGCCCAAGAGGCTCTTTATAGCAGCCCACAAATGATCACCGGCAAAATGGATTTGTGCCATGAATTTATTTATTTAAATATCACATTAAAAATGTGGCAGATACAGCACAGGTGCCTATTTCTTTTTTAAAAAATCTTTAGTAAGGCCTATACACCTCCATTGCAAATATGGGAATGGTTGTTATTATCACCATCTACTGTCATGGTGTATACCTACCTACCTGCCTCCTTCTCCTCCTCTGCTGCCACTCACCCTCCCTCTGCTCACTCCACCTGCAAACCACGCCCACCTCCACAGCCTGCTCACCTCACAGCTGCAACTGATCACCAATCAACCCTGCATATAAGCCACTCCAGCACACTCACTCTCTGCCAGATTGTTCTTCAGCATTATGCGAGACTCTCCAGCGATATTCTGCCAGATCTTCCGACGCCGACTCTGCCTGTCCCCGACATACCCTCCTCGCCTGACTCCTCGTGTACCTACCTGCCTTCCGTCCCTGACCACGTGCTCTGCATCGGCGTTTCGGAATCCTGACTGCTCTCCTGGTTACGTCTCCTCTGCCTGGCTTCGACAATCCTTCTGCTCTCTCCTCATCGGTACTGCTGCCTTCGCGGACTGCTTTCCTGGTTACGGAACTCCTGCCTGCCCTCGACTATCCCTGTGCTCAACCGACGACGATCGTTCACCACGTGTTGTCGGCTCGACGGGCTACGGGGCTTCCTGCTCTCCAGCTGCAGCAACTGCAAGGTTCGTGTCCTCTCTTCGTGGGATTCCCAGAGACTGTGTTTGGGCTCTCAGCCTGAAGAACGAACTTTCCACATCATTGACTTTGAGCAGTATTGACTTTAATCGTGTTGGTTTAAATAAAGTTTATTACCAACCGTCCCTGAGCATCAGAGTACTGCATTTGGGTCCAACACTCACTCGTTTCAGTACAATCTGGCCAGTCATGGACCCAGCAGACTCCACTGCTCTGCAGTCCCGCCTAGCCCGCGTGGAGGGCATGCTCCAGCAACACGAGGCTCAGCTAACCTCCAATGCGGCGGAGGCTCATCAGTCCGCATCAGCTCTCAAACGGGCGCTAACCTTGTTAGCCAACCAGGTTCAACAGATGGCTACATCGCTAACCCAGCACGCCGTTCCTGCTCCAAGCCCTGCTCCTCCCGCTCCTCCTGTAACGCCCTCCCCCAGCATGGCATCAGAACCGCGTGTGGGAGCGACAGAACGCTATGCCGGGGATCCGGAGGGGTGCAATCCATTCATCACCAACTGCTCGATCCTGTTTGCCCTGCAGCCCCACACATTCGCCACGGAAGGGGCTCGGGTCGCCTTCGCCATCAACCACCTCACGGGTAGAGCACGCCTGTGGGGAACGGCGGAGTGGGAGAGAGGCACGCCAGCCTGTGTCTCCAAATGCCCGGTAAAAGGGAGGGCTCAGCAGTCGAGAGGGGCATCCTGCTGAGCCGATCCCAGAACTCTGTCCCTAACCCTCGTCCGTTGTTCCACGTCCAGCTCCTGTTGAAAGAGGGGTCCCACACCCTCGCTACCTTCGTTGACTCTGGGGCCGACATCAACCTCATCGATATGGAACTCGCCCATCAGCTGGGGATTGAGCAGGTTCCCCTTCCTCGTCCCGTGCCGGCCCATGCACTGGATGGACATTTACTGGGGACAGTCATTCACCAGACCGTCCCCCTCTCCATGCTCCTGGCAGGTGAACATCACGAGACCATCCAGTTTCACATTCTGGATTCCCCCAACGTACCGCTGATCCTTGGATATCCATGGCTGCGACGCCATAATCCACACATAGACTGGGCCACGGGATCGATTCTGTCATGGAGTCCTTCCTGTCAGCAGATATGCCTCCAACAAAGGGTCACGCCCGCACCGTCTGTCAGCTCCAGTTCCTCTCCAGACCTCTCCGGGGTGCCCTCTGATTACCACGACTTTCGGGAGGTCTTCAACAAGTCCAGAGCCACCTCTCTACCACCTCATCGACCATATGACTGTGCCATCGATCTCCTGCCTGGGTCTGTTCCTCCCAAGGGCCGTCTCTACTCGCTGTCTGCACCTGAGAGGGAGGCCATGGAGACCTACATCTCTGAGTCCTTGGCTTCCGGTATCATCCGACCCTCCTCGTCACCTGCTGGGGCCGGATTTTTCTTCGTAGGAAAGAAGGACGGTTCGCTCAGACCATGCATCGATTACAGAGGTCTGAACGACATCACGGTGAAGAACCGCTACCCTCTTCCCCTCATCGCCTCTGCCTTCGAGCTGTTGCAGGGTTCCACTGTTTTCACCAAACTAGATCTCCGCAACGCCTACCACCTGGTCCGCATTCGAGAGGGGGATGAGTGGAAGACGGCGTTCAACACTCCTACAGGACATTACGAATATCTGGTAATGCCATTTGGACTCACTAACGCTCCAGCCGTATTTCAAGCCCTCGACTTTCGGGAGGTCTTCAACAAGTCCAGAGCCACCTCTCTACCACCTCATCGACCATATGACTGTGCCATCGATCTCCTGCCTGGGTCTGTTTCCCAAGGGCCGTCTCTACTCGCTGTCTGCACCTGAGAGGGAGGCCATGGAGACCTACATCTCTGAGTCCTTGGCTTCCGGTATCATCCGACCCTCCTCGTCACCTGCTGGGGCCGGATTTTTCTTCGTAGGAAAGAAGGACGGTTCGCTCAGACCATGCATCGATTACAGAGGTCTGAACGACATCACGGTGAAGAACCGCTACCCTCTTCCCCTCATCGCCTCTGCCTTCGAGCTGTTGCAGGGTTCCACACTGTTTTCACCAAACTAGATCTCCGCAACGCCTACCACCTGGTCCGCATTCGAGAGGGGGATGAGTGGAAGACGGCGTTCAACACTCCTACAGGACATTACGAATATCTGGTAATGCCATTTGGACTCACTAACGCTCCAGCCGTATTTCAAGCCCTCATAAATGATGTGCTCAGAGACATGCTGAATAAGTTTGTTTTCGTCTATCTTGACGATATTTTGATTTTCTCCCGGTCCAAGCAAGAACACATTCATCATGTACAGAGGGTTCTGCAGCGCCTTTTGGAGAACTCTCTGTTTGTAAAGGCTGAAAAATGTGAATTCCACACCCCTTCTGTCGCCTTCCTGGGTTACATCATCAGCCACAATCACATGGAAATGGACCCCTCCAAAGTATCCGCTGTGTCCTCCTGGCCTGTACCTGACTCACGGAAGCAGCTGCAGCGGTTCCTGGGGTTCGCCAACTTTTACAGACGTTTCATTCGAGGCTACAGCACGGTAGCCGCTCCTCTCATTGCCCTCACCTCTTCCAAGACCCAGTTCCGCTGGACCACGGCTGCAGAAAAGGCCTTCCAGCACCTGAAAGAACGCTTCAGCTCAGCTCCCATCTTACTCATCCCTGACCCAGACCGGCAGTTCGTGGTGGAGGTGGACGCCTCCGATGTGGGGGTAGGGGCTGTGCTCTCCCAACGCTCGGCAGAAGATGGGAAGTTGCACCCCTGTGCCTTCTTCTCCCGACGTCTGTCTCCAGCGAGAGGAATTATGACATTGGGAATCGGGAACTGCTAGCAGTGAAGCTAGCATTGGAGGAGTGGCGGCACTGGCTGGAAGGTACCAGGGATCCCTTTCTCGTCTCATCTACAGCCTTTACTGAGAGAAGAGGATAGATCGCTGTTTTCATCCCATGGTCACATTCATTTAGCCTCTGGCCTACACAGCTCTGCATACAGTGAATCACTCTGCAGTATTTTTCATCATAAATGCACTTATAGAAAATTTCAGGACCATAAAGCACACACCATACATAAACCCACAAAAGCAAAAAAACCTGAGAAATTGCTTATAATCTGCCTAAAGGGAACTAGCAAAAATTAAGATTTAATTCACTTTAGGACAGAAAAGGTTAATATGTCTTGGTTATCAGGGCTAAATTGTTAACATTCTCCATTGTTTGTTGTACAGTGTTTCAAACGCTCAGCGAGATTAACTGGATTAAATGTTGTTCTGCACTAATGAGTTTTACTGAGGTCCCTGTTATGTCAACTGAACTTTCCTTAGTGAAGGGTTTATAAATGTGAGTCAGTCTAGACATTTGTCCCCTCTCCTTCCTCGCCTGCAGAGTGTACAGCATGAGGGTCACAAGTGACCCAGGTGGTGTGTGTGTGTGTGTGTGTGTGTGTGTGTGTGTGTGTGTGTGTGTGTGTGTGTGTGTGTGTGTGTGTGTGTGTGTGTGTGTGTGTGTGTGTGTGTGTGTCAGTGGGGGGTGGGTGAGAACCAGACAGGTCCAGTTGGGGTTGGTAGTGTTTCTCTAAGAATAGGAGCACTGGACAGCCTGCAGCAGCACAGTCATGTGCCTAGTTCTCCCATTTCAGGAGATTGACTCAGTCACACCACTTTATCCTGTCAAATTTTGATCACTTTTACGAGATAGATATCTCCAATCTGCAAATGACTGAATATCAGTAATTTCATACTCATCAGTCACTTGACACCTGATGATGTTATTCTTTTTAAAGCAGGTGGGGCACACACACACAAACACACACACAGACACACACACACACACACACACACTCATTATTACTTCCTTTTTTCCTGAGGAGAACCAGCAATAACAGTTTCAGTTGTTCATTCCAGTGCCGCAGGGAGTCGATTTTCTAGTCACCACTTGTGCCACATCAGTGTGGTGGTGCAGCAGTGGTGGAAAGAGAGGGAGCAGTACTATGTTCCGACCAGTCAGATCTAAAATCTTGCTCACTGGTTTTGATGGACGACTTTCACAAGCCTATGAATCGTATTCAAACAAAAATGCAGACTGCTTCATCCATTTCATTTTAATGGAAGATATCAGAAAAAAGGTAGATTGAATTAACTTTTACCCGATGTTATGCAGTAAACTAAGGCTAGTGCCTTTCACAGTCAGTGAAGAGCGTAGAGACAAACAAATCAAGCAGCACACATTACGCAGGCTAAGAATAAATCCAGACATCATGTGCAAATCACACTTTGATGTGGTTGAGTGATTAATCATATCATATCAGACTTCCACATATTTCCTGACCATGTTGGCCTTTTTATATTGAATGCAGCACAAAACTACTTTAGAGTTTGATTGGGGGATCATGGTCAGTCAGCAGAGTCACAGCAGTTACAGCTGCTCTTAGGATGAAAAAGTGAAAGTAGTTCAATGAAAAAAGAACAAAAAGTAAATCTAGGGTAATGAGATCATCACATAATACCCATATTGGTTTGATCCCTTCTCTTCCATATGTTGTATTATGAAAATAAAAAATTATTATTATTAAATATTATTTACGTTACTATTATAAAAATAAAAACAAAAATGTAAATGCCACCTGTTCACTTGGAGCTGTTCTGGATGGACTCATAAGCCTAATGCATTAAATATCAATAAGGAGAACCAATGTTTAAATTGCCTCTGCATCAAAATGTTGTTTTTTTTATGACAGTAACAACATTGCATCTCCTCTGTTAAAAAGTGAACACAATAAAATGTAAACATACCATGGTTACAAGAAACCTGCCAGCAAAACAAAGAGAATGTCACCAGAGTTACAGAGAATTGCAGGATAAAAACTAGAGTCACCGCCTATGCAGTAAGGTAGCAGTTAATATCCATGTCTGTGCAAACTCATATGCTGGCATGACGGCTGGCTTTGCTTCAAATAATGATGTTGCTTCAAAGAAGCTACAAATCCTTTCCCCTGGCAGCAAAGAAAATCTATACAATCGGCAGGAGTTGATGGCAGCACAAGACTAAAGTCACCAATTTAGTATCTGACCACATATCTCCTTTTCTGTTCTTGTAATATGATGTTAAATAATGTCCAGAAAAGTGTTTTTTCACAACATTATGATGTACCAGTAAAGCTGACCTTTGACCTTTTGGATACAAATACTATCACTTCAACATTTTTATTCAATAAGTCATTTGTACGAAAATTTGTCATAACCAGCATGCCAGTTCTTGAGTTATGGCTAAAAAAGGTATTTTGTGAGGTCACAGTGACCTTTGACCTTTGACCAATACAGTTCTTTAAAATTCTTGAATCCTTTGAGTGGACGAGTTTGAAGGAAATCCTTCAAAGCATTCTTGAGATATTGTATTCACAAGAATGAGACAGGCAAAAGGACAACCTGAGACTGTAATGCTGTTGGTACAGACACATAAAAAGCCTGTTTCTGTCGAAATCTTTATTTGATTTACAGCAACTGGTTTTAGTTCATCCCCGAGAGGAAAATTGCATAGAAACATAAATGAACAAATCAAAGCACTGTTAGTCCAATGAAGTTATAAACTTTATGATGTTTTTTTTCCCCTGAGGATAGTCAAATTTAAATGAGAGGTAGTAGGTATGATATGGGTGTCATTCCAGAGTCTGTTATTTGCACTGTACACCAAAATCCATCCAGGGGATCTTTGTTTAAAACAAACAAAAACTGGTAATAGAGATTAATTTTTGTGTCTTCAAAACCAGTTTAACCACCAGGTAACATACACCTATGTGATTCTCCATCTATCAGTAACAGTCTGCGTGTCGCCCTCTTGGCCACATCTCTGTTAAGGAAGAGCATTTAAGTCTGAATGGGAACGGAATAAAGACAAATTAACAGTGATGGCTGGGTGCAGCCTCCCTTTTATCTACCCCTACACTACATCACGGACCATACTATGCTAGTTGTTAGTGTGTTTTAGCATGTATTTCAGCTGGAGTTAATCCTGTAGATTTACTGTAATTTGGACAGATTCTGATGCCAGATACCTTGTGGTGGACAGACAGGACTGCAGGGTTATTTCCAGTTCAGCGACATCTGTGACCAGATCCTGGACCAAGGGGAGGCGTTCCTGAGGTTAAAGCCCCCTGATAAATCTCCACCAAGTTGGGATCAGAATCCATTAAGAGTAAAAGCAGTAATTAGTTTAGTATTCTAGTGCTTAGGCCGCTTTCAATAGAAGCTGTGATGGCAGGACACAGATTTACCTGCGCTGTCGCATTCAAAGCCCGCTGGCACCTCCTTTCTGTCAGGGTTAACACTGAGGGAAGTAGAGGGAGGAGGTGGTGGTAGTGTGGGGGGGTTTCACAGGAACACAGGAACGGAAATGGATGCAACACCCTGAGGGTAGCTGACTATAAAACACAGCAGTGTTGTAGGGGAGAGAAAGCTCTGCCCAGTGCCACCAAAACCTCCTGCCAAACATTCACACGTGTGTGTATGTGTGTGTGCCCGCGCCAGCGGAAGCAGTTTGTTCAGATTTCTGTGGTAGGAGGGGAACCTTGCCCCGGTGATGGATGACATGGCCGATAACACCTTCCACCCATATATGCTCGTGCACACACACGCACTTCTGTGCCACTCTTGCGAGAGAGAGCGTTTTGTGTGTAAAAGCGAGGATTTAGAGCAATTAAACAAAATAAAAAGGGGAGGGAAACAAGACAAAAGAAAAGATGCAGAAAACTGAGAGACAAGAGCCTCAAGTTCATATAGACCGCATGGCTTAAACTGCCTCATAATCTCTAGCTCTTGATTTGAAGTGCCGCACTGGTCTGAGTGCATGTGAAATACAAGCAATGGTCAGTAAGTGAATGAATTACACCACCGTTTCCTGTTGATGTCACTGAGTGTGGTTACATGGACATTAAAAACATTTATGAGGCTTATCCTGGTTATGATCTCATTCAGGATAAAGTGTTTAAATGGGAACAGAGAAATCAGGTTATTCACATGCCTCTTACACACTCTGGTTTCTTTAAAATTTCTCCATAGCATAATCAGGTTAAAAAAACCTAATCATAGACGGGTTATTCTTATCCATGGAAACACACTCGTTGAGAGGACAAGAAAATTGTGGGTAAGTGTATAGTGTAATGGCAAACATGTGGTGCAATAAAAATACATTTAGACTGTTTGTATTTATATTTTCCTATTGTTGCCCCACATCTTTGTCATGGCAGATTAAATTAAAATGTGCACAGCGGCTGCCTTCTGTAAAAATGAATTCCAAATTATCTTTAGCACATGCCGCCCTGTAGACTGTCTCGGCACTGCACTGCCGTTGCAGTTGAGTTCCTCCTCTTTCGTTCTGTCAGCATCAGGTCATTAACAAACATTTAGATCATTGATTAGTGACATTTGTGAATCGATGCCGAATGGTTCATGTCCGCATCGTGATGCATTTAAGAACCAATTACTTCCCCCAACCCTAGTACTAAATGTTTGTACTTTGTCTTATACTGTGTTCTTACCTGTTTTTATATCTTGTTACTTGCAGCTTATGCTCATTTGTTCTTTTTTTTGTTTTGCGCTCGGACCAGAGGAACCCAATTTCATTCCTCTGTGTCCTGTACTGCAATGTATAGAGATGGATGGAAATTAATTCAATTTTAAGTCTCATCTCATCATATCTCATCTCATCTCATGTGGCAAAGCAAACCAACAGGTTGCTGCGAGCTGTAATACAGACAAGAAAACAAAAAAATAGTCTCACAAAAGTAAAGGCCATCAGAAAGTGACAGCAATTGATATGACATACATTTGGTATTAAATTGTGGACAGATACTTATTCACCAAACATGCAAGTGTGTATACACAGTATGTCGCACACGCTCGCTCCATATGCATTTCTTTTATTTTGATGATGAGGTGTCGGCCCTTAGGCCTTCGTCAAGATCAACGACCATGATTGGATCAATGATTGTTGAGCTTGAAGAAGGCCTCACCTATGCAGCTGCCTGCATGTCTGCAGCTCCTTGTGCCAAAGAGTAGCGTGAAAGTCAAGAGCACTCACTCCGCAGGAAAATGTGGGGACATATTGGTCCCCACACTGCACAGAAAAAAAAAAGACTGCTCGACTTGGAGCAGTCTCAGCTGACTGAGGTCTCTGACTGATGATTCGAATCTCTGACTTTCACAGGGCAGCCCAAGTCTATATAGTATATTTGTGACATCACAACTTCATGGAAATCTTTATGGCTTGTTTAAAGTTACAGTTTCTGAATATGATGGATTGAGCATTTAGATACTTAACAGTATTCATACAGCACCTATACCTGACTTTTAGTAGAAATACGTACATGAAAATCTGACTTTTTATAAGATGGAACCTTTAAAAAGACAGAACAACATACATTTAATATCTTTCATTATTTTTTTTTTAATATTTTGCTTTCTCTACTTTTTATGTCACATAAAATACTCCTCTTGCTGCATAACATACCAAACATACCTAACCCTATCTGATAGCATCCACCTACAGAATAGGCTGGGCTGATCTTGATGTTTCCTTGTGGGAAGCGACAAGGTCAGAATTGAGATGTCAAATTTTAATGCTGTATATATATTCTACATTTACAGCTGAGTTGTCTGACTGAATCACACTCAAAGTACACTGTTTTTCAAACTCAAATATGTAGTATAATGTATAGTGTAATGTAAGATTGCAAACCTTTGAGACTTAAAAGAAGAAAAGTACAACACAAAAGTCTTGTTTACTCTCTCTGTCTTTCCATCTCTGCTGTTCACCCGACTCACACTTCCTACTGCGTTACGTCTTACTTGCAAGCCTGCACTTGAGTTTGAGGGCAACTGGAGAGCCACTTGCACTTGTTCGGACTGGCTCACTTGGAATTTGGCCAGCCCTTGTATTGGTGGCACTCGCAAACACGCAAACTGAGGGTCAGTGTGAGGGTCAGTGGGCAAAGGGAGCAGGGGCATACACCCACACACAAAGACACTCTATACTAGGAGGAAACAGGAAGTAGGAAGTGTTAAATTCCATGGACTTCTGTCTGTTTTGAAAGGAAAAATGTTTTCTTTCTTTTACCTCTGTGTGCTGATGAGAGCAATGTGGAGTGTGAGAACGAACAGACTTTAAGCTTTAACCTATTTATGAAAGATGCTGCAGAATGCATGTAGTCCACTAATCAAGCTAGGTTATAGTTTTATTTCATAAAAGTGTATTTATTTCTTTTGATATTAGGAGAGGAAATTAATATAGTAGGGGTGATACTAATGTGTTACACTGGGCTGTAAGAAGCCTTGCATTTATAAGCCAAAGCCTGTCAGAAAGGTGACGCTTTCAAATGATTTATAGTATCTGCATGTACGTATGTGTTGTGTGTTTCTGCAGTATTCCTGACCTGGGTGAACTGCTCCAGTGTGCGCTGGGCGACAAGGATCCAGGATGTTTTCACTGTCGGAAAACTCCTCGCTCTGGTACTCATCATAGTGGTAGGACTCATCCAGATCTGTAGAGGTAAATACACACGTACATTCTGGTGAGAATTATGCTGGAATTAAGTATGTATGTCGAGATACAATTCATTGACTGATTGTTTGATCACTGATTTGATTTTATCTTTGGGGACAACTGTTGAAATAACAAATACTGACAAAGCTAAGAAAAACTGTGTATAAAAGAACAGAGGAAATTAAGTAGACCACCTACATTTTCAAGGACAGGATAATGACAGAGTTTAGCATTAGGGTCATGTGAAAAGTAATGGCAGTTGAACTCACTGACACAGGAAGTGTATACAATTTACATTAATTAAATAAATCTCATAAAAATATTAAAATGGTCAAACTGTGATCAATTTAAACTCCAGTAAGTATAGCCCGAGTGTTGCTGTTGTTGTGTGAATATTTAGAATGAATCTGTGTGCAGGATGACACATTCAGCGAAATGAAAAACAACCAAGTAAAACACAGTTAAAAGGCGTAGTGGAGGTTTATCTCCAAATATCTATATATCAGTCAACAGATGTATCAATATATCAGCTTTTTTTTGGCTGGCTGCAACAAAGAAATCATCTGTACAAACAGTATTTGCAGAGTAGACTTTATGTTTAAAGATTATTAAAATGTTGATAAACCTTTAAAAACTTTGTGTAGTATTTTGGTTTGTTTGTAATGAGGTCATCCGGGGAAAAAGCTGCTGCTGCTGCCAGACTGTAAATTCTGTCACAGCAGATTATCATGTATTGACAGTGCTGACCCCTAGTGCACATAATGGGACATACCACTAAAGTTCTTCAAGTGGAAACAATAGTGACAAATGAAAAAACACATTTAGAGAGTACCAATAAGTAATAATATGGCGACCAACTAGTGAAAAAAATACTCAAGATGTTGTAGTCCAGTGTAAACCATTAGGAACACTTTTTTGAACTGTTAAAAACCATTAAACCAATGGAGAAATTAAACTATGGATTTTTTTAAAGGATCTCATCACTGTTTTATTCACACCTCCCTTCCTCCCACCTTCTCTAGGTCACTATGATGCCCTGCGGCCCAGTGTGGCCTTTGAATTCAGCGCGGACCCCTCAGTGGGACAGATAGCACTGGCCTTCCTTCAGGCCTCCTTCGCCTACAGCGGCTGGAATTTCCTCAACTATGTCACAGAGGAGGTTGTGGAGCCACGCAAGTACGGCACACGCACCTAGATAGTATTCCATACCTCTACAGTTTTTCATATAAACAACAGTAGACACAATATTTGTCTAAATGGCGACACTTGCACCTATGATGTGCAGCTCAGGCCCTTAATTAAATACTGCATTATTGGTTTGGGTCATGTTTTCACATCTGATCAGTGCTCTGTAAAACACTAGAAGACCAACATTTTAATTATTGCCATTACTTATATCATTATTTTTATTAGGAACCTGCCCCGTGCCATCTACATTTCCATTCCACTGGTGACCCTTGTCTACACTATGACCAACATTGCCTACTTCTCCTCCATGACCCCTGAGGAGCTGCTGGCATCCAACGCTGTGGCAGTGGTGAGCAGCTCTCCATCTCCATGATTGTATATTTTTTTAAATAGGAGCTTATTTACTGTTTAACAAGACACAAGAGTGAGTCTCAGCTGTCTGAAGTCTACTGAAGCCAAGAATCCGAGCATGAGACAGACCTTAACCAAATAATCAGTCACTGTGATTACATTTTTTTTAAGTGTGAAAGAGTCATGAGTTCAGTTTGTGACTACTTTCCTTTGACTGATTTAAATTAAATAAGCAGTATCTTGGGATATTAAAATACAAACTGGTCATTATTAGAATTCTTAAATTAAAAAAATTACCAAAAGAGACTACAAACAAGTTTTATATGTGAAGCAATGGTCTGAGATAGCTATGCAGGGTGTTCAACATGCGTATTGATGCATATTGCATCTTTCAGTGAAATTAGCCAATGAATGCATCACTATTAAGGAGAGAAAAAAGACAGAAAAGTATTTTCTTAAAAGCTAGGGGAAAATGCCTCTGGGGAAAAGAAAAACAGCAAATTATCATCATTACATATTGAAAAATTATGTCACAGCATTTTTAGGCAATTTCCTTGTGTTTTAGTTCATTTGTTTTGTTTTTACTAGTTTTCTTGTGCTTTTTTTTTACTAATTTCTTGCTTTTTGGGCAATATCTGCTTTTGTTGCTTATTGCCATCTTCGCATGTTTTGAAAGAAATCACACCTCTTTGCTCAGGTTTTACAGGGTTAATCAATAAGTCAATCACTCAGTCAAAGTCAAAAATCTGACCTATCAGATGTTCTGTTGTTCCAGACATTTGGGGAAAAGCTGCTGGGCATGTTTTCCTGGGTGATGCCGATCTCTGTTGCACTGTCAACCTTTGGAGGAATCAACGGATATCTGTTCACCTCCTCCAGGTTAAAAAACACACACACACCCCCCTAGCTTTGTTGCACACTACCAGCCCTCATTTTAATGTTACTTTTATAACTGGCTATTATGTCCTAAAATTAAGAAAAACTGTGTCAGGAGTTACTCCCAACAGTATAGCAAACCTGAACATACACACATTCACATGCATAATGTCTCTGTATATTTTTAGGTTGTGTTTCTCTGGAGCGAGAGAGGGTCACCTGCCTTATCTGCTGGCAATGATCCACCTCAAGAACTGCACTCCGATCCCCGCCCTGCTGGTCTGCGTGAGTGCTACTCTCACAGTTTTGTCCACTTTGTCAAACTTCACAGGGACGCACAACAGAAGGGGTCACACACTGAAATTCTTCTTCTGAACCTTATCTCCCACAGTGCTTTGCCACCATAATCATTCTGTGCATCGGAGAGACACACAACCTGATCAACTATGTATCCTTTATCAACTATCTGTCCTATGGGGTCACCATTGCTGGCCTCCTCTACCTCCGCAAGAAGAGACCCAACCTGGTCAGACCCATCAAGGTACAGAGACCTGACAACCACAGATACATTGCAGAAACTAAATTCAACTTGTTTTATTGAACTGCCTTTTAGTACACATTATTTAAATATAAACTTGTAGCCATCAGTTTACTTCAAATTATCTAACAATGTCCCCTGTTCAGAAACTAATGCAATTGCTCAAAATGTTTGAACTTATGTGTAACTAGGAAATGTTAAAAAATCAAAAAGGTACAAAATAACAGCAGAACACAATGAGGAATAGACCTTTCTCATTTAAAGCAATATACAAGTTACATGACTATAGGGCTTTGGTCACTCATTTATGTATGAACAATTACTGAATTGGCAATAATTAAAATTACACTTGGTGTTATAAAAATCTTGAAGCTAATTTAATTAATTCTCTGAAACCAGAGCAAATTGGTTTCATTTCTTTTTAAAACATGGGGGAAAAGGCAGTGACCAACTTGGCAAGAAATGTACCACAAATTGCAAGAAATTAGTAAAAAGGAGAATTTCCTCAAAATCATCAGTTCTACAAAAGAGGCAAGGATTATTACAAATTTAACCAAAAAATAGAGAAAATTGTACGGAAAAAAATATTATATATATTTATGTATTTATTTATTTGTAATTTTCAGTACTTTCTTGGACATTTTCTTGTTTGTTTTTGTTTCTTCCTTCTTTTTTTGGGGCACTTCTTTTGTTTTCTTGTACTTTTTTTTTTTGCCATGTCTTGTTAAGTTGCTCTTCCCATGAAAGACATGAAACCAATTTGCCATGTTTCAAAGGGTTAAACGGAGGACAAGGACAATATAACTTGAAACAGTTTAAATGTACTTGAATTTAATTTGCTCAATGCTCATGTGTATGCAAAAGGTAGGTCTTCGTGATCATTGTCTACGCAGCATTTAATACCAAATTTAATACAACAACCGACGGGAGAAACGTTAGCATAATTAGGTTTCTCGTTAGCTAGGAGATGCCACTGACAGGTGTACCAGCTGTATACAATTAACGTTAATAATGTGTACGGGCCGAACTAAAAAAACAGAACAAAAACAAACAAAAAAAAAAACTTAGCAGTTGCTTGAAAATATTCAACAAACCTGCTCTACTAGTCAGCAGGATTGGGCTCAAAAAGTAACAGTTGAAACGTTGCTAATTTGGTAATGATGGCACTCTGCTGGCGCCTGTCACGTCATTTTCTTGTTGCGTTTTTATCCGACGCAAACAGAAAGAAAGCCTAATTAGACTTTTACCCACCCGTTAACAGTAACACCCAACACGTAAATATTTGAACTGTTTATTACCTCAGCTGAGCTGCAGCTTTTCCTGTCCCGTCACGTTTCCTCAGCAGTGGAGCCGTCATCTCGGCCGTTAATCAGATGTCAGGTGTGACTCTCAGTTAGGTTGTCATTTGAAGTGGTTGAAGGACGTGGACAATATTCTGGCGCCCCCTAATGTCAGAAAGATCAATTACATGATTTGCGTCTATTTTAATAGACAGAGTAAATGCACTGTTTTTATTTGACAAAAATATTAAACATATACAATATTTTCAATAATTTTGTCTTATACATTTTTATACAGTATATTGTATCAAAAACTGTAATAACATTAATCATTAATGTGCCTTAAATCAAGGAGATGGCAATAGACTTTAGAAAGAGTCAGATTGCCGTCTCTCCTGTTTTTATCAGTGATCAGGTTGCTGAGGTTGTGAAGCAGTGCACGTGTATTCGCACCGATGTCAAGCTGACCGTCGAGTATCAGGTGGACGCTGTGTGCAAAAAAGCTCATTAGTGCGTGCATTTCATTATGTCAATTTGTAGGACATAGAGGCAAAAACACTAATTTGTCCCAAAAGCCAATGGCCTCTTCAATGTCACATGACCATTTCATGTGATATTTTTATTATTGCTATTTTGAAGTAACCTAGTGTGATTTCTTTTTTTGTATTTCTTTTATGTTGTTTTTGTATTTGTTTTTTTAATTAATTAATGTGTGTTTGACACTGCTGACTGCACAACAAATTTCCCCTCTGGGATAATATAGATTTCCTGAATCCTGAAATATGTTTTTTATTTCAGATGGAGGAAATGTAAAAATTCTAATCTCTATTAATAATACATGGCTATTTTGCTAAAGAGGCAAAAAAAGAAAAAAACAGAAAAAGACAAAAATCCTCAGGATTTGTGTGTGTTTTTGTGCTGTGCAGGTGAGCTTGTTGATCCCCATCGCCTACTTGATATTCTGGGCTGTGCTGCTGTGCTTCAGTCTGTACTCTGAACCTGTGGTTTGTGGCCTGGGAATGGTCATCATGCTGACTGGAGTCCCTGTGTACTTTGTGGGCGTTCAGTGGAAAGACAAACCTAAATGGGTCTACAGGGTAGTCGGTGAGTTGCTCTGTGCCACTTTACGGTGCATAATTAAATGCTATTTTTTTTGTAAAATGCATCACTATGTTAGCAGTCCCTGAAATTAAAACTCCTCCTGTTATCTTTGGCTTTGCAGAAAAAGTCACATACGTGGGCCAGAAACTGTGTTACGTGGTGTTTCCTCAGGAAGACCCTTCAGAGACTGAACCCCTCACTGCCTCCAAAGCCACTGACTGAGCAGTGCAGTCAAACCAGGAGTTCTCTTTTTACATCAGCACCTGTACTTCCAGTTTTTGTGTTACAGTTTTTCATGTTGGTCAGTGTTTGGATGGTGAAGAGATGGTTACGTCCATGTTCTCGCAAAGGTGCTGTCTGAATGGGACTGCAACAAAGCTCCACTACAAAAGAAGCAGGTGGTTACTCTTAGGGCATTAGCATGTTAAACCCTAAAGCTGCGGAATATGTTTTTATTCGTTGGTTGGTATTGTTCCTCCATTCTCCCCATCAGTATGTTGTTTGCAATTTCATCTTTATATCATCTTCTCCCTCTACTCACTCATTTTCTGCTTCATTTTCCAAGATACTCTTCTTTTATGACTTTAGCTAGATCTTTGAGCTAATGTGCCTTATGAAATGTGTTTGTTGGTATTGGTTTGTGCGGGTATTTTGATTATGTGATAACTTTTTTGAGGTAAATATGCAAGCAGTTTCTGCACTAAGCAATACTTCTCTATTACTGCTGCTACTTCCAGCTCCATTTTCACTAATTATTCACGACGTTTACTGTGTGTCAACTGTAGATGAGTATTTTTCTGTCAGTATCTCTGCCTAGCTATAGTATCTTTTTCCTTTACACCCCCTGTTCTCTCTGCTCTTATTATATCACCACTGTCTCCTGAGAGATACTGTAGGTGCCTTCATATTGTTATTAGATTCTCTACATGACACTCATCTTTCCCAGCAATATTTACAGCACAGGAGAGACACGAACGAGAATGACGGGGAGTTTGTGGCTGTCAGTTGGACTAATGGCCGCCTCACTCAGAAATGAATAAGCTGCATCTTTAAAACACATGTCGACAGGCTGCTCTGCTTTGGGAATGCCACTGTGAACTCTTTCAAGGTGCTTGACCTGCCAAGACAGTTATTTGATTTCAGATTTCTCACCTCATGTTATGAAACAGTGCTTACTATTAATATGTTGAAAAACATAACCAGAACCCACACAGACATATAGGTGTTTACTTGTGTCCCACTTCCCCAAAGACTTATCATCACTGCAAAGTCCCAAGGCCCACTGACTTTTTATTGATCAACTGACATATTGTGGTACTATTGACATAATATAGTTAAATTGACCTACTATGACTTTCTGTGGTCCTGCTGACTTAAAATATAGACTTATTTTGACCTCTTTAAATACTAAGTTGCCCCCAAATTATTATGATGTACTTAATGGAGTTGTGGTCCCACCAGTGCCAGTATGCTAATTTACTGTGCTCTTGGTGATATTGGTGTTTACATGTATTTAAGTAACCTCTTATCGCACTTGTGTATGAGCTGTCTATGAAGGTTTGGGACAGAGGCCTTTTTTAACATGATGTAAACCAGTATGAATTCGGTCCTTCTCCAGGCCAGCAGATTTGCCCCTACATCTAATCCACTAAGAGACTCACACTTCAGACAACGCCGCATTCAGGCGTTTTTAGCACGGTTGAGATCTGTAAATACTTTGTAAAGAAAAAAAAACTGTTATAAATGCGCCAGGGACTCTATAAAGATCACATTCCTCAGACATGTTGTGATACATTTGCATACTGTAAAATTGATGGGCGCACTTCTGTGTTTTGTAAAGAGTGTGAAGTTGTACAAGAATAACAATGTCATTACTTATTAAATATAGCGACCTCTACAATGCATCTTCTTTGTTTTTGATAATATAATTGGGTGTTGTGTCCTAAAAAGCATCCCCTGACTTTTCATTTAGCACCACCATCAGGCCAAAAAAGGTCATTTCAGCTGTATGTTTGTTTTTGGTGCCAAGTGGCTAAACATGCTGTCACACTAAATGACGATGGTTAACATTGTAAATAGGTTAGCACTGCCACTGTGAACATTTTGACATTATTATGACATACTAGCAGTTTGCGAAATAGCACTTTTGTTCATGTGCATACAGCCAAAGAGAGCCGCTAGCATGGTTGTAGACTCATCACAAATTTGACATATGACATAGGGCAGGAGAAAATCAAATATTTTTGACCAAATACCTCAAGATCAATATTGCAAAGACAGTGTAGAGTTGGCTATTGGCACTTTCACAAAATATTTTCACAGTAAAAGAACAGCTTGAACAGTCTGGTGAGTTCAGAAAATCACATCACTATAATGCAGCCTTTAAACAAGCAACACTAATGATATTATGATATCCAAATGTAAGATGATAGTGTGGCATATCACAGTATCAATATAAAAGATATATTGCCCAGCCATATAATGACTGCAAAATAAATTACTGACTAAATATTGTGAATAAATGGCTGGCCATAAACTACCACTAATATGGTGGTAGTAGTGGAGAGTGGGGTCCGTTGGAACATTTTTCTATCAACATGGAATTTATTTAAAAGTGGGTCTTATTCAGTTAGGGAAAGCCTTTATCTTATTTTTGTCTACTTTTTGTTAATTTGTTATAGGCAGGAATAAGAAATACTGTCTCAGGGAGAGCACGCACACACACACACACACACACACTTCTCTGCAGGCTAACATTAACAATTCAGACAGCTAATTTTAGCATGAACTGATAGACCTTAAAATTTGTTTTCCAGTGATGCTTTTTTGTATGTGTAAAAAAAATATGGTGAAAGGAAAATCATTTTAAAAAGATAACAACAAAAAACTGACTTACACCCTGAAGACTTTAAAACGGAGTAAAATGTGAGGAATAGTCAGATGATCTCCACTTTGATGTTGAAATATAGCATAGGCATAGATGCTCTCTACCTTGCTAAAAAAAATAATGGTTCCAACTGACCCCGCTCTCCCCTACTACTGGCAGTGTAGGGGAAAGTGTTGTATTATTTCAATCAAAAAAAGAAAACAATATGGCACAGATTACGTACTCTGAAATAATTCAGTAAATGATAAAGAGCTTAAAGTTTATTAATTGCAGGCACAGGAAAACAATGACTAATCAGCAGAAGGCTGTTTAGGGTACTGATCAGCAAACCCTAAGACGCCATGGTGGCATTTCTCTTTCAGCACAAAATATACAAATTTAGTTCTCAAAATAAGAGAAATGCTTTCATACAAACACAGTATACGCTGACTTCAGCCTTTGACGGGGAAGAAGCTTCAAAATCAAACAGCAAGGAGAGGGTAAGCCATTCTTAGAAAACCTGGTTCAGTAGTACTTTACTCTCCAGTGGCCCCCTCCAGTGTATTTACCTGTGTTAACCCACTGAAAAGTCAAGTTGTTTCTCACTGATTGTATCATATTGGAAAAGTTTTAATATTTTACATTATAGTAAAGAAATGCAAAGGAGAACTGACAGAGCAGTTTAGAAGGTATTGATGTGGCTTCTGCCCAGCAGTTTATCACAACTTAAAACTAGAATGAAGTCTCTCAGTTGTATGCATCTGCCCACCAGTCAAGTTGCAGTTACAGTTTACATCTATATCTGTGAAAACATGGATGCTTCACACACATTTTGCCCATAGCAGCACAGAAGATCTCTACAAACAGCAGTTTCAAGGTGAACACCCAAGATTAGCGTCACTAATTCAGTATCTGTTCCTGAGATATGATCATGAGTAATGGCCAGAGAAGTTGCAGAACATTATGAGGACTTTATCATTACATCCTATTAAACATTTGTGTGACATAATGTCATAATTAGAATATGAATTCTCAAGCTATGGCCAAAAACATGAGGTCACATTGATTCTGACCTTTGAGCGCCACATTCTTATCAGTTCATTCTTGAATCCAAGTGGACGTTTGTGCCAAATTTGAGGAAACTCCCTCAAGGCCTTTTTTAGATATCATGCTCAGGAGAATTAGGAAAAACAAGGTCACAGTGACCTCACAAAAATCAAATGTGTTCATTCTTGAGTGCAGGTGGACTTTTTTGCCAAATTTGAAGCAATTACCTCCTGAGATATCAGTTCACGAGAATAGGGCTTATGTACAGACAGACAACTGGAAAACATAATGCATCGAGCCACGGCTTTCGCTGGCTATATAAAAATGAGTAAAACCCAGAATAAAGAACAGAAACACTTGATCTTGCCTGGCAAAACAATAATTTTAACTACATAAGCAGTTAACATGACACTGCAGTTTGAAAAACATCAAAGCAATGAATTTCACCAAGGCTGTTAGGGATTAGCATTTCAATCAACAGGTAAATACACTGGAATATTATATTTTCTTTTCCCTGACTCTCCTGCCATAATAATCCCAGAGATTCCTGATGCAGTAGTGCACTATAACTTCAGAGCAGTCAGTTGTACCAATCACAAGTCATAAATCTGTGTCCTGACACATAAACAAATCTCTTCAAACATGTAAACCACAACTGTCGGCTATCAAACTGCCTGTGATATTTACAACAGCAAGGAAAAACCATTAAGGCATTTTAACACACTTCTGTACATCACAAAGCAAGGAAGGAAATACATTCTGCAGATGTGATTTTTTTCTAAACTAACTTTAAGTCAAATGAGGACGGACAGCTTTGAACTTAAATAACAAGGTACAAGGAAGAAAAGAGCATATAAAAATGTAGAGCTTAGGATAAGTAAACTGATTTGAAATGGAATCAGAGCAGATCATTTGGCGGGAAATGCTTGTGGGGACATCTCAAATGGCACGGAACATGTAGCAGCTGTTTATGAGAAAACTTCTATAAGAAGGAAAGATGTATTTAGTACAGAATCCTAACAAATCAACCAGCATTTCGTTTCTAGTCATTTCTCTTTCTGTTCAGTGTCAATATCCTGCAGTAAAAGAGGGAGAAATCCATAGATTTCAAGAAAAACGAAGTTGATACATTCTTAAGAGGTCCAACAGTAATTAGTAAAAGGTCACCAGGGTCACCGAGGAGAGACAAGCAATACAAAAAAAAAATCGGAGACACAGGCGAATAATCAAGTTCAAATTTTGCCAAGGCAGGGGAGAGATATAAAGTAGGACTAGTACAGGTCTCCACTGAAGACTGAAAAATAGAGGCCTTTGTTTTAACATCCTGTCATAGAAAATTCCTCAGCATAGATACAAATTTCTGATGAAAAAAAAACAGCAGTCCTGGCGTCTGCAGTTAGCAGCACTGCAGAGGTACGGCTCCACAAACAATCAATATTCTGAAGTGAAGCTTCTCTTCCCGACATTTCCTGAACATTCATGTGAAATCTTCGCTGCACTGAACAGAAATCGGAGCAGACACAGCAGTGCTCATTCAAGTGAGGAAAGGCTTCACTGGGAGGACAGTTTGGGTTTGATTTGAGGAAGACGGGAGGCTGAGCAGAGTTTGGGGCATTTTTACTTGGACTCACTGCATCACTTTCCATCCAAGTTTAGCTTTTTAAAACTGATGATGTATAAAGTTAAATATGCTGAACTGAAAAAGCGAATTGACACAACTTCTGAAATATAAGGAAAAGGTTATTCATGTTTAACAGGGGTTACTAAAGTATAACTGAGGAAGAAGAGCACTGGAAACATACAGCATATGTTTATAAATACAAAGTTTTGGCATGATTGAAGCGCTGAATAATTCAGTGACAATGCACTGTTAAAGGAATAGTTTGACACTTTGGAGGAAAAGTTTGACATTTGCTCTTTGGCTAAGAGTTACATGAAAAGATTGATACCACTCTCAGATATCTTGATTAACAAGGCTACAGCTAGCAGCAGGTTAGCATAGCTTAGCACAAAGACTGGAAACAGGTGGTAACAGCTAACCTTGCTGGGTGTGAAGCTACAAAACCTCTGTAGCTCACTCACTACCTTCAGAGTCAGGCTGTTTCCCCTGTTATTAGCCTTTGTGCTGAGCTAGGCTAAGCTATGCTAAGCTAGGCTAAGCTAACTGGCTAGTGGGTGTAGCCTTATACTATACAGAGAGATCTGAGAGGGGTATTGATCTTCTCATTTAAAGGCCCAGACACACCAAACTGACATCACAGAACTAGCAGCAACTAAAGCTGTTGCCTCGCCTCTTGTCACCAAATGTTGCATTTTAACACATCACAAAGACTACAGCCCACAGCTAAGCGCATACCTTCTGCACATGCACGAGAGGAAATTAACTCTCAATACCAGCAGGCAGCGGCAGTCAGCTTTCATCATTCAAAAAGTGAAGAAACTGGACGACCACCTGATGAATTGAAAATGCTAATTAGCCAGTTAGCAAATTAGCAACACAACCTGATGTTAAAAAAAAATCATATTTACAGTGCGCTAGCAAACAATAACACAAACAATTATGAGTTTCTGCTAAAGAGCCTGATAGACAAAAAAAAAAGATCTTACTTAATGTCACAGGTTTGTTTTTATCTCAGCCCATTTTCTTTCTCTTCTCGTGCTGAATTGAACTATCAATCAGAGTGATTTCATTCATTCACAGGCTCGGCTGCTGATTCTACATGCTGAATCGGCAGAATAAAAGCTGACAAGGGCCGACGCCGCAAAAACTAGGGTGTCAGACGCTCACTGATGGCCCCGACAATGACCAACGGCCAACTGTCAGCTTGGTATCAGGGCCCTAACTCTCCATCAGAAAACTAATATTTCATTTTATTTCCCAAAATGTCAAACTTGTATGGATCAAAATTGGGTTTAAAAAGTAGGTCTGGTGATGTATTATATATTTCTATGTTGGCAAATTCCATGAAAAAACCAAAACCAACAATTTATTAATCCTACTAACAAATACTGTGTGAGTAGCCTGATATACAGTATATTCCTCTGCGCCATTGAGCTACACTTTTGTGACAAAACTATTAAAAATAAATCAGTGAGCCACACTTTTGCACTGGGTGACAGTGTTGGTTTTATTGTGACTCCATCCCACACACACTATCCTGCTGCCACAAGTACTTACCAAGCCAAATGTGTATTAATCCACAGCTGAAAATAGTCCCCCACAAATGCACTACTTGTTACTGTTTGAGTAATGTTTCATGAAAACTCCAGTACCTTGTTGTTTTATAAAAATATTATGTGAGGTCAAAAAGTACTGAGAAAAGAACATAAACATATTGGTTTTGGCCTTTTCACATGATTTGTTTCCAATATCAAAAACATGAAATATCACCAACTTAATCCTTTAAAATGACACCTTAACCATCTATAAATGTCATATAATAATAATAACACCACCTCATACAATATAGTGGGAATAAGAACGACAAGGGGATCATTTATCTGGTAAATTCATATAGGATCACTTAACAGGCTTTTATGGTTCACAGTATCTAGCGGTGCATAATGGCTCTGGGTTAACGACACAAAGGCTGCTTTGGCGTTGTAGGAACATGATGCCATTATTGTATTGGTACTGATGGCCAGAACTGAGTTGATTTGAAACTGAGTTGAAACAGTGAAACGGGGGCGTCTGTTTGTATTTAATTTTGGGAGTCAACATGAAGCTCCTATCTGACAGAGATTTACTGTACAACACAGACCATTAGCACTACCAACGCTGGTTTTATTCATCTTAGCAAAATGCTGCATGTGCATCATTTTGTGCATATGCACTCATAGACTTAAATGGACATGAGCGAATTATATTCTACTTAACTTTCTCCATGCGGTGGGCTGACGTACAAGTCTTAGACCTCTGGATCTGGTTGGGACACATTTCAAGGACACTTTAGCAGAGCAGATATTGCTGACGTCAGGTCTCAATGGAGCGAGGGGACAGAGTGTATTTTCCTAAACTCCTCAGCATGGCGTTGTCCCCCTCCCTGAATCTCCACCCTCATCACCGCTGAATCTGCAGAGCCTGCTCTTGCCCTCCCTCCTCCTCTCCTCCCTCCTCCTCTCCTCCCTGCTTCTTATTTCCCTGCTTGGCACTTCCACATTAAAATGGCTGTTTCTGTCCTCTGCTTTCACCGAGGAAGACGAGGGCTCTGGAGGTGACATCACCTCCAGCCCCTCTGGGTAAAGGGGGCTTGTTGGTGTCTGGGAGCTACTGGGGAACACAGGGGGTGAGATCGGGGACAAAGGCCCCAAGGGGGAGTAACGTCTCAAGGAAACACCCTTTAGATTAACAGCCAGCTCCAGAACCAGTTTCCTTGATGCCCGGGGGGGGCACAGGGGTGCAGAGTCTTCCTGGGGGGAGGGAGGGGCCCCGCTATGGGCAGAAGAGTCACTCTGAACAGGGGTGGAGGGATCTGACTGTGGGGCCCTGCTGCTCTCCCTGCTGACAGGTGACAGGTCCTCGTCCTCTGGACTGTCCACTGACTGTGACGAGAGCGGCGATGCGGGGCTCTCTGGCGTGCAGGACTGTGTGTCCATGGCCGCCGAGCAGAAAGAGCCCGGAGCTGCATCCGCCTCATCCCCAAGTCCAGCTCCAGGCCTGACCCTTGATTGGGGCCCCGGCCCACCCACAGTTCTGTAGCTGTGGAGCCCCAGTGTGATCTGTGTGGGTCCTGGGGAGTCAAGCAGGGGGGCGTGGCCTCTGGTTCGCCCTCCACTGTGGAAAAGGCGATTCCACAAATGCCCCAGACGTCGACGAGAGGAGGAGGTGGTGGAGCGCCGTGTCGAGTGGCGTCTGATCTGTCTGCGCATCGCCAGCCGCAGGTTCTGTAACACGGAGGCCTGGAGGAGGGAAAGGGCGGACAGCGAGGGAGACACAGAGAAACTAAAATTCTGTTTCTATCTATCAAGTACAGAGCCAGCAGCAACTACCAGGGCTGAAAGATGAAGCCAGTGTGGAAGTGCCAAAAACTGCTGCTCCTTTGATGGCCACTTGAGTCTGGCTCCAAAGCAAATCAATCCCCATAGACCACCATGCTAAAATGGCCAACTGGAACCCAGTGCTACAGTACATGAAAGACCAATAGTCCACCTCTTCAGGTCCCACTCCTCATTTTTCTACATTTCAGTTTTTTCTTTGTGTGATTACCAAATATTGGTTTGGCTCAGTCAGGAGATTCTGTATTTACTGAAACAGAAATTGAATCTGCAAAGACATGTTGACTGCCGTTGTCTGCTTTAATATTGCAAAAAATTGTTGGTCCCACCAATAAGTTTTAGAGTGTATTAGTGTGTGTGAATGCAGTACCTGTGTGGGGTTGTACACTGGGAAATCCTCCACTGGAGGGATGAGGCCCTGGGCGATTAACTGACCATATGAAGGGGGAGCCTCTCTTTGAACAAACTCGGCCTCCATGCGAGTCATCTGAGTCTCAAACGCTCTGCACGGGAGAGAAAAGGAGGACAGAAGACGGACCGAAGAAAAGAGAAAGAATTTAGGTGATGTAGATGGAGCATGAGCAAGTTTAAGGTGATAAACCCTTTTAAACCTGGATCAACATAAATTTTCTTGCGCTACATTTAGATGCCCTTCACAAGTAAGTAAACTTTTGACCACTGAGCAAAATGAAAATGAAATGTCCCACAAATTGCAAGAAATTAGTAGATTCAGAATTTTTTATTTTAAAAAAGGTAGGAAAACTTTCTGAGATCTATAATTATTTAATTAATTGATTAATTAAATATTATCCTTTTTTATTTTTTACTTTTACCAACTTCTTATATTTTTTAAATGTTTTTTCCCACGTATTTTTTTCATTTATTATTTAATTTGTCCTGTGTGTGTGTGTTTGTTTTTGTTTTTTTGAGGGGTTTCTTGCTAATTTATGGGTCATTTCTTCTTGAGTTTGTCATTGCCTTTTTTCATATGCTTTTTAAAGTAATCAAACCAGTATTCCCTGGTTCAAAGGGTTTAGAAACATTCTGAATTCAAAAGAAACCCGGGGCATCTGCACCATCAACAGCAATCAGATGCAATAACAGGCTGTGTGACAATGTGCTTTTGGACCCACATGCAGGAGATAAAACGTGTTACTATGGTGATAGATTTATTCAGAATCAAAGATTAATAAATCAAAGGGATGAAATAAACAAGCACATAACATGCAAAAGTAGCATAAGCAGGGGAGCAGTGATAAATGCTGGATACAGGAACAGATGGACGTGTGCCCACCTGTACTCTCTGCTCCTGAGGGAGTGGAGTTTGAGCGCACAGCCGAGGGCAATGACGAGCAGGAGGCTGCAGACCAGACTGCCGATCAGTGCGGCCGTGATCACTTTCCTGGGCACCGCCGCCAGGCAGTCCCTCTCATCGCTCCCGTCCAAGCAGTCCTCCTGGCCGTCACACCGCCACGTTTCAAAGATGCACAGGTTCGTCCCACAGTGGAAGTTTCCAGGCTGGCAGTCATAGCAGTTCTTCTCGTCCGACCCATCCGGGCACCTCTTCTGGTTGTTGCAGCGCTCAGACGCCGGGTAGCACACTCCAGTGCCGCCCTCACAGGGGAACTCACCGACTGGGCACATTGGGCAGGCCTCCTCGTCGCGGCCAGATGGACAGTGCCAGTATCCGTCACAGCGTTGGCGTTCAGAGTAGCAGCCCTGATCGCTGCCACAGGGACGCTCGCCAGGGAAGCAGTAACCTTTGACCTGAGTGGGCGGAGGAGAAATGCATCACTGTCTAGACAGCGAGAGGACGACGTGTTTGATCGATTGTGCTCTCTGCAGCAACAGAACAGCTACTCTGTCTTCAAAACAAATTAATCAGACAAGTGTAGATACTTAGAGAAGCTGGAAATGGTGAAAGGAACCCAAAAGACGATGTTTCAAACATTCAGTATGACTCAGAGATAAAGAGGAAATAGAAACCTAACCCCTTAAAACCTGGAACAGCATCAGATTTCTACTGCTGCCAGCTTTTCTACTTATTTTTCTACTTATTTTTCTGTTTTTGCCATGTTGTAAGTAATCTTCTTGTAACACCTAACTTGTAACTTCTTCCCATGTTTTGAATAAAAATCAAGCCAATTTATTCAGGTTCAAAGGGTTAGAGAAGAAGGGTTTAAACTATAACTTGTGAGAGACGGATGTGAATGATGGGTCTGGAAATGGTTGGGTGAAGTTTTCAAAAAAAAACAACCCAAAAAACAGGATGCATTATTCCCAGTCTGTAGTACCTGGTATGTGGCGTTAAAGCCATGTCCGGGGCTATGAGGCTGGGCCATGTACAAAACACTCATCTGACCCCGACTTGACTCCAGCAGTGCCGGCCGCCTGTTGTTGTGATAGGACAGCACCTGTAGGAGGTGTTCTGCACGCTGCAGCAGGCCATCGTACACATGCAAAGAGTCTCCGGGCCCCAGCTGCAGGTCCAGCTGCAGCACGATGGGCTTGGGGTCCTGGGTGTCTAGAGACCACGAACACCTCAGCTCTGTCGCTGCGCTCCTGTTGGCCCGGAAAAAATCTGGGGACGCAAAGGAGCCGTAGAAGTTCCCCAGACGTTTGCCGCAGGTGGTGTCGGGGCAGCCCAGCTCGTCGGTGCCATCGTGACAGTCACGGGCTCCATTGCAGCGCAGGGCGGCGGGCAGACAGCGGGTGGACTGGGCCTCGGTGCAGGGGAGGGATCCGAAAGGGCAGAGGCCGGGCCGGGCCTCGGTGGGAGGGGGGGAGCAGCTGCGTTCGTCCGTGGCATCGCCACACTCATCCTGACCGTTGCACTTCCAGGAGCGAGGAAGACACTTCCCATTCCCACACAGGAACTCATCTGACTGACAGCTGCTCTGACCCAAATGTCCTGCAAAGACAAGAAAAGGACAGATGCAACACAAATGGACATGTTGGCATTTAAACTGAAGGCAACAATGAAACACACAATTAATAGTGAACTCCATAATACACATTGTAAACAGTCTTTTGTGACATCGCTTCCTAACACACACAGTTTGTCTACCCAGCTAGCAGAGAACGTTCCCACGACATTGGCTAACCTTACTTATAAGTTGCAGTAATGTTTTTAAGTTTAATCAAAAACCGTTTTAAGGATGTTTATCATTTCAAATAATGTCCCTATAAAGGTTAAATGCTGACTAAGAGGTAACGTTTTCACTGCAACATTCTGAGGATGTTTTGTTGATGTTGAGACGTGACAGTAATAGAATGTTAATAGAAAATATTCTTCCTTTGTTCTCATGTAACATTGTATAAACGTTTTATAAAAAGCAACATTTAGTACATGTTAGTGAGGACTGAGATTACAGACCATTTTTAAAATGAAAATGTAATGTGATGTAAGCATTACAAATAATAACAAAATGAAATAATAAAAAAGTTTTTTTTTTTGTTTATAGAGAATGTTACCCTAAATTTAAGAAGAACATTCTAGTATGTAAAAGAAAACTTGCCACTGAAAATGTTGCTAAAACATTGCATTGATTGCATTGTACCGTTTGCAGATCATTTTAGAACCAAAAATTGCTGGCTGGGTTGTTATCATAGACCTTAAAACTGGTCTGAACTGCAAAATAATGACAATTTTAATAATGCAATTAAAAATGCAATTAATTGAGGTTAACTACTGAAAATCAGCTATTGATCAAGAAACTTGTGAGAATTGATTTACCTTGTTAATATGGACTTTGAAACTTTTAAAATACAAAATAATGTAACTTAAACATGATTAAAAATCTGATTAATAGCAATTAAACTATTGGAATTCAGCAGGTAATCAATATTTTTTAAAATTATTATTTATTGACAGCCCTAGTGACACACTTCTATGTCATATAAAGTGTTTTATACATTATTTAAACACTGCTATTTAGAAAATATGGCATTGTAAACCATCAACTCAAAGCTCTGCTAATTTCTGTGTCATCTTTACTGAAAATTTAATCATGCAAATAAGATGACCTATATTTGACACATAAATCACAAATGTGAATTCAGTTAGGTTACACATTGGACAGAAGATGTCCTCCGCGGTGGAGTTTATAGATCCATGGTTTTACCTCTGATGTAGGAGAGGCGGAAGCCCTGCGCCTGCCCGGAGCTGTTGGCCTGAGAGTGGAAATAGAGCCACACGCGCCCCCTGGTGGAGATGAAGGGCGGAGGCAGCATGGAGCCACACAGCCTGGAGTCTCCGCTCCTCGTGGGAGTCAGCAGGAGCCAGTCTCCCAAACAACCTCCTGACTCCGCCACATCAAAGTTTCGGAAACTAGAGCAGAGGATGGATGCTTTCAGGTGTTTCCTCCACAACACAAATCAGATGTACTGAGTGAAAGCGTGACGGGCTCTACCTGATGGTGATGACCTCTCCCTGACCTCCCTGGATGTGCCAGCTGCAGTTAACTCCAGGCGGGTAGTTTAGAGGCCACGAGGGGCTGTAGATCACACCCCTCCGCTCCGTGTGGACCTCCACGCGCTCACTGCAGCCTGCTGGGAGCCACACAGAGATGTCTGAGGTTTTTAGTGGATGTTTCTGTGTCAACAACATAAAAACAGACCTCGAGGAACATTTAAGTCAGTATGAATAAACAGACAGCAAGTGAAGAAGTAACAAAAGTAATTCAATGAATTCTGTTTTTGTTGTTAGTCTGTAGTTGCGGCTCGGTTTGTAATTACCATCTTGTTTATTATAGTGTGCGGTCCCCTATGTTTGATCGGCTCCTCTCCAGATGATGTTGCCTTTCCTCGAGGTGAAGATTGTGATTGGAGCAGTGTTACATCAGCCTCTTCCAATCAACGACCGCTGTGCCTGTTGTTACTGTCCTTAGTGTCTTCCTTTGTTAAAATGACTCCTCTCTTGGTTATATTTATTTCTTTGTGTTAAACACCAATCGTGAGCCCTTTCCTTTGTGGTTTTGCCTCACAATTTGTTTGTCACCATAATCCTAATTTTCTTTGTTAATAAATTACTTTTTTTCCCACTGACAATCTGTCTCATCTTCTTTTATATGACACATAAAGTAAACAACTGTATGTTTGATGGATAAGACTGTCGATCTTTCTGTGAATCCCACTATAAGACCAAAACCAACAATGTCCAACTCTCAATACTACTTCCTTAACATTCTGCTAGGAATTTAGCATTACGCTGCGAGAAGATAACCATTAAAAAGAATTGCAATTTTTTTACTTTACAAAAACTATCGGAATTGACAGTGGCATAGCCTACGTAACATTCATATTACATTCTTCTGCACACATTGGAAAATAATGATATGGACAGACAGTAGGGTGACATTGGCAGTCAAGCAATGGCTTTTGTTGGGGCACGGCAACACCACTGTGACAACTGAATACCCCCAAAATATATAGTTATTACTGCCTTGCTTAAACAAGAGTAAATAGCGTGTCTCTTTGGGACTGTTTTAAGCTGTGGTTCAAAATATACTTGGTCGCTAGTGAGTACTTGTGGCTGGACAATGGTGTATGTGGAAATGAGTCAACACATCAGTGGACAACAATGCAGCTCATATTATGCTTTGCAATAGCTACACAGAATACACTTGTCACAATGACCAATTCATTTTTGGTTCAGGTCTTTTCAAGGGATTTGAGTCTAAGACATGGCTTGTAACAGTAAGAATGAACATATTACATCCAAGTTGAGTGTCTCACTAAGTATTTACAAAAATCTGAGTGAAAACAAATATCAGAACTAACAGAAAACCAAGTTGAAAACAGCTCATTTTGAGGATAACATAGTGGTGAAGAATTGAGTCCTAAAACGCAGAAATCCGTTAGCCTTTTAGCATGTCCGGTTCCCTCATGTTTAAGTCTATGGGTTTTTTGAATGGTTTTTCGGTAAAACGCCTTAAATAAGGTCTGTGGTTTACACAGGCTAAAGATATTTAGACGTTTTGTTCTGCAACATAAAATACGTCCACTTAAACACGATTTTTGAACTGTTAAGGTTTTACTCGTCTTAAAAAAGGTGGTTGCTAACGAGTGGCTAAATGGGACTATAGTGTGTGTCAGGGACGTTAGACGTCATCACAGCAGACAGAGAAACTCATTAAACCCACTTGTCCGCCTTTACAGCTTTACCGAGTCACACTCGAACTTGTAGATTTATCTGTTTAGAATATTTTTCAATCATGTTTTATCGTGTTTTTACAGTGTTTGTAGTTGTGATGTTTAAGTTGTGTGACCACGATGTAGTTTGTGTATAGCCTAACAATAGCTTTTCGCTTGTGGCAATTTCATTTATGCTTCAAAACACACAAAAATTGTGTTCATCTGTGAAGATTATCATGCCAAACAAAATGTGTAAATCTCATAAACTTGTATTCATCAGAGAGCTTATTTTTTGGCGATAAAGGCAAATCCCATTCAAAAATCCAATAAGGTTTTTGACAAGGGAACCGGTGCGATGCCAACTTCCTGGTTGGCCTACAAGAGTAAGTCATCCCTTCACCACTCTATAGCATTTCTCCAGACTGTGTGGGTGTGGCAGATCACGTTTTCATTGACACCTCCTTGTATCCCACCTTTGTCAACCTTTGTTGAGTTGGTGTGGTACAGCTCTATCTGCTCCGGTCCTCTGACTCTGGGTACGTTTGTAAATCCAATCTGCCGCTCTACACTAAGCACTGCTCTGGATAACCCAATGGTACATTCCAACAGCGCTCTGAGTTTACAAGCGGTCCAGTGTGTGCCAGAGTGCGCTCCGACACTCAGAGTGCTTCCGAATGCACCCTATTGAAAGGGCCGATGAGGGATTTCAATTTGGCATGTTAAATTAGTATCAACTGACATCTGGTTTTGGTTTCATCCATATTTATCCATATTATGTGATATGGATCAGGGCCCATATCAAAACAGCTTCAGGAAACTGTGAAAAAACTAAAATGACAATATTTCAAATTTGTATTGAGGCTAATGACTGATAATTTTTCAGCTTTTTACTATGCGTGTAAGATCCTAAATTATATAAAAAGAAAGTTTTGGGTGATTTGGCTTCCCAGAGGCTTATACAAAAAGAAAAATCTAGATCACAGCTAGACTTTGCATACTACCGCACAGCATCTTTAAACATGTGACCTTTCTCTCACTGAGTACTTTATATAAGTGTGATGCACCCTTATCATCTTCAGTTCTTAAGAGGGAAACTACACTACTTTGCCCGAGAGAGATACGGCCTGTTCCTTTATTCATGATGAACTACGAATTATGCATGCTCAGCAGGAACCATACTGCTACTGCCAGAACTGGGAAACACACACACAAACACACACACACACACACACACACACACACACACACACACATTCCTTCATTCAAACTCCTGTGCACAATTTGTCAGTGCCTTACCATGCCAGTACCAGGAGCAGAAACACTTTATAGGACATTAACACATTGCTGCAGCACTCAACAATAAATGCATTCAATTTTAATCAGTGCAGAGACCTTAAAACAATGCCTTGACAAGACAAATGACCTTAGTGCCTTTCGGGGGAGCTCTGTGCTGATCACATGGGGGCTAAAACAGAAGCAGCAGCAGTCAAACTGGCAGCCAAGGCAACAACATCGCCTGCTGCCATCGCACCATTGCTCCTGGGAACAGCACGCGCTGCTAGGTGGCCGAGAGGATCAACAGGAACGACACAGACCTCTATAGAGTGCAGGCAGTGGGTGCGATTGTTTTATAATAGATAAAAGCATCAGGATTTCTAAAGAGTTTGTGAGTTAAACTGTGCCGTTAATCTCAATGGGAAGGATTTTATCTGCTTTCATATACTGAGAACAAGAATAAAGAGCTGCTGTGTTTAATCATCTCATTACTGCTTAATGCCACAGTGGCAAAGACACACGTGTAAGAAGAGGCTGTATAACAAGCCCGTTGATTAAACAGGGCCACAGAGACAGAACATCAGCGGCTCTGCTTAACAATGATTAGCCAACACGGTCACACAGCACAGAGTCCGCTCACTTGTGCTGAGTGTGTGTGTTTGTTTCAGGCTTTATTGATGAATCAGTTAAGTCAGCAGAGTCAACGAAGGGGGCGGGAGGAGAAATCGTTTAGAGCTCAGTGATGGATATCGACTACGCCGACACGGCTACCTTAGCACACATAAATACACACAGATGAAACTGGACTGGACCAAACAGCCTGGAAAGTGGAGCTGCACAATGTGGCTGTTTGGCGCAACGAGTTTATAATCACAGTTTGACTGTTTTTTTATTCTGGCAGATCTTTTAAATTATATTTTTTATGGTTATCAGTACATTTAATGACCATACTGTGTGACTGCTGCTTCCTCTGACCTCAAATTTCCCCTCGGGGATCAATAAAGTGTTTCTGATTCTGATTCTGAAACTCAAAGTTTGTAAAGTAACCCAATGGAGGCAAAATGGAGTATTGTATTGGTTGAGGTACTGAGTTTCGTTTTTGCCAAGCTTATGCACAAATTATAATGATGTTAACGTTGGCCTGCTTTGCTGCAGACTTGTAAAGATATTTAATATCTGATCACAGCAAGAGAGATAAAATGCCATTTTTTTCTCCCTATAGTAGCCTCAAAAGACCAGAATCCACTGCAGCATTTTTCCTAACTTAAGATCTAATGCAATAAGTTCAACTGCCAACAAGTTCATGAAAATAGTCAAAAGAGATTTAATTGAATGTAATTAGTTTTTCTGATTTCTGATATGTTTTATAACATTCAGTAGTGAAACTATTCATTTTTTTGACTAAAGTAAAGTCAAGCTGCAACTATAGGCTATCATTGTTAATTCATCTGTTGATTATTTTCTCAGTTAATGAATTAGTTATTTGTAGGTATGTGCAATGTGGATTGTTTTCAACCGATACCAATAACCAATAATAACCTGATTTCTCATGGCCGATAACCTATTCAGTAAATGATAATATCACATTTTTTCATTTTAAAATGAAGTTTATTTGGTTTATAAAATGTCAGAAAGCGGTGAAACTATGCAGATTACTGTTTCCATAAGCCAAAAACGACGTCCTCATGTTTTTTTGGTCTACAACCCAAAAAACTGTCTATGAGGAGTACAGAAACCAGAAATATTACTATTAAAAAGCTTGAATCAGAGAATTTAGACATTTGTTTCTAAATAGTTATCTAAATAATTCAAAATGATTAATCAATTATCAAATTAGTTGGCAATTAATTTAATCGCAGACATTTAAGAAGTACTACAAGTAAAAATGAACTACAATGACAAAAGTTAAGGTACTCATGCAGAAAATGCCCCCTGTACTACATAGGACTGTGACATAATACTAAAAGATCACTCAAATCTTAAAGGGAAACTACACCCATTTTCAAAATTCATATATTTTATACCTTTGGTCTAATACAGTCAAAAAATATCAGTAAACATAACCAACACTTACCCAAATACAAAAATTAGAGTGCTAAAACTCAAATTTTTGATGTCATAGAGTATAAAGTCTGGAGCTGCTCCACAGACAATGAATGGCCAAAGATGTTCTGTATGAGGATGTATATGAGTATATGTATATGAGTATATGTGTGTATGTTTTCTGTTTCAAAACTGAGAACACTGCAATAGAAAAAGCTCATTTGTGTATAAAAAAAAGAAAACAGGGGGAGCTCCAGACTTTGTGGTATCACAAGCTTCAAACTTTTTTTTTTTCCATTTCTGCCTCTGAGAGAGTAATTCGTGTTCACAAGTATTTATTGAACTCTCCTTGAACATGGGATTAACATATTGGATTTCTTAATTTTGGGTGGTGTTCCTATTTACACCCAAAAGCAACTAGGAAATATATCTGTAAATAGAGTGCTCCAGGGACGATGTTTATCTGTAGGTGGACGCTGAAACTAGCATCACCCTGGTTCCCTCATCAAAAAGCCTATTGGATTTTGCCATTGGATTTTAGATTATTAAAAAAAATGAAGTCCGTGGCAAACAAATGTTTATGATACTTCCATATTTTGTTCAGATAATCTTCACACATTATCACCACTTTTAGTATTTTTTAAGCCAAAATTCAATTGCTAGAAGTAGAAAGCTAATGTTAGGCTACCAACTGCAAACTAAACTACAGTTGTACAAATCAATGTTGCCACCACAACAAAGCTGCAAAGCCGTGTTCAGGGTGATGACGCTCTTTTGCAATTTCTTAGCAACTACCTTTTAAATGCACAGAAAAGCATATAAGCAATAATAAGCAAAATATTCTCTTCAGAAATGTAAATGTAATGTAAAATGAGTATAACTATAAAATTACATATACTACATATACTAGAAAAACTCAAACTTCTACTTAAATAGAGTACACCGAGTGATTTAACCAAGTTTCATTCCACAACTGAAACAGAGTGGAACATTTGGATTAAGTTTTTGTTTTTAGATGTCATTCTGCAGTGTTATAGTAATAATCCCTTCAATTTTTCATCTGCGTTGTTTTCAAAAACAAAGTTTAATCCCTTGGAGCTCTGTAAGTGTTTCTAAAAAAAAAAAGAATTAAAATAAAGAGACACTTGCTTCACTAACACTGACAAACAGGGTGAAAGCTACACACTTCCCAAAAAACCTTTGCAGGTGCTGCATTAAAAATCAAACTAAGGCAAGAGTCAACAATGTCTGACAAAGATCTCTGCAGGAATGCTGCACAATAATTTTTTTTAAAAAAAAACAGCCTGGAGCTTTTAATACAGTGTGTAGATCTTTTGTGTGATTTTTCACTGACACAAACGTGGTTTTCTGCTCCCTCTGCTCTAAAATACTGTGTGTGTGTGTGTGTGTGTGTGTGTGAGAGAGAGAGAGAAAGATTATACTTTGTGTGTGAAAAGGTGCCAAAACAAGTACTGACACGTGTTTGGGATAGTGTGTGTTTGATGGGACGGTGTGTGCAGTTCCCCACACACACACTCTTCTAAAATGTGAAACAGTTTGACCCCTGTTTGTCGCTCTGGCAGCCTCCTGCTTCATCTTCATGCCAACAGAGTGGAGGATATGATAACAGAGAGGAGGAGGGGTGGAGGTGGTGGGGACTGGCTGCAGAGAAGCAGTGATGTAATGCTGATAGCAGCATCACATTTGTGAAAGAGCATCCATGTTTCCACACTAAGCCTGATCATTTAGCCACCACAGATCAATACCAGCTGGGTTTCTGCAGAGGATGATAGGCTCATCTCTTCACTGCATCTGATCACAACAATGAAAACACTTCTGTCTCCATCTGTCACATCACTTTAAGAAAGGGACACAGAGAGAGCAGCAAGCTAAATAACACCCACTCCTATCCGGGTGTGATCAGCTTTATATGAGTGCTCTGCTGCTGTGAATAGTCACAAATGTTAGAAGCTTTCAAACTACAAGACCTCCAATGAGGATAAACAAATATAAAATCACTGAATTTTCCTCATTGCTGAACCTCTTGCACAAAATCACATATTTCCCATCAACAGTGCATTTAAATGAAATGTGTGCCCAGATTTGCATGTAAACATTACAGCAGTGTGGACGCATTGTTGTTCCTCACCTGCACAGAGCAGAGCAGAGCGGAACCACAGCAGCAGTCCGGGCAGCAGCAGCTCCGTCAGCCCCATGCTCCGCCGGGGACTCCTGCTCTTATCTCGGACACTCTCTCCACGGTTTGCTCCACATCTGTGTCCTCCTGCGAGACTCCCCGCATCTGTTTTCAGCCCCGACACACCGAAAGATCCTCACCGTGGAAAAGCATTGTGTCCTTTGCAGCCGTAGCCAAGACACCAGAGTAAAGCTAACTACGAAAAACCGCGCAGCTTCCGGTCAAGGTTTTCAAAATAAAATCCGTATTTAATCATCAACGTGACAATATCTGTAACGCCAAACATCCACAATAAAGACTGCATTTTGAGGTCACGTGTTTAAAATTCATACAGAGACAATAATTCATGAAGTGAACATCAACACTGTGTTGTAGTGGGTCTGAACAGCCAACTAGAATAAAATTACAGACTTACAGTGTTGGAGAGTAAATCGTTAAATATAACTAGTTACTGAAAGATTACTAAATAAATGTGATTGTGATCAAATACAGTTACTAAGAAAGAAATATATATAATTACATTACCATTACTACTCAGGTTGTTGTTGATTACAAAGGGGATACATATGGATAAAATTTGTTAATGAAAATATGTTGACTGAAACATTAATTATCTTACTTTACATCTTTTTGCCATGCAGGAATGCCTTCTTTTAGTATATTTTTGGACAATGTGGGTCAGCAAAAGATGTAGTTTGAATTTTCCAACATTGTTTTGCAGAAAACATATTTGAAGTCAAAATGCATTACAAATAAAAACAAAGGAATAATTAGGCAAAAAAAGGAAAAGGGGGGGGGGGGGGGGGGGGGCACCAGAAGTCCAAAATGTCAAATTGCAAATAGCAAAGGAACAAAGGAAATTAAATAATTAGTGTCTCATATATCAACAATAGACATGGACAGAAGGCTAACACTGCACTCAACCAATGGTTATACAATGGTAAAAGTTAAATATCTCTGTTATGTTTGATTTGGTCTCCCTAATTTGAGATTCTAAAACATCATGGTAATGATGGCGTAAGATTTCTTATTTTGAAGACATAACTATCTAACTTCCGCTCTGCTGATGGCCCTCTCTGTGTTGAGCTTGCCGCATCAAACAGGACAAAGTGGTCCTCGTTATTCATGTCTTCTTCAATCCTCACACCCGGACTGAATGTAACAAACACTCGGATATAAACTGTAGACATGTATAGATGGCACAGTGAACGGGGTGTGCTGGCTGAAATGAAGAGCAGGCTACATCCGAGACACGGCTCTTTGATGACCGTCTTTTCCAATCCCTCCATTGTAGTCAGACGGAGTCTTGATTCAGGATTCAGGAGGCCGTTTCACTGCCTCCCCCGTGTGGTCAGAGGGGTGTACTACAAATCCTTCTCACAAAGTGAAAAAACTGTACAATTACATTACATTTCTGTATTTTCAGAGTAGCCGCTCCCCGTGTTTCTATAAAGAGCTAGAGCAGTAGCTGATACTGGCCTTATTGCGTGAGTCAGTGCTGAAAATTGACGGACAACAGGAAGATTTACTACTTTCAGCCACAAAAGGCACCGCTGGGATTCGAACCCAGGATCTCCTGTTTACTAGACAGGCGCTTTAACCAACTAAGCCACGGCGCCGCTGAGTACTGCAGCGAAAATATGACTTCTTGAAAGTACTGTATAAAATGATTATCGATTATAGTCTGACATTTCGAAGGAACTGTTCTTTATTTATGAAAAGGGCGGGGGCGCAAAACAGGGGAGGAATTTAAAATATTCTTTAAGCAGTGGGGAGGGACTTGTGTTTTTTGGGATATTTTTTGGGATTCTGGGATGCATAGGGGATTGTTTTAGTTTGTTGTCCTTGTAAATACACTTAGAACCCCCAAACCAGAAAGTGGGTTACAAAAGCATGTTTTCTTAAAAATTGTGCTAAATCACATTTATCACAACCAGAAATTGTGAAATATTGTTATTTATGCCTTCTCCCCCATCACTAAGTTAAGGAAAAACATTTGTAGCTCCAAGGAAGGTCATTAATTAAAAACAAAAAAAAGTTAAATTGCACCCCACACATCCCCTACTGTGATAAATAAAGTACAGTTCCTAAATTAGTGCAGCATTTGAACAGGACATAATTTTATATTAAGTTATGGACTCTCAGAGCAGATGGGGATTTTGATTATGACACGAATTTATGAAATTCAAGTATATAATACCTTAATTAGTGAAGTTTTATTGGACTTCTTTCGACAATCAACACTTTTATTAAATTCATAAAGGCATTTTTCACAATCACACATCATTTTATTAGGTAACTTTTCAGGGCAGTGGTGTAGTCACTGCCATCTCATTTCACTATGCAATAGAAAAAAAGTGAACTTACATTATAGGTTAAGAGGAAACTCTGTCTGCTCTGTGGGTGTCGTGATTATCTGCCTCTCACTGTCTGACCTCACCACAAGCCATTACAGCTCATTGTTTGTCTGCAAGTCTTTCCAGTTACTCAGACTAAGAGAGGATGAGTGTGATCTCATTCACTTTTACAGGGTGACTGACTGATGATGGAAACTTTGGATGGATCTAAAATGAGCATCGTGGCATTTTAGTCAGGTGGTATTTGCTGTCAACAGCTATTATTGAGAACAGTTGGCAATCAACGCTGATGGTATCTGTGGATTAGCTCTAGTCACTGTAGCATTGTTTCCGGAAAGAAACAGTTGATTACTTTCCAGTGTGATTATGTTTTGAGGCTCTGAGTCGCACAAAGAGAATTCTGTGCATCACTGTGCTGTGTTGCAGCTAAACTGTCAGCAGCAAAGACCTCAAAACCAATTTGTTTGGCTAAATACAACTGAGGCTGTTTTCATGATGTGACCACAGCTTTAAGAAAAGGGGATTTAAGACTTTAAAAATACTTTTCTTCACTTTAGATACGAGAGAACTTTGCCATATATTTGTGACATAAAACGTTTTGCTGACATTAATGTTAAGAGGCATTCAGTAAATTATTACTTTTTCAAAGTTACCTTTATTTTTCACTTTTGAAATGCAATGTCAGAAAAACATTCCCTCAAATCCTACTTCCCATGTCTTGCATTTTTAAGAGTTTTGAGAGACTCATTTCAGACATTTTGATACCAATTAAGGCCTTATTTTTAGGTTTTATTTTTAGACTTTTTAAGGGTCTGCAGGAACCCTGGCTGTGATTAACGAGAACAGAAAAAAAATAAGGCACCACACACACACAAAATATGATATTTCACCCATTTATTCAACAACTTCATAGACATTTTCTTAAGAAGTGTGCTGCTTTATTTTGATGTTTTTATAAGTGCGGGAACCAAAGCTTTTTACATGCACATGGTCTCTGCACAGACACAGGCTATACGTTTTTATCATTTCACTTGTCATTTTTTTTTAAAAATCACACAGCTTTGAACACAGCAGCTGATGAAGCTACCAACAACCAGTTCAATGATAAACACAATAACCAAATTTCTCTTTCAATTAAAATATAAAGAAAGGGGAAAAAAATTAACAAGTAAAAACCTACAAAGAAAATAAAGCTGTAAAAATCAGAAACAAATCCTACGAATGGGGCTGAGTGGATGAATCCATGAGTACATGAGTCCAAGGATTTGCACGTCACATTGCTCAGCTGCTTTGTCTGTGTATGCACATCGGTTAGTTCTTAATTATTGTAAATACTATGAAAACAAAATGCAAGTCACACACTCAGCAAACAAGAAACATTCCGTTCTTCGACTGATCTGGAGTTCCCATTAGCGGACTCTAACAGGGGTGACGGAGAAGTAGAGGAGTGGGGGTTCACCTTAAACACCAGATCACTGTCCTACGTGGCATGGCGTTCACTGGGGCGACCATTTCTTTAGATACATCTTAAATACATATATGACTTCTGCCTGAAGTTTAAAGTGTCTAAATCTGTTTCAGGTGCAGTGTAGTAAGTCTTTGGCTGCCCCAGTGTGAGTTCTTCACACACAGATCAAAATAATCCCAGCACACGAGTCAATAACATCAATAATTCCAGGTGCCGTGACTCAACATGTGTTTGATCTGTGTCTGATGAACTACCAAGCCTTTTCAGTCCTTGTTTACTCTGCAACTCATACATTTTCTCCCCAAGTAGACCGTGGGTCGTATGTGTGTGTATGTGAGAGAGTATGAGACTACTGGTGGGCACACTGCACCCCCGGCCCGTGGTGGCCACCCTCCTCGTCGGAGCTGTCGTTGTAGGCCTCTCTGCGGCTGCCCGACGACGAGCTCTGGCTGACGTTGTAATCCTGCAGATCCACCTCCTCTGTGTCTCCCGTGATGATGGGCGGCTCTGACCGTGAGGGCAGCATGTCCTCCAGCTCCTACACGCGGAAAACATTGATCATCACGCAGCTATAAAAGACAGCCCCATCATGTGTCCTAACAGCGCAGTCGTGTCATTCGGTTGAGTGCAGAAGGAATTTAACCTTCGCTGAGGAACAAAAATGAACTCTTTTCAGAGTGCAACATCTTCAAGGAGAATAACAAGTGTTACCATGAGAACCTAAGCACTCAATAAGTAAAGCACTTGTGACCAGAATAACTCTTATCCCTGAATGGGATTACTGCTATGAATTCAGCTGCTAACTCTTTCTTGTGGAGGCCAAAGCCTTTTCACTGAAACAGAGCGTGAGTGTGCTGGCTTTAGCTGATGTAGCACGATTACATACTGAAGTCTGACTGATTTTAATACACACATTTTTACATCATTGTGTAAACCGTCTTGGAAAATGAATATGACTTAACCTAATGTTTGTTTTTATTAAATCCAGAGACTATTTCTAGATTTAATTCATGTTCGGAAAATAATAAGAAAAAGCCCATTACAATCCCTCAACACCCACAGTGACATCCTGTTTTTTTCTAGCAACGGATCAAAACCCAAATATATTCCATTTCTCACAGATGACTAAGACAGACAGAAAATATTCATAACTGAGAAAATAACACCACCAAATACTTCTCATTTTTACACTAATAGTTGCCTTTTCATTTTCTGTCAGTCGACTTATCTTTTCAGCTCTTTTTCACATTCAATATTTGTAAGTCTAAAGAAGCACAGCAAACATTTTTTTGTTTTCTTTCAAATTTCCTCCTTGCTTACATTACTTGGTTTTCTGCCAAATGTTTAAAAAGCTTGCAAACAAGCGTCCATCAGGCAAAAGCGCACTTGCTAACAAAAGATTTGCTAGTGAGCTTCCGAAAGATAAATTAAGATCAATCATTTATCCCACAGGAAACTGTGCAGCAGTAGCACGAGTAAGTTATAGCTGTCTGAAAAATTAAACATTGGTTATTTAAGATGAAAAATGGTGTGATCCTCCCTCTTCAATACCACTGCCAACAATACACCATCCGTACCTACACATTTCAAACAAGTGTGTTTACATTGTGTCTATGTGCCACAGGCAGCGGAGATGTCGCTAAAAGGCTTGAAGGCTGAGGAGCATCGCTGACCTCCAGCCTTTAAACAAAACATTTAAAATCATATGACTGTAGAACATGATCTTTTTCAGTTGTGTAAAAAGGCTCACTGTATACTTGTGAAACTCCTAGTGCTATTTTTTTGTGACGACTAGCTCATTTATACAAATCTGCAAAGAAACCCAACAGAGGTGCTGAATATCTTGACCCTTATTGTGTTTAGGATTTTTATTGCTGTTGAGGTTGCTAAATCGCTCCTGAAGCTCATGACAAATACTGATCTTCAATGTTATAATGAACACAGGTAGTATGAAGCATTAGTTTAGTCCAGTAGTTCTTCTGAATGTTTGCATGAGAGTTAATAATTAAAGCAATTATATGTCATACCGCAAGTTTCTCGGGGCTGATCCAGTTGTTGTCTGGGAACTGAACATCAAACTTGATAAACAGGTCTCCTTTCTCAAAAGGGTTTCGGTACTGGGGCATGCCTTCTCCTCGCACCACCCTCACCGAGCCTGGAAAAGATGCAGCGTGTTAAAAAAAAAAAGGTTAATTCACAAATTGCTTGACTTTCTACTGAGCCTAATTAATTCATGCAGCATACTATATTATAGCTGATCAAAGATGTGTCGTCCTGAAGTTACAGGCATTAAAAGAAGCCTCGGGGTTTTAGAAGGTGTGATGAGGATGCTGATAACCTCACTCTCCCATCATTTATCAAGCACTGTTGTTGTGTCCTTGAATCAGGTGCTCAAGTCACTGAAGCAGCATAGTGCCCTCTGACTGTGCCTCCTTATATTCAGCTCGCAGCAGGAATCCACTGTGTGAGCATTTTACTTGCATACATATGTGAAAAAAAAAAGATGTGTGCGGCACTCAGAGCACTTCTATAATTCAAAGTCCTGGACTGTCTGCACCACGGTGTCAACATAGAGGTGGCTGAGCTGGCGGCTAGCAGCTAACGGTGTTACACTGCTAACAGTGGCTACACTGCTGACAGAGCTGATGGTGTTAACCAGGGGGTAACCAGAGGATGGGTGTTTCACGTTTTGCAAATGACACCATTTGTCAGCTGTAACTGCAGTATGAGCGCAGTGCAGAGCGGCTGTGATAAGCTCGGCAGTGAGGTACACATGCATGTGTATCCATACCTTCAACCACAGCAGCAAACAGAGATACTCTGATTACAACACAAAAGTGGACGACTTTTTTTCTCTGCTTATGACGCCATTATTCCACTCTATCTTAAGATAACAAATAACGGTTTGCTGCTATATTAATGCTCTGGGTGTCATTTACAGCTCCTCTGAACAATCTGCACATTTCTTACAAATTACAAAAAAATACATTAAAATAGGGATATAAGGGAAAGAAAGGAACAAAAAAATACATTTTTAAGAAGAGCTGAAAAAAAAAAAAAACCAAAAAACAAAAAAAATTTACTATATACTTTCAGATCTAACTTTCAGAACATTTTCTCATAACTTTTTACCATGTTGCTGGCTGCCTTTTCCCCCTTTGTTTTTGAAAGAAATCAAACCAATTTGCTCAGCAGTCGAAGGGTTAAATAGCTTGTGAAAGGCGTCTGAACACAGAACAAGAAAACGAGGCTTCAAAGGGTTAACACCAATTATGCATGTGCAAGAATAATCTAGACATCCATGGCTTCCTTTGCACTGATGCCTGGAGACAACATTCTTTACACATTCTTTTTTTTTTTTTAGGCAAAACAGTCCAAAAGTTATTCTGGGGTGTGCTGCGGTGTCAGGTCATGTTAAGCTAACACCTTTTCTCCATGACTTCATCTTATTGTTTTATTATTTATCATTATGTGTTCATTGGATGGGTGAAACAATGTTTAAAAAATAGAGAAGGGAAACAGAGGAGGCAGAAAGAGTGATAACCTGGTTCAATGACTTTGCCAGCAGGGTACTTGACGACGATCTGTCTTCCGTCTAAGTGTTTGAGCATGAACTGGAAGCCGCACAGCGCCTCCACCAGCCCGAGCTTGTGGTTCATGAACAGGTCATTGCCATCTCGCCTGAATGTCTGAAAATATACAAAGAGATTGTTAAAAACATTGCTTGGTGAACTATTTTATATCAACATCATGGGTCATTTGTCTTTTGCAGAATTATACATTATCTGGAGAACTGATTAAATTAGTGCAACATAATCCACAGAGGTTTGATGTCGGTTTTTTTCTCACAAGCCAAAATATTTGTTTAGCTTATCTTCAGTTACTGAACGCCAGTAACTGAAGGCAATTTTAACTGCCTGTTAACATAGCAACTGTTTGCTTGTTTGTCTTTACTTTATTTCCGTGTATTAACCAAAGCAGTGGCCTGTCAATAAGTACTTGTCAGTTTGATCTGTGTTGCTATCACCAGCTGTCGCGACTCATTGTGCTTCCACCATTCACTAACATATTGTGACATCATTAGTTCCTGGAAGAAAGAGCCAGGGGCATCGCTACAGCTCAGCCTGCTGTTTCTGTTAAGCCGAAATCTCGTTGCACTGTCAGACACAACCTGGCTTACCACGTTCAGTAAGTCAGAATCCCAATCAAGACAGGGGCAGCTAGCTGAGTGTCAGCTGCTTCTAATTATTCAAGTACAACTTTGATCGTGCAGCGGTGTCTGTGTGCTTTGAAGCACTGCATATCATTGTTAGGCATGATGTCAATTAGTGTCTCCTTGTCCCACTGTCCCAGTGTGTCCCCTCCTGCAGGCACACTGGCCGTAGTGTTAGGACAGCAACATTACCTCAGTGATATTTCGATTTCTTTTGTGCACCTTACCACACTCACAAACCATCTCATCCCTCACACACACCTTACACTACTGCTTCCACCGGTACTCACACTGCTTTATTTATGTTATGTTATGCATGTATTTAATTTCCTTTTGTTGAGAAAATCATTTGTGCTAAACCTCTGAGTGGCTGGCTAAGAACCTAGTCCTCAGCAATTTCCATAAACCTCCTGTGGAGCTGCTTTTCTTGAATCCATAAAGGTTGTGCGATGAATGCAATACCAGAGTCATGTGATGCCTACCGCGAGATAAAGCTCATTACCTGCATCACTGCAACTGTTTTTTGGGCCTATAAAAAAATTAGTTGGAAAGTGTCCTACTTTGACTGTGATGCAGCTTCCTGTCTCAGTCTACAGTCACCACTCCGTTGCATCGCTCAGTGTCCCATCTGATGAGTTACACATCACAAGTTACACTCAACAAACACTGAAGGCCACAGACTGCAAAGATGAAAGCAGACTGGAGCTGCTTTGCCGACGGAACGTCAGCCAGCAGATCTTGCTGAAGTTTTAGAAATCACAGTCCAATACAATGAAGTGACAAAGAGTTTCCACTGTGGACATTCGGCTGTTAATAGTATTTACTGGATGTGACTTCACTTGTATGAGAAGTGGAAGGAAAGGAAGAGGAAGTGAGTCTGCCTGGGGACAGCCATATATCCGTGACCAGATTATCATACTAGTCTCGTCAAGCACAGTCCTGCCACTCATGAATGGCATGCCTCTGAAGTATGCTGGGTGTAGTTGCCCTAAGTTAGTCTTTTAATTTCATTCTGAATGTTTTAGGTGAATTAAATAATGCTTTGTTTGCCTTTTATTAATTAACATTAATACAGTTTAAAATGAATTATAAAAGGAAGGACCTTTGTACCCGAATACAGGAACTGATAAATTCCCTTGTTTACTGTGTTCCAGCTTCTTCCTTAAGAGCGGAGCTCCTTATCTGCAGGTAATGAAGGCTGAGTGGTCGCATTTCTGAAGAAGATAAATTGTCAAGATAAAACTACGAGCTGTGAAGATGCTAGACACCGTTCTGTTCTCCTGTTTAACTTAACGTGGCCAATAAGGTACAGATTTTTTTTTTTATAGATTTGGGCTTATTATTTATGCTAATTAGGTTACAACATTTCTGAGTATTTTGTGAGACTTTTTGTACTGATCGTCTTATCTTGTGATTTTGTGAGTGTTTTTAGTTCTCACAACATGATTGACAACATGTGTGGCCGCATGTTTGTGTAATAAAAGCCGTAAATCGAGAGTGTCGCCGTGTGTCTGTGGCTGAACTGGAGGGGAGTAGCTGCACTGGAAGTGCAAGTTAGCAAGAAAAAATACACACCCACCAAGTTTGAGGTGTTAGAAAACTCAGCCCAGACATGTTGGTGCACCTGCCCTCACATAAAATGAACTTAATTGTTTCTAAGTGAAGGATATATGAGAGGGTGTCTGGTCCAACAACAGTAAGAACATAGCTGAACATTCTTTGTCACATTTGAAATCAGGAGATCTTGGTTATTATAGTTCGAAAAATACTCATCAGGACAGATATCCACCAAAGTAATTCCATGTCCTAAGGTAGTGCAATACACTGCTCTGACAGCTCAGCACTGTCAAGACAATCTGCTTCTTAGCACTCAGACAGCCGAGTGGTTTGAAGCAGCACCAACCGGACCAGACTGCTGTGCTCACTGATCTCTGTAACCCTCTCACAGACATGGCATATCACTCATTTTCTGGCCTGTGCGAGGAAAATCTGATTTGTAATGAAACACTCTGCACAATTACTACATATTCTGAAACCAGTATGCATTCTGGTTTTTCAACACCATGCTTGACCTTTCAGACTCGAAGCAGTGAGATGTTTTTAAGAAAGCCCGTAGTGGCCAATGTTATCATTTCCATAAACACTGCAGGTAAACAAACTCTCACGTTTTTCCAGAGAGGTCTGGAATACAGCCACACAAGGAAAACACAAGGACAGGTCACCTATCTGCTGTAGTGTCCTACACTAGCTTACCTAAGGACATATGTACAGTATGTATGTTAAATGTGGAGTCTGTGAAATCTTTTCTTAAGGTTCTCTTCTAAGTGTAACAGTCTAATATTTTACTAAACAAACCTACCCTGCCTCGTTTTTTAATTTAATCAAGCGACAGGGCCCTCTTGGCAGACAAGTGTTTTGACAGCTCTTTAGGATCTGAGAGTAATTTCTCCACAATCTGTCACACAAAACATTGAATACTTCAAAAACAGCACTCAAGTAGTAGCTAAGGCACTAGATTTCAATACTGAAGGTTTTTCCTGCACATCTAAATCCAAGGCAGGCCGTGACCGAATTAGTTTAACTGTCTAAACCGGAATGAGTCGGAAGACAACAAACACAAAGCTTGAGCACGATGCATCAAAGGGACAAAGCAAAGCTAAAGAACAAGTATGGTGGATGACAGTTGTCAGACAGCATGCAGAAAATATGGCGTTTGTGATTTAAGTAACTGTTATTTCCATTTGGTATTTACTGTGAAGCAGCTGTGAGAACTGATAAGCTGCATTCACTGATGGCAATCAAGCTTTGGTTAGTAAGGTTTTATATGAGGCAACTTTTTAACTTTAATTCTGGTTTTATTGATCTAAACTGTGTAGAGAAAAAAGACAATCAAGAAAAAAGATTAACCAATTTCAAACTATTTATGGATGAATAAGAAACAAACTCCTCTCCCACACAGCCTCTTTGTTACCTCTGCACACACATGCTGGTGTCTGATGTAGCAGGCACCAAAATATATACATGCTGTGCACATGGTTTATTTTTATACATATAGAGAATTTCACAAGGGGGTGTTGTTTTTTCTCCCTTTTTGGTTGGCTGTTTACAAGTTGAGGGGGGTCCATTTGTATAAGCCTCTGGGTTCTTGACCTCAGCTGACGCATTTGTTTTTTTTTTTTTTTTTTACACGATCTGGATTTTATGATATTTTTAATTGTGTGCAACTGAACTAAACTAAACTAAAACGTATAGCCACTTTCTTATGAGCAGGAAATAATCAAACTTGCATACAAAACTTAAACAGTGTTCTTAATGCATTTTTCAAAAATATTACCCCTCTGACAAAGACTGCCTATGAATAGAGGGCAGGTTAAGATGAGTGTGATTACAGTATTGGGTTGTGGCTTTCCTACCTCATGCTCTTTTTCCTGCAGGACAAGGACTATATCCCCAGGCTCGACGCCAGGCGCCTGGTCAGCCTCCCCTCCGAAGGTAATTTTCTGGCCGTGCTTCATGCCCTTGTCCACGTGTACCTCCAGAATCTTCACCTCCTTCACCACTTTCTTGCCCTCACATTTTTTACAGCGGTCTTTCTCACTGATAACTTCACCTTGAGTGGGTTAAGAGGAGACAAGGTGAGGGATTTGTGCAGGCCGAGGACCATAATACGGACAAATTGCTTCTTTACAGTTTACATCACTGGGTCCCTTACCTTCTCCATTACAATCAGTACACACAGACTGCATCTGTTGGACCATTCCAGGGGCCAGCTGTCTGATCATGATGCGCATGCCACGCCCCCGACATGTTGTACATTTTTGTACAGCGCCCGTCTTACCTCCCTGCCTGCACGCACGCATGCGCGCGCACACACACACACACACACACACACACACACACACAGATGCAGTCATTGTGAGAAACTTAGGAAATATAACAAAACTGCAATAGACTATATAATAATTGACATGGACTTTAGCACCGTGGTGATTATACAAACTTACCCATTACAAGTGCTACACAGTACATTCTTGCTAAGTTGTAGTTTAGTTGTCTTCCCATTGTAAACGTCCTCCAGTGACACCCTGTTAAAAAAGAAGATGGAATAGATTACTAACACAGACTAAGAAAGTACAGACATTTTACTTTATTAGCCTATAATATGTGATTGGAGCCTGGTCTTACTTGAGCGGATGGACCATGTCTTCTCCTCTCCTCCGGCCTCCATTTCTGGAACGACTGCTCTGGCCTCCCCTGAATCCAAAAAGTCCACCGCCAAAGATATGGGAGAAGATATCGTCCATCCCAGGTCCACCCCCACCTCCTTCCCGCAAGCCTTGCTCTCCATAGCGGTCATAAAGTTCCTTCTTTTCAGGGTTGGTCAGGACCTCATAGGCAAAACTAATTTCTTTGAACTGTGTTTGGAGAGGACAACAACAACAACAACAACAACAAATGTGACAAGATGAAATTCTAACTGTCAGAACAGTGGAGACATTCAGACAGCAAAGCAGAAGCTCAGGACAGAGTAAGATTTGAACTGATCTTTAGTCTGAGCTCTGGTGGGAACAAAAATGACAACAATCCCAAGTAAAGGATGTCTCAGATGGCTATATCCTTACATAAGGGTCATTCCACACCTGATCACATGCCCTGTCACTCAACTCCCATATAAACCTTTAAAGGTCCTGGAGTTAGAAACCAGTCAGACAAGCCAATCTTTAAAATCATTACAAAGACTTTGTACTAAACATACACAAATGTCAACAATCAGCACAAGCACAATTCGTACAAATAACACCACCTAATTTGAACCAGTTATTTCACAAATGATTTAGGTTTTAAACACTAAGACAGAACACGTTACACTAGAAAATCTGAAAATCAAAATGAAGGTGAATTCAACTGGATGCCAAAGACTACAGTCAAAACCATCACTGCAGAGTTGAATCAGCACTTCTGACATCATCTCGACACAAATTCAACATGAGTTATGTGGCCATCTCAGTGACACTGTTAAAGGTGAACTGGGCACTTTGCTTAAAAGCAAGTGTTTTTCTTATTGCACATACAGCCCCCAGGCTTAATTCTCTGAAGCTGCCATGTCCTATTGCTAACAGTATGATCCCCTGCAGAGAAACTGGCACAATGCCATATGGGAAATGATGGAGGAGAGGCCCTTAATTCTTAATGTTGCCACTGATTTTACAAAAATGCTACATTTTTAAGCTAATGAGAATATTATGTAGCGCTGTGGGAGGTCTGTGATGAAAGAGCTGAGGATATTCAATAGCATGTTCAAAAACAAAAAGTTGTAGAACCTAATACCAAGCCTAATAGAAAAGAAAAGACAAACTGAGATGTGAAGTTATTTTGCACAACTGCTGAAACTACAGAAAAAAATCGCTTTAAACTATAAAACTTTTAAAACTATAAAAAACTTTTAACCAGGGGTGGCCTCTAGCTCAGTGACTAGAGTGTCCGTCCCATGTAGGCTGAGTCCTTTGCCTGAGTTCAATGCTGGCCTGCGGGCCTTTGCTGCATGTTATCCCTGCTCTCTGACACCCTTTCCTGTCACTCTACAACTGTGCTGTAATAAAGGCAAAAAAGCCAAAAAGACCCCCAAACCTTAATAACTTTTAACCATGCTGCAAGGTAAGGCAAGATAAGGTATGGTATACTTTATTGTCCCACAAGGAAATTTGTTTTGGACTAAAAGCCGCTGCATCATACATACAACATACACGCATAGAAGCACACGCAGCAACACTTCCATTAGCCACTTTTACACAGATATCACGCCATAGGGCTGCTAATAAGTCCCCCCTTTACACTGCCCCTGCATTTTTACACAGAAACAAACAATGACTGCATCATGCTGCCCCAGTGTGTGATTTTACACAGCATCACAGCATGCTACCATCAACAGAGGCATGACAGGCGTGATGCTCAACAAAGCGTCCACATCTAGCGTAACACATATGCATCGACAGCACTATCTAAACAATAACAATGGCATGTCAACCACAATCATTTATCTTCTCTGTTACGTTGAGGAAACAAATATCATAAATCAACATATCATTCTACTCATACATTTGGTTTGCTCCCCATTTTGATTTACACAGAAACCGCATTATCGATCAGTTACTGAATGTGCCTACGATATGATACAATAATGCTCATTGTACTGTATTTCTATCCTACATTCATACCTTAACAGACAAAGCACTTACTATATCCCTCTTATTCACACACATTCATACACCATTCATACGTGACATGCAAACAGGAGGAGCTGGGGGCCAACCTTGTGACTGGAGGAGGATCTGCTGTACCTCCTGATCCACAGTCGCCCTTCAGTAAAAGCATAAACCAGAGGAGACTCTTAACAGGTGACTTACCTTGTCACCGGCATTTGGGTTCTTGTCGGGGTGGTATTCTTTCGCAAGTTTCCGGTATGCCTAGAAGTACACAGAAAAAGGGAGTCTTAGTACCTCACACCGGCATGACTCACTCATGTAAAGGAGTCGTATCTACAGTTTACGCAATCACACGCGCCTCCCTGACAAAACCATTTGTTCCTGCCGGCAAAACACGACCTGCCACTGCGGTCAGCGCACACGACGCGAAGTTTGTACCCAATAGTTTACCGAAAAGCTGTCTCTCAGTTTTCTAAAATGACTGCAGTTATTCACGACGTTTACTTTAATGAAGTTAATTACCACTTTGATAAAAAATGGCAGTTCAAAATGTCTGACAATTTAATCACTAACGTTTACGTGGGTATGCTAATTAGCCCTTGCTAACACCAACCACAGATGGCGTTAGGAGATATCGCTTTCGGTTATCAAACGTTGCGAGCGTTTCTTTGATAAACTTCAATAAAGAGCCTGGAAATAAATACTTAAGGCTGGACACCCAGAAACCCACGTATCTTATGTAGGTTAGCTCAAAAAGAGATGGTTTAAATTACACACAACGAGCAACGTTAATCGGCTAGCGTTAGCTGATGCTAGCGGGGGTTTTAACGCTAACAATGTTGTTTAATTTTATCATTTAATGTCGTAAACTAGCTAGATATGAGGGGAGATTCCGGGCGCCACTGAGAGTCCCAATAACAGTCAACCTTCCCTCTTGACAAACATTAACAGTAACGTTATTGTAGGGCTTAACTGGCGTTCAGTAATGAAAAAAACGACACTTAAGTCAGCTTCTTGTCATTATTTTGTCACACTACACAAATGTGCGTAGCCAACTCAGCTAAAGTAAGCTGTTAATATTTTCGAGCCTTTGAGAAAATCACACTATCGTTAGCTTACCCTTTTCTACAACCGTCGACGGGGTTAGCTAGCTAACTATATGACAAACACCTGAGCTAAAGCTAACGTGAGGTCAATCACTTGATTCGTAACGTCACCGGCTAGCTAGATTAAGTCAACCTCCCGTTTAGTTTATGATAACCAAGTCAACAGTCCTGTTTAAGACAATGCCGAGTGTCTGTGGGTAAACGTAAATAAACCCCTGTTCTGTCAGATCTCATGACCGTTAAACAATTCAGCAGCATCGTCACATGAACATTCAGGCCAGTTAGCTTGTTAAGCAGGCTAGCCCGTCTCACAGCTAACAAGCTAGCTCCGCATAGCAACGCATTTCCTGATTATATCAACTGTAGCATTTTGAAACTCGGATCAGAAACGTGATGTAATGTCGTAGTTTGGTCGGTCGTTCTCGTGTAATTACCTTCTTCAGCTCATTTTCAGTAGCGGATGGCGACACTCCGAGAATGTCGTATAGTTTTGTATCTACAGTCGCCATGGTGTTGCTGTGGATGTTGCTTCAGCAGGGAGGTGATGGACAAAGAGAAAGAGCCGGTGGAAAATGTTTTGCTCGCCTCGTGTCTGTTTCCGGATAGTTACAGTAGAGGCTCTGCGTGTCCGCTGCTGCCTCCAGGCTGCGGGTATGCCAAATGACTACTGATCTGATCTACCGCCACACAAACTACAGATCATGGATCAGGTCTTTCTCTTCTTCTTTGGTGTTTAATGGCGATTGGCATAAAAAAAAGTCGCACTGCCGCCACTTATTGGAGTTATACAAAGGCCCCTTCTTACTATATTAAATAGTAATACTGCTTCTACTACTTTTAACTATAATAACCTTTCCCATCCACTTCCCACTCCATTCTAAGCCTCAGGAACTGTTTGAGACATTTCATGCAGTTTTCATTCTTAATTATTTAAACTAATTTTGGTTGTGTTCATGCATACATTTTGGCAAGATTGTGTATTTTTGTTTAATCGTGGAATTTCTCTGTTCAAAATCTCAGTTCCTACAATAAGTCTGTGTAAAAAAAAAAAATAAAATCATCCATTAATTCATTCATACTGTTAAGTGCAAAAAAAATGAAATGAAAAATGTACCACTGAAACCCACTCAAACTGCAAGTTTTGACTCCACAGCCATCAAAGCATAAAACATGCATTGTATTATTTCTGAGTGTCATTCTGGACTTTTGCCTTGGAATTTGGAATTTTTACTATTTTGCACCTGATGACATCATTTTTAAATCAAGTCAAGTCAGTTTTATTTATAAAGCCCATTATTACAAATCACAGTTTTCCTCAGAGGGCTTTATGGCATACAATATCCCTCTGTCCTGAGACCCTCACATCAACTAAGGATTTTGGGTTTTTTTTAACCGCAAATACATGCAATTTAACTAGGTGCACTGTCACAATCAATGTTGCTGCAAATCATTGACATATCCCACTTAACCCATTAACTAAACCATGCTTTATCTTATTACATAATTCCTGCTAATCATGTGAATTGTAGACATAAATAATGACATAGTTTTACCAGGTCTAAGTAGTTACAGAGTGATACGTAACCTTGTATGTTTAACAACTCAGTTTCATAATGCTCACATTACAGTTACTTTAACCAGTAAAATCTGCTTCTCAGTAACATCTGATCATCCCAGCATAATATATTACTTATGATACATGCAGACCTAGGACGATATACATCTGTGTCACTGAGGAGTACATCACCAGCACCTGATGCATGTGGGAATGAGTGTCTGAAGGTCACATATTTTAAAAGACTGCCTTGGGCATTAGACAGGACAAACGCATCGTGACAGCAAAGGAAGGGGTGAGTGGAATATGCGCTAGTGAGTGACAGACCAAAAATCTGCAAAGACTCATTAAACCTATTTAATGGTTGACAGTCAAGAGGATATGCACCATCTTTATGCATTTTGTTCAATAATCTTTGGAGCAGAACTGATTGTATTGCAAAAAAGGGAAATAATCAGCCTTAAATCGTGTATATTAAACTCAAAACTACATCTAATGGTTCATACAAGTCAGCAAATGAATCACGGTTAAAGAATCTTTGTGTGTAAATATATATGTTGGCATAGCCAAACACCTTGCAAAGGCTGTTTCTTGTCTATCTGCATGGCACAGTGTGTGTCTTACCTTGCTGTGATATCTCCAGCCTTGGGGTGGTGCCATCTTTCTTGGTTAAAGTGAACAGAAAAGCTTGCACAGGGAGGTGAGTAAGCTCTCATTTAATTCAACAGAATGAAATTATACAACCAGTGGTTAAAATCATAAATGAGTCCCATATAGGCTACATGTCTGTCTCTTTAGGGAAACAGGTTGTGCTTGTTTTACACACTCAGTTCATGGGGAAATTGAGAAATTACATTTTCTTCTGGTAAGGGTGGGGTTTGGGAGTGGGATGGTTTCTATTTTGATTCAGTCCAGGTCACAGCCAAACATGTCATATTCCATAAACGATCACTCAAAGCCTGAATGCCCATATCCTATAAGAAATAGAAATAGACTTTTTTTTCTCTATTTCTTACCAAAATAAGATAGTCTCTTCATGTGCTCTTCCTGAGGAGAGACTGAATGGAGCATACCGTCTGTGTATGTGTGAGGTAACCATGAAAAATACAGATTATAGATCACATCATTAACATTGTCATCATTATTTTTCTCATCATCATCAACAACAGAAAGTTCACCATCATCATCATCTACACCATATGTCGTGGACAGGTCATCTTCATAAAATCATCTGAGCAACATTTGAAAAAGATTAAAGAGTTAAAAGCCAAGCATCATCATGAGGCTGGATATATACTGGTTTTAACAGTACAGTACACTGACAAAAATAAAGACTCAAATCATTAGAGGACGCACTATATATCATATATCTGTGCATGGCAGGTGAATAAATGTAGAAACTCAGTCTAGGACATCTCTTCATCTTTGTCTCTCCTTGTTTCTGAGTGGTCACCTGGTCTTCTAGGCTACCAATCAGAGGGAAGTCAGGGTCTGCATGCGAGAACCCTCTTCTCATAAGTGTCTTGTGAAAGGGGAGATTAAATGAGTATAAGACAGGAGGAGAGACGAGGTGTCTCCACCCTCCCCTCATCCTTCAGCCTTCAGCATCCCGAAGAAAACAACCAACATTTTCTGTTCGTTTCCTCTTTTAGATCCTTGCTTCTTATCTGCCACAATCCCAAACCTTCAGAGGAGACTTTGAGGGGAGAAGATCCTTATGTGCAATATTTTTCATACTGCTTTGAAAGCAGAGGCAGAAGAGGGAAGAGGAGTGATCCGTTTAAGATTATTGTGACTCTCCTGTCTTCTCTTCTTCCTTCTCTTCTTTCCATGAGTGAAATGCGAGCTCTTTCTGCACTCCTGTTCTCTTTTCCCTCCCTCCTTCGTCATCTAGAAGTCCATGGACATGGAGCGCTGTTGTGGGTCAACTATAGTGGTACTGTTACGAGCGCTGTTGCCACGGACACTGAGGGTTCCGCAGGCTCCTGCCATCCCGCCACCGATACCTCCAGCGATGCCACTAGGCCCCGCCATGCCCACTCCTCCCGGCATACCCATTCCCCCTGCCATCGCCACTCCTCCCGTTATTCCCACCGCTCCTCCAATCCCTCCTCCTGCAATCCCTGATGGTCCTCCTCCTCCCATTGCTCCACCTGTGGCCCCTCCTCCCACTCCTCCTCCACGCCCATAGATCTCACATGGGATCTCCTCTGTGACGCGGTCCTCGATGACCTGCTGGTCGCAGTCGTGAGTCTGTGAGTGCTGCTTGTAGCCGTAGCAGCTCTTCTTGTAGCTGGCCGTGGAGTTGAAAGTCTTCATGGGTGGTGGCTTGGAGAAGTCATTGTGGTACGACAGCTCCATGGAGCTCAGGGTGGTGCGGCTGTGCTTCATACTGCCGCCACCTGTAGCCACCGAGGCCTGTGAGCCGCAGTGGTGCTCGTGGACACAGCGGGACATGGTGGAGGAGCGCCGCAGCTTGTGGAAGCTGTCCAGCTCCTCAGACAGGTCGGCTAAATCTGATGATATCTCCTTGTCTCGCAGAGAGAAGAGCTCGTAGTGGGGCGGGTCGAAGACCTCCTGGAAGCCCGCCTTGTTGAAAACACCGGGCCGGCGAGCCACAACCTTGAAAAGAGAAGGATCCATTCAGAAAGTTAAATTTTAATCATTAGCAGGCCACTAGTTTTTACTCTGATAGGAGTATATCTATCAAGACAAAATATGAAAAAATACTCTTAGGACTTGTAACTTAAAGTTAAACCCTATTTTCTTAGTTTCACCTTAGTTTTTAACTATGAGGTAAGGGGGTCATAAACAATAGCACTTTTGTCTCTACTTTTTAAAAAAATCATTATTTTTTAAACTTTTTTTATAGTGGGTGGTGCTCAGCTGGAAAAAAACAAATGTCACACACTTCTGTCCACCAATCAAATTGGGAACATTTGAATTAGAATCTTATTACAGTTGGCAGATTGTTGATATTGTCAGACCATCGTTTAACAAATCTCACAAGCAAATACATGTTCAAAATCAATGAAGACATCAATCAATCACTTATATTACTTCAGATTTGAAATCGAGTTCTCAGGTACTTTCAGATTTTAAGTTTAAAAAGGTGGTACAAAAAAGGGTTTACAGGAGATTTCCACCTTAAAACAACCACTTAAAACACCTTGGTTTCTGATTTTTGGTGCTATATTTTTCATTTTATTGCGTAATCAATGAAATACACAATCGCTTTTTGCTTGTAAATTTCTGCTCAGTATCAAAAAGCCGTAGGTCCTTTATAAAGTCACAATTTTTCACAACATTCAGCTGTCACACAGGATGAAATCCATTACAGAGGAGTAAAAGAAACCGATTTCTTTACCTACAGAAGCCTCAATAGAGCAGCTATAAAGACATGCTTTTCATAAACCCAAGTAAAGAAAGGTTTTAGGTTTGGTTAAACCTAAAAATAAAATCACCTTGAAACTACACATCTTCTGTGATATACTGCATAAGATTTTGTCTTTCTTCCCTGTCTCCAAAACTACATGTACCCCACCTGGACTAGAATCTCACCATCGCTTTCAATTATGTGCCTCGTCTTTTCTGACTCACTCTGCTCTCCTGCTGAACAAAAGGTCAGCCTCAAAGGAAGAGTTACCTTTTTCCTCGGCTGCTTCATCTGGACCAGGATGGAGATGATAAGAAGAACCAGCACTATGCCTGATGAGACACCAATCACGGTGCCATGGGTCTTAGTGATCTGATGAAAAAGTCCCTTGGATCTCTTCTCTACAGTGGGAAGGGGTGAGGAGAAGAGAGTAAAGATTAAGGCAAACAAAGTAATTGAAAAATAATTATGTACAGAAAGAAAAAAAATCCAACCTGAGAACTGGCAAAAATAAATCCCAATTAACCATAATAACCTCAAATGGTAAAAGCTGGCAGAAAGAATTCAATTACCTTTGCAGTGGTTTTCATCCCATGGATAGACACAGTTCTGAACTCCATTGCACACCAGGGAGTTATTAATACACATGTTGCTGTGGCAGAAGAACGTATTGGCTGAACAGGGGGCTGCAGGCAAAACACAATACACACAGACAATGAAATTCAGAAAAAAACAACAACAGGAAGGCAGCTGTATAACAGCGCTGAGTAAAAGATGACTGCACTGGGAAAAAGACTGGAAGCTATTTCGACAATAATGATAAAACAATAACAATGAAAACAATAAAAGATGGATAATTTGTTAACGTGTAGAGATATGTAACAAAAATATGAAACGTTCTTTTTTGAAACACTAGAGGTCTAATGAAGGCAGTCCACACAAACCCATACATCATCATTTCCTGCAGACACAACATCAGGGGGGATGAGGGGAGGTGATGGCAGCTTCACTGAACCTCAGCCTGTGTGTCAGGGGAGTTTGAGAGGCAGGAGAGGGAGGGGGTGGAAAGCTAGGAGTAGGCAGAAAGGAGAAAATATGGAAAAGATGAAAAGAAAGGCAAGGGGTGGGGTGGTCGAAATGGCTTCATGTGGTGCAAATGGTCAGGAAAGTGCCCTGAGACACCCCACATTAAAGTGACTGTTGGCGTATGAAGGCTTCAGTGGCAGAGACAGAGATGACTGGTAATTGATGCTGGCTGCTAGGCCCAGGAGATCGATGCGCTGCTAGTCAGAAGGAAGAGCTGCAAGGCTGAGGGAAGACGAAGATGTCTGGGTTTGGGTATAGATGATTTGGGACTGCAGCAAAAGCTAAGGAAAACCTGGCTCTTATGTGTGATGTGGGGCTCCAGGTGATGGCTGATGTGGAGGTCGGTTAAAAACCTGTGGCATAACACTTCTTATGTGTCTTCTTATGTTTTTTTCTTTTATCAGGCGTGAGGAATTGTGCAGCAGGCAAGCACAAAATTTGCCATTGATCATGTGATGTGGTTGAGAGTTACTTTTCGGCTTTGATATACTGGATCAAACACGGGCCTAACAGGTAAAAATAAGCCGTCGGCCTTGTTTATTAGTTTGAAAGAATCGTGATTTACTTCAAATACAAAGCAAAGGAGTACCGGAGATGATACTCAAGAACTAGACAGGTTTGATGTCTATCTTATGTGTAATCCTTTGTTGGGTCCACCACACACAAAAAATGTATAAGACAAAAGATTAAATCTCTCTGAAACATCACCTGATTAAATGAATACTCTGTGGTGTCACATTGTTACTATGTACAATTACATTAACTGCATTTTGTGATCAAAAGAAATTACAATGTTGCTATTTTGTGGTCTTAAGAACAAATACAAATTTAAGATACAAATAATAGTATTTCCTTTTACTCTTGTTGAGTCACGTTTCACAAGTTGATTTGAAAGCTTAAAAACCTGAATTACATATTTTATAAATTTGTCTGTGAAATGAACTTCAACAGGTAAAAAAAAGCAGAAACCTCAGAGAGAGCAACAGAAGAGGGACATGCAATACGTGTGGTGTTTACAGAGCAGACAGAAATAACTGAAAGATTGTAACATTAAAATTCTGAATGACACTTTTACATACAAAGATTGCAAACACACAGAGAACTGCTGATAGAGGGCTGAGACAGAACCGAGTCATTACTGCTGCACTGATGCATTTTTCCAGTTGCCAAAAATCTTAGTGTTACGATCACATTAATTTCTGGCTCTGTAGCATTATTGTGTTTGGTGGGAGATTTGAGAGCATGTAAGAAACATTATTCCTGCATAATATAATCCATAGCATTTCAACAATTCACTGTCATTTCACATCTTGAGAGTATTTCTTCAACCTCTTTGTCTGTCCACCATTTTCTCCTCTACTTAATTATTAAACCCCTTAAAAATCCTCCTCCTTGTTCCTGATACTTTTTCACCCTAGGAGCTCTCTTAAGGACTAAGAGGCTTTGTTAATAACTTTTATCTTCACCAGGATCTAGTCTTGAATGTCAGGGGTATTTTCTAGATAATGTCATGATTCAAAAAACTTTCCTAGAATTTCGTCACCAGGAGCTACTCTTTGTAAAAAAGAAGCTTTGTGAATACCCAGGAGAAGATGCCATAACAGGTAGGAACTGATCCACACAACCTCCTCTCTATCATGAGAGCTGAGTTAAAAAACAGAAGATCTGTCCTTATGTTTTTTTAATCAGAGTTGAATACATTTATATAATATTCAGCCTGTGTCTCACAGCTTGTGTCCTCTCCCAGCCCCTTTGACAAAGATTTTCCAGCCTAAACAGACTGGTCTGCTCCGCCAGCTTCACCCACTGCTCCACGGTTCATCATGATGAGAGCTCTGAGCCTCCACTTCCCTTTCCCTGCATGCGTCCTCTGCCTCAGGGTTAAATCATTCTGACAAAGGGACATGCATATGTGTGTGTCGGGTTGTGTATGAAACAGTGTGTGTGTTGGAGTGTCTGCCCCATCCATCTCCCAGTGAGCCTGTAGACGGGTTCGCTCCCCTGACACCGTGATCGCTTCCAAACTCATTATGCGTGTCCCGCCTTCAAAATGTAGCCTCTCACAGGGTGTCAACAACGTTTCACCCTCTTACCCTCATCCGCTCTGCATACACACACAAGCGCACAACTCATGTCTGAATGCATGCACTGTGTGTGTGAGGGTGTGAGTGTATTCAGCACAGCCTCAATATGTCTGGTTTACATGTCAGAGGGCGTTCTGTCGGAAGATTATAGCACATTAAGGATGATGGAGTGCGGAAGGCAAAACTCATCTTGTTCTCTGAGTGACAAAGATTAATGGTTCCCTCTGACCTCCAAGCAAACTTTGAGCCAGTCGCTGACTCTGACCAAATAAAGTTTGGGAGTTATTCAAGAGACTTCAGACTTCTCTGAGATGAACTGTGTGATCAGAATTAATGAGGATCCAAATGGTCTTAAGGACTCTCGGAGTTAAAAAAAAAACACCCTTGCTGAATTTAAAAGGCCATTAAGTTCTGACTGCAATGGTTATGGGTTTGCTGATGAAAACAACATTAGCATTCACCCAGGGTTTGGAAAGTGCGTAGGAGAATGTGGCAATTAATATCTCAGTCTATTCAGGCATTTAATGAAAATATTACGGTGTGCCAACAGAAAAACGGTTTTCTGCATGGCAATTCCGGCTACTTTATGTGCAACCTTAAACAGCATCTGTTTGAAAGTTTCTTGTCCTTCAAAAAATGAGGAAGTTTAACGTATAATTACTCCTGGTAGATCCATTAACCCTACTCAGCTTTTCTTTTCACCAAAATAGATAAATTCTTATTTTCCTGTTCTAAGTGGCCTATAATAAGCAGAGTACCATGCTGTGAAATGCCTATCAGAAAATTATTTGATGCTTTCAGTTATTTAAAAATGCTGGAGTAAATAATTGGTTTTCTCATATCTATGCTCTAAACATGGCACAGTGTAATTAGCTTTCCACGCTGAAATGACACTTGACACACAGTGTCCGTTAGTGACAACTGACGCAGGCACAATGCAGGACTTCATAAATTAACTGTTTTTTTTGTCTGTTTCTGTGTGTGGGTGGATAAAGTAATAGCTGTTACAGTAAAGTAATGACATATTGTGCTTTTAGTCCATAACAGAGAATTGCACAGTCATAAGGGGCAAGAGAAACTAGCTATCAGTGATCTCCATACCTCGTAAAACGTTCAGATCAAACTGCATCAAGGACATGGAATCAGATCAACCTGGATCATCTTGCTTCGTCATAATATTCAACTTTGAATATAATAAATCATTACATTATTATATGGTATTATTACATGAAGACAGGGCTATGGAGGGCAGGAAACAATAGTGCTGAGCATTAGCATAGTGTCACACTTGTGAAAGAGTGCAAGATGTAAGCACAACAAAAACTAGAGTGCAGTTAGAAGAGTTCAGATCTCTCCAAGTCAGTCTGTGAATCAAAATATATTCGGTGCAGAATGAGACCAAATTTTTCTATGGATGTAGTTTTTTTAGCCTAAACAACGACCAAAATGTTGCTTATCACAGGCTAGGTAAGGCTTACTGTTTTTAGCCAAGCGGTTTGCTGGAAATTCCTTTTGCTTTATGCTTTTACTATGGTATTTTGTTGAGGACTTGCGACCTTCAACGGCTGGTTAAGAGGAGTCAGCAGTCAATGGTGGTATGAAACACTCAATAAAACAGGTTTTCTGACTATTGCAAATCATCGTAAATGAGAGGTCCTTGAGCATACAGTCATAAATACTCACACAAAACATTGGGCTGATTTGTTCAGCAGTGTGCGAGATAAACTGCAGATAGACAGCTACACACACTCACACTTGACCAAATGCAACAGGCATAAGCCTAGCAGAGATGACTGTGGAGCAAGATAGAACAAGAGGGTCAAAATTGTAGCATGTTGTTAAGTAGACTGATACTCACGATCAACAAATGAGGTGAAGAGCATGCGGAATCGACTGAGTCGGCTCTTCTCATCAGCCCACATCCGCACAACTCCTACACCGTTATCCAGCATCACATCATTGGCCACGGTGCTGCAGAACTTGGCCTTGAGGTTCTCGATGGCACTGCTGCCATCGTACACAGCCACAAAGTTCTTCTTGCACTCATTAGAGTGTTCCATCTGGTACTCCAGGAAGCGCAGGTAAATCTGCAGGTAGGAAGAAGATGCAAATCAGTGTGGAGGCAAATGAATGCCAGAACTCCACAGCGATACTGAGCTTCACCTCCCAGCTGTCTAATCATGATCATTAATTGTCTTCTTTACGAAGGCAAATGCATTAAATATACTGCATTGCATTAAAACAGTAAAGCAAAAATGAGCAGATACAGTTCATCAACAGGAAAGATCAGAGAAGTAAGTACTATGAAAGATCGTCAACCTGCCCACTTTCACCAGAGCATCCTGGGATATGAACAGGAAAAACAGTTTAGAAGATGGGTAGAACATGCAACAATGGAAAATATGACTTATGGACTTATGACAACTGACTGAGAGAAGTCTGTCTTTATGTTTCATGGTTCTGCCAGCTCTGTCTCCCTCACCCTCTTCTTTTCTCTGAAGTGTCTCAATTCCGAGAATTCCTCAAGGACTGAAGGCCAGTGAGCTGAACCTCATGCCTACATGAGGGTCTGGCCTCAGAGTGTAAACTAGTGCAGTGCTCGGTGGTCCTCAGTAGTAGTAGAGCAGTAAATACCAGTAAACATACTCTGTATACCAATACACAAGACATATCAGATGAAGAGCCATGAATAGATTATAATGTAAAATAAATTTGATGAGTGTGTGTGTGTGTGTGTGTGTGTGTGTGTGTGTGTGTGTGTGTGTGTGTGTGTGTGTGTGTTTGTGAAGATTTTGGACCCACTTTCTAGGGCCTGTTTTCTAACCTTAACCTGCCTGGAGATGTGAATATTCAGTTTTTATGGATTTCCTACTTAGCTTGAAATTTGACCTCTTTCCTGACCTTCACCTGTTTAGAAATGGGATTTAAACTCTTGTCCTCAATGTCTTTTCTTACCTTAAGTTAGCCCTTTTTTCATATCTTAATTAGTTGGTTGTTATTTTTTTAATTAACTTATCCTTAGAATAGATTTTTAATTTATTGGGCTGCAATTAATTTTGGAACTGTTCTCTTGACTGCAACTATATTAAGACAAAGACCTTTGCCAGTACAGTTTCATCACTCTCAGAGTTGTGATTATAGTACCCTAATGTACTTAATGTCATATAAAGCAAAAAAAGAGCTGGAAAGCATCTTTCTCAGGTTTCTTATAATGTGCTCTATAGAGTTTGGGAACACAGGAATAACTTCCCAAAATATACCAGCATGTCCTCCAATTTTATGAACCCCCCCCCCCCTTTCACTTGTGTAACTAATAACATTAGGGATAAGCCATTCCCATTAGTGAGTGCGTTCAACAGAGCTCCGAAACTAGCTCACTTAAACCAAATGTGTTGCTTCTAATGTTGGTATCTGTGCTTCTCTCACTATCACATGTCAAAATGTCTCCTGTAAAAAAGATCTATTATGGCACAAGTTGTGTTTGTGCCTTTGTCCTGTGTCCTGTGTTTACATATACCTCTTTCCCAGCAGACATTTAGATTTGTCATAGTAGCAAAAGCACAGGTGTTAAATACCAAGACCCTGAAACTGACACAGCCAAATGGAATTCAGCCATCTTTCATTTTATAATTTACACCTGCACATTACAAACTGTGACATGTCAAAGTGTCCCCTGTTAAATATTACAGAGCCTGTGGTTTGCCCACTTGTCCAGCCACCTGCCTGCACAGCAGCCTATTGTTTGTACACTGAACATACTGTAGTGTTACATTTCAACCTTCAAAGTATTTAAAAAATAACCTTTTTATTATTTGAATAAGTCAGCAGAATTTACATAGCAACATCTTGGCCACAGGGAGACAACTTAGATGAAACTTTGGCACATTTCACACACAGGCACCTGTAACCATGCAGCAGTTAAGTAGCTGCTTTTATGCTGCTGCTGAGTGTGCTGCTCTGTTCTTTCTGCTTCGTTGAGCTAATATCTGACCAGGCAACTCAGTGCTGTTTCTAAATTCAGATCCTCTTCACTGCTGCCTCACACTGCATATGTAGTACCAGTGAAATCACTGTGGAGACTAAACTGTGTGTGTGTGTGGAGGTTTGCATGTGCACTGAATATTACTTTGTAGACATATGAGTGTAAAATGTGTTTGGATAATTGCTTACAGCTCACTGTGTGACGGTATATTATGGAATGTGTGGCTGAATGTGCACATCTGCTATTTTATACTTAATTAGTTGTGCATGAATTTGTGTGTGTCCATATATTGTGGCGAGTAGCACAGGAGCGTGCTGATGACTCATTAAGTCATGAGGGAGAAGCAGAGCAGCAGTGAATCAAGGCTAGGCCAGTTATGGTTGTAAACAGGCTTTTAGATATCCACTCATAAATACCAGAACTTATGAGAACACAATCACTACTGGCTAGAGGATGTTTTTATGAGTCTCCAGGATTGTATTTTATAAATAAAATTTGCCTGTATTTCTTTTTCCCATGCTGCCACTCTGTATGTGTATCTGCAGTGCTCATACCAATTATGCATTAAATCATGATCACAATACAGACATGACAACTGGAGGATTTGATCTCAATGACTGTAGAACAAAACTATATGCAGCTATATGTATTCATACAAAACATGCAAATCAGAAAAACCACGGACAAACAAATCCATGATGTATGTCGATCTTCGAAACATCCATTGAAACGTGCACTGACCTAACATTTGCTAGTATAGAAAGAGAAAAAAGGAACTGTTAAGGTGAAGTGCTGGAGCAACTCTACAAACAGAAAGGGGAACACGCTGAGCAGAGTGATAGTACATGGGATGATTTTAGAGTCAGCTCTACAGCTGTTTAGAAGTTCAGAATTGTTCTTGTTTATATTCAGAGCATCACCCCGATTCAACTCTGTTTACACTGCAAGACTTCTTGATAAGTTTCTAAATGATTCCTCATAAGATTTCTTTTTTTGGATGACTGTTCAAATCTATTCTGGGGTGGAGTGCATGCGTCACCAGCAAGCTGAGATTTTGTATCACTTGTAATGTGCAGTTTTTCAACATTCATACGGATTACAATATTTAGAAAACATTAGTGCTTTGACCAAAATAAACATTCAGCTTATCAAATGCAGTCAGACAGATGTGTAGCAAAATAAGTGCCTTCCAGGGTAGTGAAATGGTAGAACATAACTGAGAGTAATGTTGCTGATGATTCAGATGTAAAAGTTGACTCTAATATTCTTCAGTCTTTTAGTGGAGCTGGTGTCTTCAGCAAATTTCCCCAAGAGATGAGATGAATACAAGTCTTTGAATACTTAAATATCTTATGAGATGTCAGGATGATGATACTTATGTAACTAATTTAAGTACATTAAGCGTACATTTGTCAGCTTTTTTGAAACAGAAGCACAGACCAGACCCTAGATGGAAACTTTTTTAAAACTGAGAATTCTGAAGCACCAAACATGGGTTGGAGGATATGATCGAAACAAAACCATGACTCCTGATGACTAATGTGTTCATTTGTACTGACCTTGGACTGGGGAGGAGCCCTGATGGTCCAGATGCAGTCCAGAGCATCACCAGGCTTCACTCTCTCTTCCTCCTCCACCTGACTGGAGCGAATAACTCCATCCCATCCGCCAATTTCAAACTGACAGTCTGTGCGGAGAGAGAGAGGAAATGTGCAGGAGAGGTGAGAAGAAAGGGAAAGAAAGAGAAAGGTAAAAGCCAGGGAGGGTGAGGAAGGGGTCACATGGAGGTACATGAGAGAAGCAAGAAAGGAAAAAAGAGTGCAGAAACAGAGAGAGAGGGAGAAGAAAGAGCAGAAGATAAAGAGAAAAAGGGTTAGGATGAGAAGAAGGGATGACAGACAGAGAGACAGATGAAGGATTTTATTGAAAGAAGTAAAGGATTTAAGGTGGAATTGAAGTGAGCACAGCAGATTAGGACAAAGGACAATAAGCGGGAACAAAGACAGAAAGAGATAGAGAGAAGAGCAGGATAAAAGAGGTGTGTGCTTCTTAATGTGTTTCAATTTGTGCATGTGTGTGTCTGTACATCCTTTCACCTCATGTACAATTGTGTGCTTGTCAAGGTACATTTGCACGTTTAGCATTCACGTCAGAGGCAGAGATCGCCCCCGGTAAGCTTCTGAGGACCGAGGAGCTCTTCAAAAAAGATCGAACACAAATCTGCAAAATGCTGAAGAGCTTACCTGGGATGGGGTTTAGCAGTCCGCCCACGTGCAGATGGAAATCAGGGTCTGAAATGATAAGATTTGGGAGGCACATTACTCTCAATCCACACCGCAGAAATGGGTGTGCAGAGAACACGAGATAAGATCCCATTAAGGCAGGCCAGATAAAGCAGAAAGGGGTCTGTTTGAAGCTAATATTTGTCGCCTGATGGGAGAAACTGATTTCTAGGCATATTAGGTTTATATTCAGGAGGCTCTGGTGTTGAGCATGTGTCTGCTGTAGAGCAAGAAAAGTGAAGGAAGGAAGGCTATGATTTTGGATGAGCGACCTGTGGATGTCCAGCTAGCGTATTGTTAATGAACACAAACAAGAAAAGACAGTTTTAGGTAAGAATGGTATTGTTTCTTTCACACTAAGATCAAATTCTCCTCCAAACCAACCAGATACAGTTTTCAGGTTACCCAAAACCTTTGCTTACAGAAATTATTGTAAAAAACAAACAAACAAACAAAAATGAGGGTGTACTGTGCAATTATATTAGCTGCATACAGTTTGGGTGTCCCTACCTGCAATGAAGGTGTACTTGATGCGGAAGCCAAGGCCTTCCAGCTCCTCATCGCTGGTGAATTTGATCCACATGAAACGTCCCGTCGATGTAACCAGGCCAGGGTTCTTGCCCCCACAGAAGCGATCAATGAGCGGTGAGAACCCAAACGGCCCGTCGCGGATTTCGATATGATCGAAGCGGCACTCAAATGATGGCTCGATGTAGTAATTCTTATCAAAAGCCAGCTGAATCCTTTGTCTTGGGAGAGCTTTAATGAGCCAGGGAGAGGGGAGAGAAAGGAGACAAAAGGGGTAAATCCACAACAGGAATAAAATTAAATCTAGCTTTTGCGGGACAAAGAAAAATCTGTATGGTATTCTAAAGCACAAAGTAGAGTCAAATATGAGTTAATCTGGATTTTGAAGTTGAGCACATCGGCTGTTATTTCTAAACCCTCAGCTGACTGCGTGGAGAGCAAACTTTTTAGAAGTTGGATAAGTCTTAGATGAGGGGTACTGTATGTATGTAAAGCCCTTTTCAGACATGGAACGTGAAACACTGCTGGGTTTATCTATCTGTTAAAATGCAATGAGCTTAAAGTATTAATATAAAGGAAGGAGAGTTTTATGTCCTCTCACAGGCTGTGACTAATGACCATCGTGAACACAAGGGATGCTTGCTCCACTTACATGTACTTCATGTGTTCTGTTGGACAAACTGGATGAACCCAATGAAGTACCTGCTTTGGCTCAACCTCATAGAAAAAAATCTGCCTGGATGCTCTCTCAAAACAGCAAAAGAAACAATTATACAGATTAACATAGATGTTTACCTAATTAGATCACCCTGACATGTTTATGCTTTGGTTTGTGCTTTCCAATTGTGGTTGACAGCATTATAAGTACATTTCTTCATCTAGGAACTATGCATGCATAAAGCATGAGCTTAACACTCACTCTCCTTTTCGTTACAGATAACATAACATAAACACATATTCACATATGCAAGCATCCGTCACACAGTTGCATGTGCAAAGCAAACAGACATACAGCCACAGAAACAGAGACACAGTCTGACATGTCAGCATTGCTATATCTGACTCAGTGAATCCAGAACATTGCAACCACAGCATGAAATGTAGTTCATAAGTTCACCTGTCATGCAAATCCACAGTACGGCTTTATACTAAATGGACAGAGCTTTCTAATAACATTACCCCCCCAACATACACACACATATACACACAGAGGAAGTATTTAACAAGGGCAATTCATGCCTGCCGTGGGAGATGAATCATACTAAATAAAGATGCTGAGGGTGGGAGGTGGGGCTCTGAATCATCTCTGGCATGAAGAAGCCGAGCATGCCTCGTTAGAGAAAAAAGAGCCATGTCAAGGGCGGTACATGTGTATGGTACAGTGTGCAACTGAATTTATGTCTCTGTTCTTGTCTTTGAATGTGAGCCTGAGTGTTCTCCCTTTCTGCTCGAGCGCGCAGCTTGTGTGCCTGCACTTCCTGCTATCTGTGGGTTCGTTCCCTGTTGCGTTGAGTCTCATTCTCTCTATGCACACTGACACACAAATGGCACAGCACGATACAGAAAGAGCAGAAATTACAATCACTGCATCTATTGAGCTGATGAACAGTGGGACGTGACATAATCAATGAGTCTCACTAACCACAAATTATGATTACAAAGCTATCTGATTAGCACTGTGCCAAACGTGAGCATCTCTGTGACTCTAGGAGAAGCAGGACAAAAGGCTCAACACTGGAGCTCGGATATGAATACAGCTCAGGCCATTCAAGATTATTGTCATTATTAAAGATTATAATTTTACTATACATATAATCTGTCAATATAAATCCTGCACGCTGTATATACAGCATATAGACATACATGCATATGCTATACATTCTTATCCAGTCTATGTATATCCATTAAGTATTTATTTCTTTGCACTTTTTGTATCGTCTACAATTTACAGAACACTTGACTTGTATTCTATTTATTCATTATTATTATTAATGGTCATTGGTGCTTTTTAAATTTATTCATATAAACACTATTCTTTCACATACTTGTGCACATCATAAATCTGACTATTCGTTATCTTTATTTGTCCAGCTTTCATGTCCTTGTTCCTAGCTGTCATGTCTTTTTCTTTCAAAGTACATGAGAGGAATGCAAAAACAAAACAAAACAACTGAGTCAAAATTCCTTGAATGTGCACACATATTTTTCAAATAAATGTGATTCTGAGCATCAATACCAAATGATTGGTTCCATCTGTCCCTTCTCAGACACACTGCCATGTAGCACTGCATACACCAGTAGCCAGCCTGTGATGGAGTCACGGCTTATTCATCAACAATAGATTCATTTGTCCACAGGGGGAGCCCTTGAGCCATGACTAAAATCTCCTCCCCACCACAGCAAGAGAAGCACCACACACATATCATGAAGGGCCGTACTTCAACTCAGTGGACAGACAGTTTATCAATTTAGCCTGAAAACACATCAACCAACATCCCAGACCTTATCTCATATAGCTGCTAATGATGCTACTTCCATTATGGCTCCCGAGCGGCAGGCCACCAAATTACTGATGGATGTGATATTTCCAGTAAACACCAAAGTGTTGACAAGGACGCTTGCATTCCAGTGAAATGCAACCGCAGCTCAGTTGTGGAGCAGATGTTCATCTTTTTTAATGTCTCATTCAATAGCGGAGTCTTCTGGCACACCCTGCCAATAGAGATGAACACAGCACTACTCTGATTAGGCCAAAAGTCAGGGGCTACCCACAATGCGCCACTCTCCATCATTTTCAAAGGGTTATTTCTGTGGGGTGAAACAAACTCAGGATGGCTCATTCGAAAAATGTCAGGCTGACTGCCCGCCAGCGAAGGAATAGAAAATCAGATAGGGGCGAGGTTATATAAAACAACGTCAGTCAGACTAATGACATTCACTGAAGGAGGCAATATGCTGAAAGGCGGGAAACTGTGTCAGCTGTTCTGATGACAACAGCCAGCGAGGAGAAGATGAAGTGTTCGGATGGAAAAGGGCCCTGCTTTACCTTCCAGAATGTAAACACACTCCTTGTTGGGCGGGTAGGTGTTGGGGTAGTTTGGCGATGTGAACACACCGCCATTGATGTTGCGGACCCACGTGCCACAGTCGTTCTGGTTAGGGCTCTGGCCGCCATGTTCGCTTGGGGAATCTTGAAGCAGAAAGGCAGAGAACAGACGAACAGATGGGTTATTGAGTCAGGGGATCAATGAGGGAACGATTGCAAGGCAGGGAGGGTGGAAGGATCGTTGGCGTGAGGAAAGGAAAAAGCAGGCAGGCAATAAAGAGGAAGGAGAGGCAGGACAGAATTAAGAAAAGAACCATTTTGTCCTATGCTACAAGACAAGATAACGCCTCTCATTAATGAATTTTAGCTCTTGCTTACCTTTAGTTCTCTGTGCCAGAGCGAAACCCTCTTCTATTAGAAAGAAGAGTATCCACGCTGCAAAACAGAGATATAACAAATCAGTCACAGGTGACAAACAGCTGCATTTATATCCATGTGTTCAACAACGATGGAAATCCCTAAACACCCATAGAACAAATGTGTGTGATCAACTGCATTATTGACTTAACCTGTCCTTGATAAATAGTGAGTAAAATATAGATCAATACAATGTTTTATTTAATCCTTCCTTGGATTGGTAAATTTAAAATATGTATTGCTGAGAAAGGAGGAGAGCTGTGAGGGAAACGATAATGATAAGGTATCTATCAGTGTAGCCATGTCTTTATAATACTGATGTAAGTTCAGGATATAATCATGTTGTTGTCGATACAAAGCATTCATGAAAGGGAAATGCTGGAGAAATACCACAGAGGCTTTTAGTAATAAATGATCTTGTGAATGATTGAGCAACCCTCTGAAAGAGATGTAGCTGCTGAAATGAACATTTCTGACTTCAAGCAGGGGAAAGATGGGTTGCCATACACTTATTAAATATTTCAACTGTTATAATATAACCAGCAATATTAAACACCATGCTTCCATTGTAGTTAATAAAGTATTTGCATATGACTGTTTTTCTCAATCAAAATTCATTCATTTTTGTCTTTTTTTCTATTTCGGTTCTGTGGTCCAGTAGTGTTGTCACAATACTGAATTTCTAACTTTAATACAATACCCTGAAAATGATCGATACTGGATAAAATGTTAATACCATGGGAAAAAAACTGACATTGAGAGCATACAATTTATATTTCTTTGCTATAAACTAAAAATATAACGCTATAACATGATGGCAACTTTTCTTCTCTGAGTCAGTAGAGGAGAAAATAATGACTGCAATAAAAATTAACAATAATGAAAACTATATTCTTCCCGTAGTTGTGCACATATTCAAAAGCTTCGGAGATTGTCGCACACTCAAAAGGCAATAAAGTGCATGTAAAAAACCAAACAGCCGGAGCAAATGAGATGAGTGATGAGAAGACAGCACTGTGAGTGAGGGAAGGTGGGGCTATGGGGGCACTGCAGCGGTGCGTTTGTCAGCTCACTGTTGGACGGAAGAGAGAGTGAAAAAGTAGGAACGATAGTATTGATACTGAGAAAAGTATTGATACGTATCAATAAGGCAATATTTTTGACAAGAAGATAGTCCAGTACTCATCAGACTCAACTGCGACTAATCATTATTTTCACTCTCGATTAAGCTGCCTTTGTTTTTTTGGTTTATTGATTCATTGTTGTAGAAATTTGCTGAGCAGAGTTAAAGAGTGGGGTCACAGTGGTTCAGGGTAACTTTGTTAACTTCAGCAGCAGCTGCAATGGCAAAACATCTCTAAAATAGGTAATAGTATGGTAGCTGCTGTAAAATATAATCCGAACAAAAGTTGCTGGTGAAGTTACACCCGCAGAGATGCTTGTAGTAGTAGTAGTTTGGTCAAAGTGGTTGCAATAACTACCTGTGGTGGCACCAGAATGAATACATGCAAAAGCAGTACTATTATTTCTACTACTAGTATGGACCCGTAAAGCAGAATTATTGGAGTTAGTCGCATCATTAGAATAAGCAGAACAGTAGCTGTGCAGTGGGAATTGGCTCGCAGTAATAACAGCCATGTTAGAAGAAGCAGGAGCAGCAAGTAGTAGTTCATTAAAGATAGTTTAAAAACATCAACTCTCATCCATACCATGAGACTCTAACCTACTAATCTGCAGCCTCTAGGCACCAGAAACATAACGCATTAGCAGAAAAAACAGGATTACAGGCTCCGAGGCTTACAGCACTGATGAGGAGAGTCATTTGGGCAGAGCACGGCTACAGACAATAGGTGAAATATGTTTTATTACAATGATATCTGCACTGTGCGCGAGCATGTTACAGCTTCTGACACTGTCTTGCTCTGATAAGCCACTGCAGACCTGATCCCCACTGAGTTCATAATAGGTTGGCCCACTCACATCGAATTAGAGAGCGAGCATGAGTCTGGCACGTTGCATAATGGCACCCAGGAAGAAAGGATGGAACAGATAGAGAGAGGAGGAAAGAGAGATGTTGAGGTCGGTGGCTGATAAAGAAGAATGCATGGTTAACATATGCATTGAACACAACTGCACAAATAACCATGCATGTTTGTATGGACTTGTTTTGAAATGCCCCAAGGCTCCAGGCTCCTCATTACCTCTATCTCCATTATCTTGCAATGAAGTATCGTAGGTGGGAGTATGAACTACCACAGGCACATTTTGAGAACGGACCACCCAAACTTAAGAGCCAGATAGCAGAGAGATACTGCTGGCTCTCATTCAAACCTTTTTTTCCCACTATAAGCCAGTCATTAAATCTTGTAGATAGCAGGAGCACTGTAAAAAGCTGCTGCCTTCAACAAAACTAAAATACCATCATTTCAAATGCTTTTGTTTGGAAATATTAACAAAACACACACTGTTGTTTTACCTGTAAGAGTTATGAACCAAAGAACTGCCTTGAGCTGCTGTGGCAGAAATGTGTATCAAGCATATAAATATTTAAATTCACATATTAGGCAAAAATTGCATAATTTATGCAGGCATTTGTAACATCATTTGTATGATTATAAATAAATCACAAGCTAAATAGATTCAGAGCCTTTGTCACTTCAACACCATAGGAACAACTTGTAAACGTCTATCATATCTTTTCAAGGCAATCTGTATTTACTTTACTTAGTTGTTGCAACTTAAAAATGACAAATGATATTACCTCGTCCTTTCTAGGTGTTCAGTCTTACAGTCAACATGGTCTTCAGTAAACCATGTTAGTCTGGCTTAACTCAGTCATGACAAAGAGGATTTTTCCAATAATGAAGTTAGGAGATCTGCAAGTTCTGTTTTGTTAACATGTTTAAGAATATACAAATATGACTGACTAGTATGCAGCCAGCAGATTACATATATATAGCATAGTATACTTGGTTTATTGAAGCTGCTATAATTTAAAAAATCTAATTAAATTAAACTTGTCAGTTTTAAGTTGCAGCAACTTCACAAAATTAAGTAAATGCAACTAAATGTTAAGTAAACTTAACAATTAGATATAAGTAAATAAAGGTAAATAAGTAAATATAAGGTCTAATTAATAGTTATATATACTGGTGTTTTTCAGGACAATTGGTTTCCTAGATTTTCTTTGGGTAAAATCATCTTCTCGTATTTTGCAGTGTATCTGTCGTCCTCTCCCTTTAATTCCACAACAAGAAGGGTCAACATGTAGGTTGGGTCATTCATGTGCAGCTATTTCTTTAAAAAAATGTGTCCAACATTTGAAGGCATCCTCACATCCCACTGACAGAAGTTTCGTCTAACCTCCGGTCATTTTTAGGAACGAGAGGAAAAATTACCTCGGGTTCAACCCAGCGATTCTAGGTCATGTCATTTCATTTTTACATCACTTCTCACTTCGGCTTAGAAGCCAAGTTGAGGCTATAATCTGCTTTTGTCTCTCTGGAAACCGACTAGACATTTAAAAATAAACAGAGACCACCGTGGCTTTCTGTGACATAGTACTAAAGATGGATTGGAAATAATATTAGAGCTGATAGTGTGGGATCCTTCTGCAGGCTACTCTGTCCTATAAAGGAACCGCGGCCTTAATTAGCTCTATATGACGTCTATTGTAAGGAAATGCTAAAAACCAGCTAGCAGACAATAAAGCTGAGTAAGCTAACACTTAAGAAAGTAAGGCAAGAACAGGTCAACCATAATAAAGCAACTAATACCACACAATGTCACTCCATATAAACACATATTATTATTGGTCAGGTTTCAGGCTGTGTGAAAAATTAAGAATGATGCCCTTGTGGTATATGTGATAGCTACAGGTAAGCTAGCCTACACCTGTGGCCACTTGAAAGCTAATTAGACTCGACATTATTAAGGGTTAAATCTACAGTTAAGAAGTATCTTATGGCCCACGAACACACATTTGACAGATATTTACCTGTTTAAGCACACAGCTCGGTACCCTACTGCAGTAAACCGCCCAAACCAAAGCATCAAGACGCTTCACTGAACTCATCAAGACGTGCTGCAGCCGTGCGCTGCGGCGCGTGCCTCTGGTGTTGATAGCGCGAGACAGTGGCTGGAGCGGGTGTCACTTGAGCAGCAGCACGCGCACACAACGGACGTCAGTGTCTGGCTCTGAACTTGTTGGAGCTTCTTTCGCCACGGGGAGGTGAAATGTAGGACTGCAGGCGTGCACATAGTTTGCAGAAATAGGAGCTATTTTATTTTTATATTATTTTATATTATTTGCAAGAATAATAAAAATAATGAAAAAATATGGCAGCTAAAATCACGGGAGCAGTATTGTACGCTATTTATGATAGACAAGATGTTTTTATGACAGTGAGATAAATGTAGATAGTAAAACTGTCCTCTTATTGGAAGCACAATGCAATGACTGATTTCGATTAGCTTTTAACCTTTGCTGTCCATCAGAATCACCAGTTACAATCAGATTGCGCTCACATAGGCTGAGCAGAGGCACACCTCGCAGTGCCCACACCGGCTGCTGAACCTCACCTCCTCTGCTCCCTCTTCACATTACGCTCATATGATCCAGCACATAGGAGCACCTCTAGTATAATAATGGATCGTTTTTATTTGATCAAATGCTAAAAAAAAACTACATCAGAGCTAATTGGTCATTTTTATTTCTGTTTGAGCGAGCAAAAACCAACCAAACTCAGAAGAGCCTGCGCGTCTTGTGCCGAATCTTAGAAAAATGGGAAGCAGATCAACAGATGCTGGAACTTGAATTGAGCAGTCAGTGGTTACTAATGGCGATGATCGGTGATTTGGGCATTAAAACAGGGAGATTTAAACAGTCGCAAGATGGCAAGTTAGTGCAAAAGACAAATAAAGAAGGGAAAAGAGAAGATGAAGCAGAGAGCGCTGGAGAGATAAGTCCGATTGCGTTTCTTGACCTGTAATTTGCTCTCATTTTTTGGAGAAATGCATATAAATACGAGGTAATTTTACTAGAGGCTGGTCCATAGTGAGTGTTTTATAATTACATGCCACCCTAATTCCTTTGAACGTGAAATCCACACCACCTGCAAATAAAAAACCCACTGTGCTAACAAAAAAAGAGAAGAGGTTAGGAGCTAAATGTATTTCATCCAAAATTAAAATAAACTGTCGACTGTTTCTGCGCGAGGCGCTGGACCTTGACGCGCATCACGGATTCTCGCGCATCTCGTATCCAACTCACCTCTGTGCATTTCCTCTCACGGTGTGATTCCAACCCAAAAGCACCTTTCTAAAAACGCCCACCTATTCTGTCCATTTTAGGGGGTCCACGAAGGGCTCTTCACAAAATCCAACTTTTCTCCGACACCCGTAAATCCATTACGCAGAGCCGCGCTCCAAGAAGGGAAGCAGCCGCACCAACGCTGTGGGTCAGTGTGCGATCCCGCTGCGTTTAGCTGGAGGATGAAGACTGCTGCGAGCCTTTCAGCCAGGCATCATGGGTACAGCTCCCACAGTGGAGATGACATGTGGAGGCTGGACTGATCCAGGAGAGCTGACGCGCTCTAGGAGAGGTAGATATCCAAAAGACGCATGTGGATGGATGATGGATGGCGAGAGACAGAGAGAGAGAAAGAGAGAGACAGAGAAAGAGAGAGAGAGAGCGGGAGAGAGAGAGAGAGAGAGAGAGAGAGAGAGATGGAGGAGGAGTAGGAGAAGAAGGAAGAGGAGGAGAGTCCGTCACTGTCTGCTCTCTGTCCGTGTCTGAACTAAGAAATGCTCCTGAACGAGGCTCATTTAAGCCGTGGGCGCTGCTTACATCAATGAGCGGCTTGTCATGAGCATCGTTAAGGTAGAAACGATGAAGAAAATACTTTTCCGGTAGTGCCTTTCAGAATAAAGCCTTACTGGTAAACTTGTTGCAACTATGGTTTTTATTTAAACAAAAGTTGTTTGTTTTTTCAAGGTTCATATCTGTACTTATATTTACTTCATTGGTCCTTTTTGGCTTCTCTCTTTTTAAAATAGAACTCATTTTTGTTGTATCTCCTGATGTATCTGTGATTTACAGAAGGCTTGAAGAGATAAAGCTACTAAGCCCCATGAGGACTATCTGTTTGGACCTTGTCATAACTCAATAAAGAGAGAATTTCAAATAAAAAAGTGAAAAACAAACCTAAGCAAAGTAAAACATCACTGGCGAACTTATTGCAAGAAAATATGATTAAATAAGTTTAAAAAAAGTGACGTGAAAGTATTACAAAATGGTAAAACATTCATTTGAGAAAAAAAGTCTGTTTTGTTTCTGTTTTCCAAGTTAAGGAGACACTTTTTCCTGAGAATTCTGAAAAGTTTTCATGGATAAACAGCCCTTTTTTCTAGTTTTTTACCAGATATTATAAAATTGTAGGCCCAAGATACAAAATTATTAGCTAGTAAATTTTGGAAAATAGGAGCAGACTTTTTTTCATGAAAACCTTTCTGATAGTTTAGAGAAAATAATAGGGTCAATATGAAAAAAAAAAATATATATATATTTTTTTTTTTATAAAAAAATGTTTACGTTGTGCTGTTATAGGTTACTTATTAAATAACACATTGTCTTTTGGGTTAATATTAGTGGGGGAAATGGATAGGTTGCATAAAAAAGATGGGAAATCTGGATAGTTCATAGAAAAAAAGAAGCCCAGTATGTTTGAGGTAGACACGTGCTGCTTTATCATGATTATGCAAATAAAATCAATTACTTTGTTCTTCCCATATGGTTTTGAAATTTAGCAATGACTCTGTGCACCTCAATAGTACTTTATTTTCTCTTTTTTTGTTTTGTTTCTATGCTTTTATTTTTTTATGTCAATCATGCCCTTTCCGGTTTTGGTCCAGCTCCCTCTGCACAGCTTAACACAGCGTATAGCGTGCACCACCTACTCCTTGCTTTAAGTCCCTCTCCCTCTCTCCGTGTCCCTCCCGGCACACGCGCGCGCGCGCGCGCGCGCACACACACACACACACACACACACACACACACACACACACACACACACACGCAGTTATTGAATACCAATACTGTATGTTGGCCCCCCCACCGCTGTGCATCGGCTGGGATCTGCTTATACGTTACCAAGCTTGAGACAATCTTACTCTCATTGGCGATGCAGGGAAGGTTTACTCTCTGCTTGCATTATTTAGCAGGGTGGCTCCTGAAGTGGGGTGCCAAGCCCAGAGGGGTGCTCAAAGGGACCTCCAGGGGTCCTCTGGAAAATTAAAGGCAGTTTAATTTCAATGCTGCTTCAGCTCCACACACTCAGATAATGAGAGCATGTAAAGATGATTATATTCAGTGTAAATTTCCCTCTAGTTTCCCAGCAACAAAATAAACAAAAAATGATGTTCTTAGGAATGATTTTCAGGGGAGGAATTCTTACAAGTGGTGTATTTAACAATTTCACAAGCAGCTTTAAGGAGAATGCAACATGAAAAACACATGAATTCCAATAATGCGCAAATTTATCACCCCAGAGCTGATTTAAGCAAGCACATCTTTATTCTGAACTTCAGTAAGTAAACACATTTAGTAGCTTGAACATTCATTTGCAAATCAAATTTACAAAACATAATAAATACACACATCCAGAGTTAATCATGAGTTAAAAAGTGCAGACAACTTGGAAAGGCATGATCTTATTCTTGTGAAATAAATATCGGAATTCACCAAAGAGCTTGGCCCGATTAGTTTTTAAAATGACAATGTAAATTAAAACATTTGAAAATGAGCTGGAGTTAACGGTGCCTTCATTCAGCAGTTTAAAATCAAACAGTTTTTAGACTATTTTTCAGACTTTTGATGCTGTACCATTAGAAATTTGCAGGATGCAACACAGAAACTCTTTTTTTGGCACTCCCACGATGCACTGTGATACAATCAACTGAGAAAAAGATGAATTTGCACTCAGAAGACCTGAAGGCAATTCATCATTTTTGGTGAGATTGGTAGCAGAAAAATGTTCCGCAGAATCATTATGTTGCGTGTGTCCGTCTTTGTTCACTTTGCACCGGCGGCTGCTGCTGCAGTTGCACGGCTGAGATTGATATCACCGAATACTATTCAGTTTAATTTCACAGGTAATAAAATCTGAAGAATTTCTTGACGATATCTCAGTCAAATGAAACAGACAGAGGCGAGTCAGTTAGACAAAGACAATGAACAGTAACACACACACATGGATTTCAAGTAACATGACACATTTTAACACTCGGTGCCAAAGGTGCTTCCCTTCCAGTGAGTAAACAAACAGCTTATGATATTGGAGTAACTTGTTGGGCGTTTCAACAGAAATCTGAGTCATTTTGTCAAAATGATCCTCTAATAACAGCACTGATGATCATGCTGCTCACTACAGCCACTCCAAAGAAATCCCTGCTTTAAACTTGTGAGTGATCTCCGTTAGGATTTCTGTGCGTCTCCATGGCCTTGTCGCAGCTCCTGTACATCTATCACTGGAATGAATAAATGAAAAGGAACATAAATATTTCACAAATGACTGAAGGACTGAAAAATATCAAAAAGAAACGTTTTGGGGCAAATGAGGATTCATTTATTGGCCCTTGAAAGAAGACTGAGTGAAAATGTGTGTGGGAAGGAGGAGGGTGAGGAGGAGGAGCGCAGAAGAGGATGATCTCCCACTGTGCGGTTTTCTTCCTTCACATGGCATCGAAATGGAAACGATGGGCTTCCTGCCTCTTCTCTCGGTCGTCCGCTTTCTAAACATGGACACAGAAACACACACATACACACAGAGAGAAACTTGCAGAATTAATTTTGGTGTTTGGCGTTTAACTTCATGTATCACAATCACAGTCAGTTTCTGTGGTCAGCTGGTGTCCCCTGGACCACATTTTGCCATGATGACACACACAGACTCACAAGGTGAAAACAACACCAGCTGTGCTGGTGATCAGTTGCCTAAATTAACACGGTTTATGTGTATGCAAGCACACTGTATTCATCATAAACCTCAAGCTAAAACAAAGAAAAAATGGTGAAAATGTGGATTTACAAGCAGCAGTATGCCACACAGATATCCCTTCATGATGGAACAGCGGTGGCTTCCACCAGTCAGGACCAAACTGACCAGTGTTCAAGGGTTAAAGTCAGTTGTGTGAGGCCGGACCCATACATATATTCACTTATTAACCATGCCCACATAGTTTAATTAAATGGACCCAGTGGTAGATTAATGGCGTATTAGGTCTCTTTTGCTTGTGCAACAACAACCACTAATTAATTGGTTTAAAATGAAAAAAAGTCTTTTGGGAATGCGCAGGAAGTAAAATATAGTGAACTTTGTAGTCTAATTATCACATATGAGCAGCCAAACAGATGGAGCATGTGTTCAATTAGACTTTTAGTAGGGAAGTTAACCTTTTAATATTCAGTTATAGTGCCAAAGGTAGAAAATACAGTCATCTCAATTATCATCATATTAGCAAATCCAAGTCTTATACGGTCTCAGGAGGGATTGAAGAAAACATGGAAAATAATAACAAACCAGCTCAAAACACCACACACACACACACACACACACACATACTGAGACATGCAGGCAGGTGCGATAGCTGGATGCAAGCTAAGCGAGAACAAGCTGACAGACATGTAAAAGACGCGTAAAATGTCATCAGAACACAAGTAGTTGTACAAGATACAATGCAATAAATAAAATATAATGTAAGAAGTCCAAATGTGAGCATGAATTTGACTGGTATTTTGTTTATTGAAGACAGAGGTGGAATTAATACTTAGCGACTTTACCAAGTAAAAGTAGCAGTACTTCAATACAAGTAAAAGTCTTCTGTTTAAAAATGTTCTTGAGTACAAGTATACTAAGTACTCTCAGACTGTATGAAATGTACCTAAAGTATCAAAAGTTAAATTATTCTGCATGACCACTTTTATATTAGAACAACATTGTTTTAATGCATTATTATTGTTATTTTATAACATATATACACTATTGGATTGCATTAATGTGCAAGAAGCACTTCAAAGGACAGATCAACATTTTTGTCAAGTCTGTTTCAATGCAATACTCATATTCCCATATATACATTAAAATAGTTATTAATTACTATCCATACAGGCTGTTGTGTGTGAGATGGAGGAAAACAGCCACAGCCCTCATTCTGTGTAAAAATGCATTTAAATATTTACCTGAAGCTCATAAAGACTTCTGCAGTCTGAGTTAATGAAACCAAGTGGACTTCTTCCAAAGGTTACAATACTTTTAGTACAAAGTTCTCTTGTTGCCAACTGGGAAGCTCTCCCAAAAACTACATGCGCTCAAAGGCTTTTTCTCTGTTTGCATCCACAGTACCCATAGTAACCCTGAGGTGATGTAAGCTGGCTGTTGGTTGGTATAGTGATGTCATTTCTGCTACAGACATTCAGTAAAGCTTAAACTTCTCTGTTGGTGCTTCACGGTTGGTCCATTTGTCTGTTTTCTTCCTTCTTTTTGTTGTTTTTGTTTAGTTTTATCTGTTGTTTACATGGCTAAGTGGTTAGTAAACAGGAATGGTGGGAGAGAGAGGCGGGGTGACATGCAGCAAAGGGCTTCTCTTAAATAGGAGCTAAAAAGGTCTCTCAAAATGCTGTTTCAAAAACTACGATCATTACTAATTCTTGAAATCATGTTCTTCGAGCTCTGAAGAAATGCCTCAAGCCTGAAAACACCTAATGTTTCATTGCTGAGCTTAAGTGGAGGAACTTTAACACTGAGACAGACATTTGTGCTATGATCCTTGCTTGATTTAACTAACTCAGACTGCTGAAGCATCGCAGCATAAGCGTCTTTTCCTCAATTTTGCATTGTCTCCAGAATGACATCTGAGTCACATGGTCGTCCATCTCTTACTCTGGAATCACGATAGAACAGGATCTTTTCACAGCCATCACGGACAGAGGGAACATATACAGCGACCAAAAACTCTTTCTCCCATAAAAGAAGCACAAACAACATTTAATGTTTGAGCTGGGCCATGTGGAGCTAATTTTACCCAATTTATATGCTTAGCTATATGCTAAGTTTCATCTATAACAACACATCATATTTTATAAACTGAGTACATGCTTTGTCAGTAAGACCTTAATCTGCCTGATTTCTTGTAACTCGTTGTCGAATGAATGTACACTGTAAAATCTGACACGGTTATTTTACTTAAAAAATTCTAGGAGACCGATTGCCTTAAAAATTTTTAGTAAATACAACAATTAATCTAGATTTATGTTAACTTTATATCTAATTATTAAGTTTACCTATAATTCAGTAATATGTACTTAATTTTGTGAAGTTGTTGCAACTTAAATGACAAGTTTATTTAAATCAATCTTCAGTTTTAGCAACTTCAGTAAACCAGGTTTCTTCTGCTGGTTGCAAACTAGTCAGTCATATTTGTATTTTCTTAAACATGCTAAGAAAATGGAACTTGTAGATCTCCTAACTTCGTCATTGGCTAAATGAAAAAGTTAAGTCAGACTCGCTTGGTAAATTTAAGTTGCTATCACTTAAAAAGAACAAGGGAATTTCACCTGCCATTTTTAAGTGGCAACAACTTCACAAAATTAAGCAAATACAACTGAATTTCTAGTGAACTTTACACTGAGAAAAAAGTAAACATAAATAAAGATTTATAGTTGTATTTACTTTCCTTTTTCAAGGCAATCAGTTTCCTAGATTATTTTAAGCAAGATCAACTTGTCCAAGTTTACAGTGTAGTGGAGAAAAAAGTACATTACTTTCCTCAGAAGTATGTTAGAGAAGATGTAAAAAGCAGCTCAAAAATGACATTTGCAAATATATACATGTACCTCACAATTGCATTTAAGTACATTCGTGTAATTTCACTCTCGAGCCGACAGAAGGTTAGTGTTACATAATAAAAAGATAGATTTTGCATGGAAGGGTAAAATTTCACCTTTACTTCCTTAAACCCTAATGGCTCAGAAAAGAGCGGACATCATTTCAAACAGCAGTAGATTGTAATGAGGTTTGATGAGGCTCAAGATTAAAGCAGTGAAGCACGTCAGACTTTTTTTAGAGGTCCCCATTTGACAGCAGTTGAGAATAAAAAAAAAAAAAAAAGATCCCATATCATCAGGACTGGTGACAGTGCAGTCAATAATGCATTTAGATCTGTTATGTGAGATGGACGGCGAGAAAATGGACATCAATTTTAAAGTGTCTGAATGGAACAATCCTTTTTCTCATTCCCTCAACATTTTGTCTAAATGTTGCAGCTCATGTTTAAGTAAACTCTTTTTTTTTTTTTTAAAGGACGGCCAATCCCTCACTGATGTTGACTTATATTTGCCGCACCCCAAAAGATGGGCAGCAACACATTTAGTGCGTTTTTTTTCTCATCAGTTTTGATTTGTAATAAAGCCTTCATCTATCTTCCAAGATACCAGCGCCTCATATTGATTGATGCCGAGCTTTTTTTTTTTTTTTGCTTTTTTTAGGGCAACACATTTTCTGAGGAGCAGATGGATTGATGTGATGTTCTTTCCTTTGGATAAGCGAGCCACTGGGCTGTGCTGCTGTTGAAGCCTGGTCTAATTGAGTATCGAGGGGATTACACCAAATTGTCATCCTGAGGCCTGGCTCATCATTAAGCAGCAGAGCATTGGTTTGTGTCCATTTAAAGGTTTTAATGACACAGTGGTGCGTCTGAAAGCAGGTGGAGAGCTACTGAGAGGTATGGTGTAGTCTCATCGGGCTCTGATGTCAACTAATTAAGTGTGGCCTCCATGTCCTGTGAGAAGATGATGAATCTTAGGTGAGGAAATTGATTACATTCTGCTTCATTACATATTTTCTTTCCATCTATTTTCCTTTCTGACTCATATTCATATCTCTGTTTAATATCCCTTATTACCCAGGCTAATATCGCATTGCACAGACGTTCACAGGGAGCTGTGTAAAAGCCCTGTTAGCTTGTTAGGCAGGACAACACGTCTTTGCCCCCTGTGCTTCTGCCCTCTACCTGACTTTGTTATTAGAAGACCAAATACCAGAGGCGGCAGCGCAAACACACAGAAATGCCAAATGTCAATCAGCGGGCTTGCCCTGACCTTACTGGATGCCTCGCCGTAAAAGAGGTAGGAGAAGATGAGATATGAGGGAGGGTGTTAGCGACGGCTGTATGGGATTCACCCTCAATCATGATTCCCTGGATGGTGCAGAAAGTTACGCCACATTAGCCCGTCGGTCCAGACAATTGTCTTTTGGTTATTGAGGCCAGCCAGGTATTCCAAATTAAATCAAATGTGCTACGTTTTCAAAAGCTGTCAGTCCGAACACGCTGCTGCAGTCTAGGAGGTGTGTAAGGAGATAAAACTGCTGCGGCATAATTTCAGATCAACCTTTCTGTTTCAGTTAGGAGGGGAAAAGGTTTGATAAATGGTTAGAAATTGGGATGTTTAAGTTTAAAAATGGTATATCACAAGTCCATATCAAAGACAAGAGCATCAGAATTATGAATTTCATTACATGCTTAAGTATATGTTATTATTATTATGATAGAGTGCCCCTCTGGTAAAATATGCAAATGACCACATTCTGAGTGGATCACAGAACACAGGAGGGATAATTTAACTAATTCATCATTGTTTTTAGGCATGAAAGTGATTAAACACAGCTCAGAAAAAGAAATTAACATTTTGGATTTTTATTTAAAAGTTTCTTTCCCCGGGAGTCATGAATGAGGATTTCTCAATTAAGTTCTTAAAACTGTGTTTAATAACTTCTTAAATATTTCCAGATCTCTTATAAATATGCTTTCATAATGTATCTCATTACTTCTTCATTCCTCATTACTTTTTATCTTAGCTTTCATATCTTTCAGACACTTCCTGTGACTTGCTATCATCACCAATTAGTTTGAGGACTCCTGTTTTGAAGCCTCGAGTTCCGCATTAACGACCTTCACCGTTTTGTTTTTTTGGAGGAGTGAGGGGTGGATCTGACTGAGAAGCCGGGACACTTTCGGTAGACAGTTTGTCACTTAAAGCAAAAACCCTTAAATATGCACAACTTTAAGCCTTAATAAAATGGAAACAGGTGATTTATATAAAAATTCACCCCTGTACGTTGTCATGAACGAGGACATTAGCTTTAGAGACTAAAATCGTTTTTTGTACCAGGCTGTAAAGATGTTTATTTCTGCTGCAAAGTTGGGCATTTTAACATGGAGGTAATGGCTCTGTTTTTGGAGTCAGCCTCAAGTATTCACTCAAGGAACTGCAGTTGTTGGCACTTCCAGTTAGCTTCATTTTCAGCCCTAGAAGTTGCTGCTTGGTAGTACTTTATAAAGAAAGTATGCCACACTAACATTCTGGCACATTTTGGGTAAAGACCTTCCCTATAGCAGCTTGTGTACCTCCCCATGCACTTTGATGCTCTTCTCCTGATAATGGTGATCATGACATCACCCATATCCGTAGAAACACCTCTTGCCTTTGTACTAGTCAATGTGATTGACCTTAAATGACCACATGACAAACCCATCTATGTTTAAATACCAAACTGGTTGTTATGTACTGTATGTGTATGTACTTAATCATGAGAGCTGTTTCATTTTACTTTCTAAACAAAAGTTGGAGTGTTGACCTCTTCTTTAGGCTCCTTTCGGTTCACTTCAGGTGATGTGTGTGCAGTTATGAGAAGTTTTTTTCAGGAGCCCAAGGTCCAGTGAGTAAAAGACGTATTCATTTTTCTGCACAGACAATGAGCTCTGACTCAAAGCTGGCAAACTTCCATGACTTGGATGAGCATGACACTCTCCTGGCTGAATCAGCACAAGAAAAGATGAGGGATTCTAATTCTTGTGTAAAAAGCTGAAAGCCCGTTGAGCGAAAATGTCCACTGTGAATCTGAAGGAGCGTTTCAGTGTGAAACATCTGAATACGACATAAAATCCTGCTGTGTGTGCTGCTACAGTAACAGACACTAGACATTATGTTTGTAGAAACATGATAACACATTCAGCAGTTTAAAGTCAGCGTTAAATAAATGTATATCCAGCATAAACAGAACATTTTTGTTGTGAATTGCAACAACAAAGAACTGAGGATGTGCTTCAGCTCTGACTTCTGCTCCACAGCAGCTGTGGTAACAGGGGCTCCTGAGTGCTGTTAAAGGAAGCTGAGATAATTAATGGCCTAAAGGGTCAGTTCAGCCCAAACTTCAAAATACACATTTTCTCTTTCATATAGTGCTATTTTTCAATCTAGATTGTTCTGGTGTGACTTGCCAAGTGTTGGAGATATCTTTGTGCACAATAGAAGTAGTTGGCACTCTGTGATGCTTGATGCGCCAACAAAAAACAAACAAACAACAAAATTCAACCGCAATGTCTCTTTCCAGAAATCACGAGCCAGTTACTCAACATAATCCACAGATCTTGTTGTGAGCAGTTTCATGTCTGAGCTATTTTCTTTCCAACAAACTACACCAGCTGCTTGTATCACCGCACAGCAGAGAGCATGCATTAACTGCTAACTCCCTCACTCCACTGAGCTAGCTAATGCCACAGCTAAGCCCTGGAGGCCATTATTGTTTTAATTTCACACCGTCACAAACATGAGCCCATTATCCATGAGTTGATGTGCGTTTCCTTCTGCGCAGTGATACAGTTGGCGGGTGTACTTCAGAAGAAAGAAAATAGTTCCTAAATGAAACTGCTCACAACAAGGTCTGAGGATTATCTTGAGTAACCACTTCATCATTTCTGGAGAGAAAAATTACTTTTGAGTTTTTCAAACTGATCGTTTTGGTGCTTTGAGCACCACAAGACGAGTGCCATCTAGTTCCATTATATTGAAAAGAAGGAAGACATCTCTACGGCTTACATCTCCAGAACTTGGCAACTCACACCAAAACAATCTAGACTGATTAATAGCACAACAGGTAAGAGGAAAAAAAAATATTTTTGATTTTGGGGTGAACTGTCCCTTTAAGATAAACCAACAGCATCTTTTAATAAACCAAAAGACTCCTGTGTTTCTATTTTCAGGAGCATTGTGAGTAACGACAAAAGACTAAATTTAACTGGGTAATCAGAGTAGTAAAAAAGAACCAGCTTGCTTTGCAGCTGTATTTGGGGAAATAGTGAACAAGGCAGCCATTTTTTGATTACTTTGACTGGTCAGCCCAAGCACATTGCACTGATCAAAGCCAAATACATTGCTTCTCTGCGGCTTCAAACCCATAATTGTGCCTGTGTGAAGACATGATTTCATGTGAAGTATACTGCCAGCGGCTGCAACTGTGATAGAACAGTTTTTCAAATGAGCATTTTTCTCTTTCTTCCTCTCAGTCTCTGGGTCCTCGACCCTAATGTGGCGCCACATAGCCTTCGCCTCCCCACACATACACACATATTTCCTCCTATACACCTGAGCCTGCTAGGTGTATGAAGACAGTCGGCTTAGGCACCAGCCGTGTGTTTTTTTTAAATGAAGCGTCGGTTCAGATGAAGCTGATGCTCGCGCCCACGTATCCCAAAAAGAGGGCAATTAGAGCGCGTCTGTGAGTGTAGCCATGCACACATGCCATCCTGCATGCAGACACACACAGACACAGGCGCACAATAAACGCACACACTCACACGGCAGATGGCTTGGAGAAGATGCCAGCAACTTTCTGCACAGCTCAGCCCAGCAGACAGAATTACCAGGGTGTAGATGAAAAAGGGAGCAAATAAAGAAACCCCCCCACAAAAGAAAAAAAAGCCTGAATTACTGCTAAATAATTTCTGCGCGTCCTCGACCGTGCTGTACCAGGTTACATTTTGCTGTGACTGTGCTGTGTGTGTGACTGACACAACAACCGGACCAGGAGGACGCACAAAACATGAAAACATGCATCAACTCCCTGGAGAGCATATTTATGGCAATAATGTAACAGCAGATCTGCCATCCTGAAAGGACAGAAGCGGGCAATTATGGCTGAACGTCCTTCCAGGTTGTGGCCCAGAGAGAAAGAGATAGATAGAGAGAGAGAGAGAGAGAGAGAGAAAGAAAAGAAGACGAGGGAGAGAGAGGAAAAGGGTGTTTATGTGTGTCTCTGTGGGAGGCTGGAGGACTACAGGACAGGGGCAGTGAGACCCATCTGCTGCTGGTTGTGACCAATCTGCTCTCTCTCTCACACACACACACACACACACACACACACACACACACACACACACACACACACACACACACACACACACACACACACACACACACACACACACACACACACACACACACACACACACACACACTCTGAAGCAGTAAATCACCAGGAAGAGGGCAACATTAACTACACCATTGTATGTGTGTGTGTGTGCGTCCTGACCTTCTCTTGCCAGTGGAGGATGCCAATAATGACGAGGATGAAAACGCACACTCCGATCAGTGCGATGGCCGTCAGCAGCACGCTGTTGCTAGGAGTCAGGTACAACTTAGCGCTCCAACTAAAAAGAGAGAGAGAGACAGACACAGACAGACAGGGAGAGCATTTGCCATATGCTGTTTTATGTTTTATCTGACAGAAAAACAATGTAATTACCAAATGGCGCACATTAGCAGGGATTGTGTCCTCATTAAGTTAAAATAAATAAATGAACATCTCTCTCACTTTCTTGTCACAGCTGAACAGGATGAAGCACTGCTCCCTTTTTTGGTTTCCAAGAATGTTTATGTATTTCCAGCATTCCAACCGCTTTGATATATTAAATTCATCATCTCACAATCTGTTAGCTTAGACTGTATGTGAGAAGAATGCCCAGGCACCTGTTTCTTTTTAATTCGATCCCATTTCACTCAATATGTAGGTGTGCGTCTGTGCCGGCAAGTGCTGGCGAGGACACAAGTGTTATGTGGCTATATAGAGGAGTGTGCATGTGTGTGTGCGTGTGTGTACGAGTGTGTGAGTGCTAAACAGCCATCTGGAGCTCCTCCTGGGGTTTCAGCTACATGTGAGCAACGTCATGATAACATGTTGTGCTGTTGTTGTTGCTGTGAGGTGTCTCTGTGTATAAAGAGATTGCTTTGGAAGAGAACACCACAGAGACACTGTCTGTATGGAGTTGAGCTAACATTAAGTTGAATATATTGTTAAGTGGTGTAAAAGATGCAGTGGTTAAACTGTTGAATGGTATCCTTAGCAAAAAGCATCAACAGCACTCCAAGCAAATTACACTGCTGTGAAGAAGGAAACTTTCCATTTACAGTGCGAGGTGTGTTTATGTACCTGCGGGGCTGATTGTGCGGGAAGGGGATGACGATGAGCTGAGAGTTGGGGATGATGGCCGTCCACTCCTGCTTTCTTATTTCCTGAAAAGACACAGAAAACACACTAACTGGTTATGCACCAACTTTTATTTCCAGTTACAGTTTTGGCTTCCGGGTGATTACGAAAACAAAATAAACCGACCATTGTTAAACATTCTGTTTTGCAATGATGCTCTTGTTTTGTTCTGGATTTGTTATAAATCCAGTACTCCCCCTGTGTTCGCTTTCTCACTAGATTTCACTTTCTCACTAGATTTTGTGAATTTCTTAGTGACTTTTATTATTTTTCTTGAAAAAGCTGCTAGCAACAAATACAGGGACTTATTCACCCAATCTGGGAAAAAGCAAGGAATATATATGTTATATTGTAAGTACTTTCATGCATGATGCTCAAAGGAATCACATTCTGCAGCTCTTCTGCCAACAGTTCGGGGTCTCTACCTCTCTCTTGTACCATGTTTATATTTATAGATTTATTAATATCTTTATTTTTATTCTCTTACTATTATTATTATAATATATATAATTTCTTATTATTTTTATTGTTTAAAATGTTGTTTTTCAGTTGAATTATATTTAAGGTTCAAGAAAATCCACTATTAAAAATACATTTTTTATGTTCAAAATGCAAGTTTCCAACAATACTGACCATAATAATAGTGTTTATGATTTTTTGCCAGAACTGAGCAGCCAAAGTATGCACATACATGGTAATTCATTATGGTCAGAAAATAAGCAATTACACACAGATTTCCATAGAGACACACAGACACACACAGAATATGTATGTGAAGTCCTATGGGGCAGAATAATAAGGTCTCATGGTTTTCCTTAGCTACTGTTGCGTGGCTATTTTAAGCTGTGCTTTTAAGACACAGACAGCCTGCTACATGAAATAAATGACTCTGACTGTGGGGAGCAACACAGTTTTTCTGGCATGTGTAAACTGGGTGTGTATGTTTGCATGTGTGATTAAGTATTTGTGTGGCTGTGTGTGAGAGGCTTCAGCCATCTGCAGAACAAGTCATAATCTCAGTCTCTGTCCTGATAAAATATACATCGTCTTTTCTCATCCTGTAACTCAACTTGTTGTTGCAACAGCACTTGAGGTCTGCCTTGAAGACAGAATTCACAGGAGGAAAGTGGAACCACAGCTTGAGTGTTAGCACAAATATAAAAAGTGCATACAAACTCTGAGGTGACTTTGGGTCATAATTGTCACAGCTTTTTTTTTTTCAAAGTTTTTTGATGATTAACCTGATTTTTGTCCATACTAAGGATACTGAGGGACGTGTAATCCACTTTACTGTATGATTTCATTGGACAGAAGAATATAGTGAGCAAAAAAGGGAATAAAAATCACATAAAATCTGAATAAACAGTTAATAAGAAGCAAAAGACCCCAGATTCTGTGCTTGATCACCCTGAAAAATTCTTACTTTGAGTGTTTATTGTCACTAAAGCAAGGGTCATCTTGCCTGTACATGTTTTTAGGATTTAAGGACATTTCTAGGACTTTAAGACATTTCTAGGATTTAGGAAGTCTCCAGGATTTTAGGGTGTTTCTAGGATTTTGGGACCTTTGTCAGATTTTAGTCTTGGTTTTCTTGTATTGTGGAAAGGAAGGAGAAACTGTTGGAGTTGTGGCGTGAGCAAGTCGTTGTTTGATTTGGCTTGTATCTGATCCCCCAACTGGCACTTATCTTTGTGAGAAATCCTCTTTTTGAAATGGTTTAGTCCTCCCATTAAAATAGCGCAGCTAACCAACAGAGACCGATAACAAATTGAGGCGACAAAATCCAAAATGGAAACTTGCACACACACTCAGAGTTTATCTTTATGGATTGTATTGACACCAATTTAACAAGAATACTTTGCACATATGACATTGTTTATCTTGTGTTTGTAGAGTTATGCAGTTTTGTGAACACATAAGGAATTATGAATATGTCAAATTTCTTAAAGGGAGTTTGTTGGGAAATTTTCCACCAGGAGCATAATTCCTTAAAGGAATTTGTACTCTTACAAAATAGTGACCCTGCAAGATCCCGAGTCACTGCCAAATTTTATAGTGTTATAGTTATAGTGTGACTAGTGTGACTTTCTTGTTTTAAGATGTGAGAAGGAGTCAGATTTTAGTCTTTTAAAGTTTTTTTCCATACCTTCTAGTGAACTGAGTACAATACAGTAAGGCTTAGTTGCAGTGATAATAAGTACATTTACCATGTACAATATTACCTCTCAGAGTTTGACTACATCATGTGACCCCAGACACAGCTCCCTGATCATCGGTCAAACTAGCAGAGTGATTGAAAATACAGCACAGTGTGAGTGTGCAGGACCTTTAAATGCAAGTGGGCTATGTGGCTAAAGTTATGAGGGCATCTTAAAGAGGGTGGAAAATTTAAATCATATCAAGAATCTTCTGGACTTGAGATTTAGGGAAAGTCTTTGAAGAAACTCAAATAATTCTCTTTTCCAGGAGTAAGGTGGCAGGAGTGCGATTGGTGTCCCTAAAACCAACAGTGCACACGGAAGGGAATGTTTCAAAAAAAGACTTATTGCCAAAAAAAGGCATATATTAGCCAGGTCCAGGCATTCAAGATGTTTTAAAGAATATAAAAGGCCGTTATTTCAGTAGACTAGAAATATTAAAAAACACACCAATGCATATTAGCTTGCACCTTCCTCGGGGTGTAGTGTATTAGTGAATTAATCTTTATGTTTAGATTTAGAAATTACTAAAACGTCACTGCTTAGGGGTGCATGATGAGACCCTTCAATTGAAATCCCCGAACAACCCTGTCACATAAATAGTTCCAGTTTTTCGCATGTCCTTTGGGAAGAGTTAACCATCAGAAGTGAAGTTGCAGGGATCTTAAAAACATTTGCTTGCAGCACTGTGTTTGACAGCTGTTTGACTTTGCACAAGTTCAAGTTTCATTTTTAGTAGTTTGCCGCCTTAAGGCTCAACAACCAATGATGGCATCTGACACAAGACTGACACAGACTGTATTTAACCTCTGAATACAACAGCGCTTTGATTTGTGGAAAAGCCCAGTGCCATCAATACTCTTGCTTGGTTTTCTTCTTCATCCTCTTCTAAGTCCAGTTTTGCCTTGTGTCTGGATTTAGCCCCTGCTCAGGCTCTTGAGGGGTTAAGAGTTCACTGATATAAACAGGGGAGGGGGAGTCGTATCAATGATTTAAAAAGCTGTAATCATTCCTGTAGCTGTGAGGAATTTCCAGTTCTACATTTGGAAGGATCTGGAAGTGCCGCTGCTCTTTAATTGTTGCTCTCCGTTCTTCATCAATTGAGAGGAACCACATCTCGCAGCTATTTTGAATAAGCGTGCAACAACGGCGTTTGCTTTTTACATAACGAGCACATTCTCGCCGCCAGCCATTGTCGCTTAGCTCTTGGAAAGCGCTGCCGTCGGTGCAGCAACTGGCGGGGGAGCAGAGCTGGAGACGAGTCAGCCTCCACTACGGCTGCCTGGGAGCAGATCCGATCTGGCTGTTTGGAAGAGAAAAGTGTTCCCAAGTCTTCAGAGAGAAAGAGAGACACTCTGGTTCAAAGCCAGGGAAACTGGCACACACACAGAGCGAGGGAGACAGACACAGAGATGGAGGGTGAGGGAAACAGAGAGAGAGAGTGACAAGTAGGGGACTGATTAGTGAAGTAAACCACTTTGAGCAGCAAAGGGAATCCCCTGGGTGGAAGATAAGTGAACAGGAGGGGAGGAGAGAGACGCACAGAGACAGAGATAGGAAGGGGGGAGGGGGTTACTTAAAGAGACGAATGATTGGACAGAAGATGGAAGATACCCAAGTAGATTTTACAAAACCTCTCCTTCTGTGAAACAGCGGGCTGAAACTCTCATTGTGGAGGAGAAAATTGTAAAGGGCACAGCGGGGGAGATAGTGAGAGAATGGGAGCAGGACAGATATAAAGACTGACAGAGAAGGAAAGCAAAAATGAGAGAAGGATGGATGAAGAGGGAACGATCCGAACCTGCCGACTGAGCAGGGTGGCATGGCGGTCGGGATTTTGCTTCTAAAGAGCTTTCCAAAGCTTCTCTTCCTCATTACAGGTAGATTTGATGAAGTAGCTCCTCTCTCCAGGCCCTCTGGGTAAAAAATATCTACTCTGCATAATGGGCCGCATCTTTAGGCATTCATTAATTCACTTTGTAGAAGGAATGGGCGAGGAGGGAAAAAAAGATCACATTTCTTTGCATAGGAAAAAGGAGTGCGCGGAAAGGGGACAACAAAGCAGCTTGTTTGAGATGAGTGTTCTCGGTGCACTACAGCTTCTGAGTCGCGGACCAAGCCATCTACAATTCTAATCAGCTGCTTGACGAAGATCTCGGTACCACACGGGAGAAGGAAAAAAAAAAGGGCCCTGTCGTGCCTAATATTGAGTGTGACAAGTGCAACGTGAGAGCGAGCGAGAGAGGGAGAACAGAGATGAGATGGATGCGGAGATGGTGAATGAGCGGAACTGAGGAACGCTGTCATTTGAAGTAGTGTAGTGTGGAAATACAGCTGACGAATAAATTAAAAATGTAAACTCTATAAATTATTTACTATATCAATATAATGATGGCTTGTTGTATGACAGGAGGTACACATGGGCTGCTTCCCGAGCGTCATTCATACAGTAAATCCTCCGCTCTCAGAGCTGTTAAACAGATGCGTTTGAATCATGAAGCAATGATGGGGCGTAGATTTTATTTCCGTTTAAACGGGGAGGTCACTGCACCGTCACATATCCCCTGAGTGATGCCATCAATCATTCTATACATTATAAATTGGATGTGGAATCTATCTATGATCAAGGAACTGTCTATTCAACCTTTTTAATCACTAGATCGGGCAAGGAAAAAAAGATTTTCCTTACTGCCTTTTTACTGCCTGTTCTCACCTCTTGTGTTTCAGTATGCCATCATATTTATTCTGCCAAAATTTGACTCTTAGACTCTTTCTAATGATGAGGGCTCCAAAATATGCTTCTTAAATAGTGAGTGCTATCAAAACATTGGTTAGAGTACCTGTGAAAACCCTTAACTTACTCTTATTAAGCAGGATTTAGTTTTCAAAAATATAATACTACTTGCTCGTATTTAAAAGAATTAAAAGTATCCATAAAAATGCAAGCAAAGCAAAAACTTCCAGTAGAAAATTGAAAAGAATGAAGAACTGATTGCATTGTGTCGGCCTTAATTGTTTTTTAAATAAATATCGATCAGTTATTTCACAAACAATTTGTAGACAACAGGATTATCCCCACATTGTTTTTGCAACAGTGCAGAGACGATGTTTCTTTTCAGCAATTCTAAATTTTGATAAGAAATACATGGAGGGAAATCCCTCTTCTGCATCTTCATGAAATATCTTTCAAACAAGTATCGCAATCCCCAGACGACGTGTTACATCCAGTTCATTGTGAAATGGAGCCTGAGCCGAAGGAGAAAAACAACTGATTTACTCTCTGCTTCTGACTTTCAAAGTGCTTGAATTGCACTTATCGTGGATTAGACCATCATTTGATATTTTTCTTGGAAAGTGTTCTGGTTCTTAACACCATGATCCTGGGGCTATTTCTGCTTGCTGCTCTCTCCAATTTTTTCCAAGACTTACTGCACAGACATTAAATCTCTCAGCCACGCATGCCATACACTGTTATGTTTCAGACAAGTTAGGCAGCTCTGAAATGACTTGATTGGGTATGTGAGTGGTGTTAAACATGTTCAAACTGTTTTTCAAGAAGACAACTATTTTGATGCAATTTGCAGCCAGAGGGTTGAAGAGGTTTCTAAATCTTTAGTTGCTCAGCACACCTTCTTCCTTTTCTCCATCTGCTGCGGGTCTAAGATGCACCTCTAGAAGTGCTTCTCCTTCAGATATTCTGTGAGACTGCACAGCCTGTGGCTGCTCCTGCAGGAATGCTGGGAAGTGTCCAGGTAATATCACCCTCTCATATTTCCTCACCGTCTCTCCAGGCTGCCGGGGGATGCCGACGAAAAGGTGGTCCAGGAAGTTGGCGCTGCGTCCGAGGCCTAGCACATTGTAGGGCAGCTGGAGGGAGAAGTGGGCTGACTGGCTCAGCTGACCGGCTGCAGGAAGGGAGGGAGAGAAAGACAAATTTAAGCACCATAAAAGCCTTATCTCGGAAGAGTATTAGCCCCCAGCGGTTTGCCTTAAGCACATTTTGGTCCTTTTACTATTGGTTAATTATCGTCCCAAGAGGATGAACCCTACTGAGTTTTAGGATTTTTTCCCCATTTCTTCTTGTACACTATTAGGTTGTTGGTTTTAGTGAAAAATCTTAAATATTACTAACTGGATTGCCATGACATTTTGTACACACATTTATAAAGCCAAGACAATGAAACCTGGTAATCCCTTGGCTTTTCCTATAAGTCCTCTAGCCGGTCAAAGTTTTCATCTACCCATTGAAATATCTCTGCATCTGATTGGCACGGAATTTTGTGCACAAATTTGTGTTCTACTCAGTATCAAGTTTAGTAATGTTAATGATCCCTTGATTTTTCTTCTAGCTCCATCATCAAGTTAAAATTATGACCAAATCCCAGAAAAGTTACTGACATTTGTAGCACACTAAACATTACTTAGATGCAGGTGTAAAACTCAAGCATGCTCAAAGCACTACTGTGCCTCACAGAACTACTAGCATGGTTGTAGATGGTCTTGTTTCTCAACTATTGGTGAAAACGTGTATTTTGTCTTACACTTTGACACATTGGATTGTTTTACCATTTTCAAAGCCGCATTTTTGTGTGAGGTCAACATTTTTTGTCTGAGTGGTGCCAATACTTTTGACTGCTATTGGCAACTTACTCCAGTAGTTTTCTGAGTAATTCTTTTTGCTATTGTTTTTTTTTGTACTCCATACATTAGTAACAAGCCTGCAGCCTTCTGTGCATCACCCGTGGTTGTCCAGAAGGACACAAAACAAGTTACAACACAAAAACGGCATTTGTTACCCACAATTTATACTTCTCTCAGATTTGACATACCAGACACTGAATAAATGTAAATTTCAACCCACATCCTTACTTGCATCTTACACTTGACACTCTTTTCTCTTTGGCCTTGTAAATTTTGCATGTGTAGATTTTTAAACAATTAAACATTATATATTTTTCATAATGCACATTGGTCAATCTATATCTCTTTCTCATAGATATTTAGTTTTGCTTCCGCTTTTAAACATTCCGTGAACAGGGCGGCCGATGAGCTTTGCACATACAAAACAAGGTCTGTGTATGTAGTCATAGCCCCCATTCGCTTTAGTGATCGTATGATACTGCTATATAGCTGTAATAACCCTGCTCTCCCAAAGGAATCCTTAAAGGTTTACGCAATGCACTCTGCTCTAACCTATCCTGACCATGACTGTCTGTGATAAAACGTACAAGTAAATATAATGAGAGGAATGAAGACGAAATGCACAACAGGAGCGAGCGAGCCAGAGGGACTGCAGCGTGAGACCTTGTGCTCTGACATGGAGACGCATCATAAAAGATACAAATCAAGGTGAGACACCTGAGGCCAGTCTAACACCTCTCCCCGTCTCCTTCCTCGCTAGCCCCCGCCTTCATCCTTTAATCTCTCCGTCCTCACTTACTATTCCAATCCAACCCTTAGTCTCTTGTTTCTCCTCTCTGCTCATGTCTCTCTCCTCTCCCCTGATACATCAATCCGACTTGGCCTTACTCATTTTGCTTCCCCTTCTTCTCCTCCCTCCTGCTCGTCTCCCCTCTCTCTCCCCTTCAGCTGCTATATCTCGCCCACGCCACCCAACTCTGCCAAGTGCAGCCGACATAAATCAACCTCTACGTGGTAAACAAAGAGAAGGAGAGAGAGAGAGAGAGAGAGAGAGAGAGAGAGAGAGGGGTAGAGGAAGAGAGAGAGAAAGCCTCGAGGCAGCCAGTGATCAGAACTAATGTGGATGGACTGCGTATTGCAGGCCGAGAGGAGCACAACAGCTTAGCTTCTCTCGAGTTTTTTTTAATCCGTGCCTAACCTCAGTTCAGTTTAAAAAAAAAGAGATTCGTCCTGCTAATTTTTGGCCATCTTAACTGAACCTGGGTCAGGTCAGTCCAGGTCACTGTGGCTCAATATTTCTCTCTCAATTCTCGTTCATATTAGTTATAAAGCTGGTGTTTCATCCTGGGGACATCACATATCATCGTAAATCATCAGCCAGGGGGTGAAAGTGAGTCATTTCAGGTGAAACAAGCTGTGGCCATTGTATAGATGTACTGTATGTTCGCCCAATAAAAGCTTGTCCATGATGCTGTAATGTACTACATGCGCTGGCTCCAGCCGGTCTGACCAATGAATAGACCCATTGACTTTTGCCACCTTCTACCCGAGAAAGCTTTTCATCAGTCTTCTCTCTTTACTTCTTGCTTGCTATCGCTCTGTGTAGTCTATCTTTCCAGCTTTTTAGTGCTGGGCTGCTGGGTGTTGTGAAGAGGCAGCATAATTGCCTTAATCGCACACCACAGATAGCAAAAAAGAGGGGGAGAGGGACAGAAATATTGTCTGTTTCCAGGAAGAGCTGGGCAGGGTTTTATGGAAATTGACTAGTTCAGTAAAGTAAGTAAAAAACCCTGGCTTTTAATCAAGGTTTAACGCTGATGAAACGCAACAGGACGATGCTTCGCAATTTTTTAAAATCCAAGTTAGGAAAAACAGTACATTCAATTCACACAATCTGTGGAATTCATATACATTTTTTAAGCGCTTAAAGATATAGTTATCACTAAAGGGTTTGTAATGTAAGAGAGCCATATAGTTATCACTAAAGGGTTTGTAATGTAAGAGAGCCAATTAAAACAAACTGTCAAATTCAAATTTATGGTGTGTTGGCTGTGTCATGATGTCAACTGATGCATTAAGTTACATGCAAGAAAACATTCCACCTTTAAAGTTGCTGATAGCTGCAAGTTGCCTTTGAGTGGCACAGGGACTGAAATGATTTTTTCTCAGTCCATAGCTGCTAACTGTATTTCACTCTATAGAAGTTTTTTTTTTTTTTTTTTTTTTTTACCAGTAAACCACAGCTGTGCACACGACTCTGCAGCAGGGGAGTATGCCTTATTGTGTGTGCGTGCAGCTTTTTTTTTTTCTTGGTGTGTCACATTTCACTTCATGGACAGGCCGGAAAACCCTCAGATTAATAAACTGTTAAAAGCAGCATGGAAGCCTGTAAAAACTTTATGGAGGTCACTTCTTTTAATATGCTGTAAATCTTATTTCTTCAAACTCCTTTTCAAACTCGGTGCAAACTAACGTAGATCAATGTTGGAGTGCTGCTTTGGTTGAGACAGATGGTATTTTGTGGTGGTGCGTCGTTGGATTCACCGGTTACAGGGCCTAAAATTGATATGTTCAACCAGGTGATGTGTTTCAATTAATGCCAATCACAAACGTACGTGATACCTTAGATGAAGCACTGCCTAAGCACTGCCGTCACTGAATGGACATTATGATTGCTACCTAATTTCCTCGACACAAGTAAGCAAATGAAATAAACTACACATCAAAAACTACTTAATTTGCCTACATTGCTTGATGCCCACTAATTACAACCTACTAGATACATGGCATCACCTCATACTACTGTACATTACTATAAATATTTGATTGACTGCTGTGCAAAATTCTCAACACGATGACATAATTCACAAAGTCCACACGATTTAATCGTGTTGTCAGTTGCACACACATGCATACACATCACAGTGTGCTCCAGTACTCAAACAAACAGAACCACACCTCTGCTTCTAACATTTAAGATGACTCCTGGGGTGTCTGACATTTACTGAGAGGTGTGCATGGGAGTGAGTGTGTGTGGAAATGTACCAATTCAGTGGAAAGCTGTGTTCCTCTGCTGTAAGACTTATTATACATTATTTGTAACAATAATTTAGTAAATTTGTTGAAACAAGATGATATGACGGAGAGATATCAAATCACATTGACAACTACCATCACTTTTTAGCCTTGCTAGCAGTGTGGCTTTAGGATTGGCAATGTCTTTCAGTCAGTCCATCATTTTGGTCCAAACATTTCGGTGTGAATGTTTTTTCATGTTGTTTGAGCCCCTAACTGAAGGCAATTTTCTGTCATTATGTGATAGACAATAAAGTTTTTTGAAGCTTGAATTTAAAGTATCTAATGAATAAACTAATGGATGTTTTGCCTCAAAATGGACTTTTCCTCTTCTGTTAACATCAACATTCTTGGGTTTTATTGAAATATTTTAACTACTGTTGGATGGATTGTTGAAATTGTTGCACACCTGCCCAGAGGATGAATGATAACAACCTATCCAGTGAAATATCTCTAACACATATATATCTTACACATAAAATGGCCAAAATATAACATATATGACATTCCCATAAGAGTCTGCTATACTGTACATGGAATACTTATTAGGATGTTAGCATGCTTTAAGACTTAATTAAGGTTGTGAACATGATAATAATTATATATCAGCATGTTAGGGTTGTCTTTGTTAGCATTTTAGCAGGCTTATGTTAACATTAATCTCAAAGCACTGTTGTGCCTAAGTACAGTTTCACAGAGTGGCTGTAGACTTTTGTAAGATGTAAGCCTTTTTCCAAGGTGACCTGTAGCCTGATGAAGAAAATAAAATGCACAAGAAGTGTGTGCATTCTAATATAATGTATGAACACACACACACACACACACACACACACACACACACACACACACACACACATCCTACTGCTGTGAATCTGTGGGAGGTGACAAAAGTCATATCCTGGCCAGCGGCATGCATAGCCTTATGTAATATATTCATTACTGAGTTGCAAACACACGCAGAGCTGTCATACCTCTACATAACCGAGAAGAAAACTTTACAAAACTGAAAGCTGTGGAGGTCAAAACTTTTTCATCCAGCTGGGTTTTTCATGAAGGCCTAACAAACAGGCTTTACATGAGTTTACATAGAACAATCGTATACACCCTTACCATAATGAATTTCCCTGGGCAGGATTAATAAAGTATCTTCATCAACAATCATAAAGCTTCCAAGAAATATGGTAAATAATGTATGCAAAAACATAAAAGAGAGCCAAAACGAGCCTAACTAATGTAGGTTGTCTACAGACTATAACTGATCTGAGACCCCCACTATATGTAAAGGAAACCATGAAGGAAACCCACCAGCGACCATATGAATGCTTTAAGTTTTGGCTGCTTATGCTGAGCAACTGTGCAGCTTCTGACTTTATTATGAACCATGAAGTCGCCTTTATGGTAATGCCACTTCTTGTTGTTGATATCCACCAATCAAATGCCAGACAGACTAACAGGGCCATACTGTCCCACAGAAGTAAGAGCAGGAGTGTTACAAAGAGTTACTTTGAGATAGACCCAACAGGGGAACCCGTTTTAAATCAGCCCGCTACTTCACACTGAACTGCGTCCATCAGGCTGGACAGAACAGGATTTTAGAAGGGATCGGACCTTAAAGCCAGTCTTGGTTTGATGTTTTTTGACAGACTGCTGCTCCCTGTCAGTAGGCAAGAGGTGGATGGCTTGCACTCGGCCACTCAGCAGGGTGGAGTGTGTCTGTGTGTCTGATGGAGGATCAAGGAGGGTTACGTTGCAGGCAGGGAGCCTGGCTGCGTGTTGACTGAGTGCTGTGTGTGTATGTGGGTGTGTGTGTGAGTAGACTGGCTTGGAAATGTGGCCATGGCTGGAGCAAAGCCATTTCACAACATGGGGAGGCTGGCAAAGAGTATTATGCAGAGCAGTGTATCAGAGTTTCTGTGTTTTGTGTGTATAAGTGTGTGTGTGTGTGTGTGTGTGTGCGTGTGTGTGTGTGTGTGTGTGTGTGTGTGTGTTAGTGTGTTTTTGTCCTATCTCCCTATGGCAGAGCCAGTGGAGGCCTTGGCAGGGAATTCCACACTGTACACATGACTGACAGCCTACAATCAATCTCTATCTCGAAGACAAAGTGGATTCAAATTAATACAAGCAGTCGGCTCTAGTGTGTATGTGTTCTAAACACACACACACCCACATCTAGGTGGGCACGGTATGCATTACATTCAACGAGTTATTGTTCCAGGCCCAGGCAATAATGCAAGGGAACACACACACACACACACACACACAATAATATACACAGATTTCTAAAGGTTATAACCCAATTTACGGAGAGATAAAGGGTAGGAAAGAAAACTAAAATACACAAAAGGAAGTAGAAGAAGCTGCTTTTCTCCATACGAGTGCTTCATTTACACACACACACACACACACACACACACACACACACACACACACACGCGCATGCACGCACACACGCGTGCGCGCGCGCGCACACACACATATATACAAGACATCATATTTAAGACATCACAGCGCAAAGCAAGGTTTCTTTAGGGGCTGAAAGTAGCCTACAGACTTCTATTAGCCTCTACTCCATATTATCAATGTAGCTGGTGTGTGAAATGTCTAATACAAACGTGGCTTAAGCTTTAAACACTGAAACAATCATGCAGTGTGTACTTCATAACTGGTGTTTGCAGGATTTCTTTTATGCACACACTTAAATTTCTCTTTGAGGAACACACTTCCAAAGACTGCATTTTGTTGCCACAACAAACTGGGAGGCAACAAATGTTCCAGCAGTTGGGTTGAGTTGAGTTGCTGTAATTTGCACTGAAGAGAGGCAAAAGTAATGCAACATTTGTTAAGGTTTAAGCTGTGTTCATCTTTGCAAAGCCGCTTGTCAATGGAGAGGTCTGTGTCATCGTCAGTGTGGCATGGCACTGTCTGATGTGATACACTTTTATGTTTACTGCAAGTCCCCTCGAATGCTATGATGCAAGTTTGATCTCAAATTGTAGCTGAGTGCTGCATGCTCGTCACTGATACTGCATGTGCACATTAAATTATTATAGATGTAGCAATGTGGAACTTGGATTAGGATATGTCAATTCCATGTTACCTGCATTGATTTGTAGTATTTTTCCTGCATGGTGAAAGGAATCCTCCATTTATTGTTCCTCATATTTTTCACAGCAGAATGCCAAACAGTGAAGGGACAATATCTAGGATTTTAGGATGCAAACTCTCTCCTCCAATATTGAAATTGACAAACTAATTCCTTATGGGCATAATATGGTAAAAAAGAAAAAAAGTGAGAGATATTAGAGAGAGACAGACAGACACAGAGAGGACATAAATGCCTCTGAGGGAGCTTCATCATGTTAATGTGCGTGTGTATGTGTCCACCTGCCAGGGTCTTAGGACACACATCCTGATAAAAAACCTCATCCTGTCTGGAGGTTTTGCCACCTCAGGGAGACATGCAGAGTGACAATGTGACATCTGGCATCAGTCTGAAACCGAGTCAAGTGTGCATATAGGCACAGAGCGAAATATGGACAGACAACAAGAAATATAACAAATCAACTATAAATGAGAACCTTAACAGAAAAAAATATGTGAAACACTACTGTTAAAAGTGACAACATATGTGCAAATCCTAAGATCATGATCTCGCAGTGAAAGGAAAAAGGGTCATAAACATAATTGGCTTCCAGTGCAGACACACACACACACACACACACACACACACACACACACACACACACACACACACTCCCCAGGGCTCCAAAACTGAAAGAAAACATTTTTTTTCAGAGAAATTCCTAGTGCCTGTCGCTATAGAAACCATTTGCTCCCCTGATGGCGATAAAAGGAGCAAATTGCAGAGATAGAGGGTGGAGCCATGAGGGATGGAATGAATACACACACACATAACACACACTCTCCACACACAGTCTGCCTCGCCCGGAGAGCCCCCTTCAGTGTCCATACAATGGTGTCAAGATCTGGACATTGATTTGTGAGGAAAAAAATGTGTGTCTATGTGTGTGTGGGTGAGAGTATGGCAATTCACTGAAGGACCCGGAGGGTCAGTTGTTCCGTCCTTATCACCACCCAGCTTTGCACTGCCTCTCAAACACTATGGCACCGAAGCATGTTGACACTTGTGCCCAGACGACGACGGAAATGACTCTGTGTGTGTGTGTGTGTGAGAGAGAGAGAGAGAGAGAGCGAGAGAGAGAGAAAGAGAGAACAGACCTAATGACAGCCATCATACCCGAGTTTGACATACTGAAAACGAATTAGAAATAACAGGTTGACCACAGTTTTTTTCTACAAAGTGTCTATCCAGTGATGCCATCACTTTCATTTTTATATCTGTTTTCAAAAATAAAAGACAAGCAACTTCTGAAACTAGAAAGCAATAGAGGATAATGAAAATTGGATAATGAAAATTGATAATTGAAAATCGTTGAAAATTGGTGACCCGTCCAGGATGTACCCCGCCTCTCGTCCAATGTCAGCTGGGATAGGCTCCAGTCCCCTCACCATCCTAAGAGGATAAGCTATTATGGTATGTGAATGAATGAGGACAAAGATAAAAATAAGTTATTATGGGTAAGAATAGCCAGAAAAGCAAGTTGCCTTGAATCATGCAAAATCCGACTGGATGTAATAGAACATCCTGGCATACAGCATCTGACATACTATGTATTGGGACATACTAAATCTTTTTCTGGCATCATATATAGTATGGTAGTATGGGTACTGGAATGCGCAGTCAGCGACCTAGAGAGTGATGGTGGCTGGTGTTGGAGAATCAGAGCAGAGGAGAAATTAGCAGTCAAGCTGTCAAATGGTATTAAATGTACAGTGTAGGTTTCAGTTTGTCCATGAATAACACAACATGACAAAATGAGCCATGGAAGCACACGGGGAGAGGTGGAGATGACATTATAACGAGTCAGTTGGAGAAACTCACAAAAACGTAGACATTTTTCATTTTTTTACAAGGATGAGAGCGAGGGGAGAGAGAGCCTGTCTCCAAACCAATCAATGTCAAGTATAGAGAAACACAGCACATGTAGTTGATGACAAAAGGACACTGGTGTGTCAAATATAGTTCTTTAGTGTGCTCACATAAATTCAATGTGAAACCAAAATTCACTGGATCAAATGTATACAATGTAACAAAAATGTGAACCTTGGTTTGGACTTTGAGGTGTGAAAAGGCCCTTAAGAGCATAATGAGCTGCGTACTTGCTTGTGTAAGAGATGACCTTGTCTTTGTACATTTAGAAGAATAGAAGCATTTATAAATACTTAAAGCTTTTGGAGACTCAATTGAATAGCATCAACAGTGCTAACAGAGTGAATTTTCAGTGCTGTGAGTTTCAGTGTGATATAATGTCATTTGAAATGACACCTGGTTACTGCAAGACTGGCAGAAGGAATAGAAACGTGACGGTATGCCAAAAAGAATATTCTTTCAGCAGGTACTGGGTGTATTTAAAAATATTTGCATCTATACCTCAGGTTCGGTCAAGATTTTTATAAACTTCAATGATTTGGTGAAAAGATGGCTTGATGAAGTTGATCTCATCTTGAGAGATTTTTGAAGGGACTCATAAAAGCCTCCATTACAACAGAAAAATGCTGCTGTTGCCTGTGTCTGCCCTTCTGTTACAGAGATCTGCACTGGTTTATCAACAGTCAGCAAACAGGACTAAAAGTCCACTGCAATATAAGCAGCTCTGTAAAGCTGGACTTAGCAAAGCTTTGAGCTAAGTGCTAATGCTAGAATGGCAATACGCTCACACAGACATGCTGATATATAGCAGGTACAGTGGAAACTGCTTATAGCTATCATGTTTACACTGATCAACTGCTGAAAAGGATCAAAACGTTTGGGACAGAATCATTCCTATACAAATGCTGTTTAAATTATTTGCTTATTGCAACCAAGTAGCCTGCTTACCGTGTTCACTTTCGGTATTTTCATAAATGACGACGTGGAAAAAAAGAAAAACACAGTAATTCATCATCTATTTCTTTTTTTAAATTTTACTTCAGTTCTAGTCTTCTTTGCCTTGTGGTAACCCATCTGTTTTTAAGCTGGCTACCTGAGGCTGCTGCTGCATGCACATTAAAATTGTGATGGGAAAAGGAAGTCATTTCCTCTCAATGAAAAATGTAGTCTTCTCTGAGTTTATAACAAAGTGCCAAAAACAAGCCAACGGAATGCAGCAGCAGAGCTTTGGGTTCTTCAGGATGCCTTGATACTGAGAATAAGTCATGACTGCCAGCGATGGAAACAGAAAACAAATGCACACAAGAAAGCACCTGTGGTTGAGCCTGATGGTCCAGTGATAGTGTCTGATCACGTAATGAGCTGTCAGTTTTGTTACTTTACAATCAATAAATAAAGATACAAATGTTAACAAGATGGTAATCTGGATGAGAAATAAAGGAACAGAAATTTGGATATAATAATCATTAGCTTGAACTGTGATCACTATAAAGGTTTCCACTGTATTATGTTCAGGGTGTTAGCATGCTGACATTAGAACTGAACACAAAGTACAGCGGAGGTGATGGGAGTGGAATCAGTTTTGCAGGTATTTGGTCACAAACTAGTATGACATGAGTGTGCGTACAAGATTAATTCAGTAATTGTGTAGATATATTTTAGCCCGTTCTCATTTCAGACTCCTAAAACAGCGCTGCTTTGACAAGGCTTTTGGTGTATGTAGGCGACGCCCAAAGGCACCTATGGTGTGTGCATGGAACGCCACTGGACGAATACAGCTGAAAATGTGGCTGCTCACAGTGAAATTAAACGCCAGCGGACAACTTGATGGCACCTGGCGCATCCGGCAGATACAAGCATGGGTGGCGTCACTTGTCAACATGGCGAGACGGAACATGTTGTTTGCGCATGAAATGGGTTAGGAAGCCGTCAGTTTGAAACACTGCCGGTAATGACATAATACTAAGAGTGCAAGGATGCCCATAAGCTGGGTGGGAGGGGAGGTGGTAGAGCTGAAAACTTCATCAAACTGTTGTTGGCAGCCTCTTTCGAAACTCTTTAACCCAACAAAAAACTGAGGAGGATGAATCCTCGGACACACTTACTGCTAGAGATATATTGTAACTTCATTAGCTTAGTATGACTCTCTGTGATTAGGTACATATCATACAAGCATTTCAATTATTGAAGCCCAAAGATATCTGGAGACCAACAGATCAACAACCAGGTTGACAACAACGGCGACAAATTAAAATTTAAACAGTCTCCTGACAATTTATTGGATCTAAAAACTGGCTGCAGAGGAGAGGGGTTACAGGGTGAGAGGAGAAAGAGAAAAGAGAGAGATATGAAAGCAGGAGGGCTGGAGGAGGAATGCGGAGGAGAAAAATAGATGAGGGAAGAAAGAACGTAGGAGGGAGGCAAAGGAGTGAAAAACAGGGAAGAGAAAAAGCATGCTAAGCTCGATCAATAGTAATTCACCATGTCTCTGTGGAGGGTTACCTCTCCACTCGTTTTTTTTCCCGTTCCACACCAATATTTCCCTCTCCTCTGTGCTGATCTCTGCGTGCTCTTCCCCTCCCATCTCCTATCTTTCTCTTTTGTTCCACCCTCATTTTCACTCCTCTCCTTTTCTCTCTGCAGCTCGACTGTATGCTCTCAGCTCGCTCCTCTGCACCCTCTCATTTTCTCCCCTTTTCATTTCTCTCATCCACCTACTCTTCCATCTTATCCTATCTCACATATTGTGAATTCTCCCTGTGTGTGTGTGTGTGTGTTTCAAGCCTATATCAAATACTGTGCAGTAAAATGGTTTGAGAATAGGGTAAAGCTCGCTGCTGAATGCACAAGGTCTCTGAGAACAGGGGTGGCCGAGGATCACTATCCTTGTCAAACGCGATCGGCTGGCTTTGTTTTACGACACCACTTGAGGCACCAGCATGATGTAGCAAAACACAACATGAGCTGCTGCGAGTGAATGTGTGGGTCAACACAACTCAGCACACAGTTTGAATTTGCATCCAATTTGTTTTGGATATTCTAAATGTCTAAAAGGTTAAGATATGATAAATATGTTTGTGGATGAGTTGCTGCTGGTAACCATGTGTTTTTTTTGTGCATGTACAATGAGTATGTGAGCTGTGTGTGTGTGTGTGTGTGTGTGTGTGTGTGTGTGTGTGTGTGTGAGCAAGCCGTGGCTAATCCCCTGAACTCATTAGCCTAATTGGACAGTCTGCAGAGAGCTCCACATTGATCTGGGCCTGTTATGATTCTCCTCCTTATGAGCACTCCTCTTTTCCGTTTCTGTCCTCCCTCTTCCTGTCACTTCTCTCTCAAATGTCCTCCCTCTGCTCTATTCCTGCTCCGTGCATAATAATCTTTGGCACACTTGTAACGTCTGGACACAGTTAACTACCCCGGAGTTGTTACTATTCTTTCCTTATGCCTGCTGGTGTTACAACATTATTTCCATTTGCAGCTTGGTGGCACGAACAGCCTGCTGGTGAGGACAATAACTGGGTTTCCATCCAAGCTTATTTATGGGAGTGACGCTGCATCAAATTAAAAGAAACTCAAATGGTGTCTTTTGACAAACCACACTTCATTTCACAAGAGAAAATGACTTATGAGCTTTAAGGAAACTGACAGAGCGTAAGCACGGTTTTATCTCACCGCACAACTGACACCTTTATGAGTCCCTTTCAATATTTTCAAAAGCTGTTAAATAAGCAGACTCCACAATTTCTCGAAAAAGCTGTGCAGAGTGCTGATTACTGTTGTGATAATAAGGCCATTAGCAAGTAATTTAGAGCATTTCAGATACATTTCTTTTTCTTCAGGTAGCATAAATGGCTGTTTGAGTTGAAACATGAAATGAACCAGCCAAGACACACACAGGTACAATAAAATATGTTTACAAATTGGAAATGCAAAAAAAAAAAAAAAAGTTTCTCAAAGGACAATGTACAAAACCTAAGCTAGTCGTGGCAAAAATTCCGGGGTGAATTCCCAAAGAATGGACAGCAGCCACATATTACCATGAATTGTGCATGACTTAAAACTGCTACCTGCCCCGTCTCAAAGTTTGATTCACAAAAGACACTGTGCTAATGATATAACAGCGCAAACATGCCTATTAAGTTTTGCGTCTGAGGGAAATTTGCCCTTTTTTAGACTTTTCTTTTATATCCATGAGTCAAAGTACCAAAGTACAAATATTGCTTTTGCAACAGGAAACAGTAAGTAAAAAAATGGCAGAGAGAAGAAGAAAACTTTTTAGACAGTGAGCTACAGGTCCTGACCTTTGAGGTGCAAAGGCATGCTTAAAACTTCAGGCAAAGAATATAAAAGTGACAGAAAGAAACCTTCTGTTAGTGCTGTTGGTGTTTTCAAACACACCTTCTGACTGTAAAAAAAAATGAAACCTGACACCCCTGTAAATGTGCTTCAGTTACCACCAACTGTCTGAAGACGCAAAAGATTTTACTGTAACTGTGTGGCTGTTAGCACTGACATTTGTGAATGGGACTGTTTTTATTGTGAGGCTCATTTGCACAAAAGGGGACGATTTTGTACCACATGTATGAATATCACCTAATTTAAATATGTGCTAAATTGCACAAGTGCACAGAGACAATAGATATAAAACTAGAATTAGCGCCATGCAGTTGTATGCCTCTGCGCATGTCAAGTTATACTTGAAGTTTATATTCAAGTCTGTGACAATGTGGATGTTTGACAAACATTTTCCTCCAGCAGCACAAAAGAATACAGTCAGCACAGCGTTAAGGTGAACACCCAAAATTAGAGTCAGCAATTTAGTATCTGACCAGATATCTTGTCTTCTGTTCCTGAGATATAACAGTGAACAATGTACAGAAAAGTGTTTTAGCATAATATTACGATGTCACAATGAAGCTGACCTTTGACCTATTAGATATAAAACGTCATCACTTTATCATTTCATCTTCTAGATATTTGTGTGAAATCTTTTCACAGTTAGTGTATTAATTCTTAAATTATGGCCAAAAACATGCTTTGCAAAGTCATGGTGACCTTGACCTTTAACAACCAAATTCTAATCAGTTCAAGTAAAAGTTTGTGCCAAAGTTTGAGAAAACTCCCTCAAGGCCTTCTTGAGATATTGCTTTCACGAGAATGAGATAATCACAAGGTCACGGTGACCTTGACCTTTGAACAACCAATTCTTATCAGTCCATCGTTAAGTCTGATTGGACATTTGTGCCAAATATGAAAAATTCTCTCAAGGTGTTGAGATATCACGTTTACAAGAATGGGATCTATGCAAGTACGGACAACCCAGAATCATAATGCCTCTGGCCTCGACTATTGCTGAACAGGGCAATGTAACAAGGCTAGAATGGACATTTCCATCCAAATCACATTGCAAGATGGTCAGAGCTGTGGACATTTTTATGTTTATGGTACATATTGCAACCACTGTATGTGGCTAACCTCTGTATAAACTAACGTATAAGCAAACCAATTTATAGCAAGTCACAAACTCACTGAGGTGTGGTTTGCAGTAACAACAAAAAAAGCATTCGAACAGAAAGTTTATATTTTCAAGTAATTAATCTGTAAATTGTAAAATATCACTGTAACTGTTATTTCCCTGTTTCCTTTGTTGCAATGAGTTTAATGTTTGTTAAAACATGATGTACTATAGCTAAAGAAAGAGTGACAGCCACTGCTTATCGGGTGCATTTCACCCTTTGCAGGTGTTTTGAGAGTTACACAGTTTCTATTTGTCTTACTTGAGGAGGTTTAGCAGCCATCTATAAAAACTTCTGGTACATTACATAATTATCAATATTCAGACATCTACATCTTTTGATGCCCTTAATGCTTCTCTAAACTGAAAACAGACACATTTCTTTAAGTATATAGTATAAAAAATAAAAGCAAGATAGTGCCCCTTGTTTTTGGATTCATACCATTAATGTGGGAATACTGGGCTGGGGAAGGTTTAAAAAGTATTACACCATGAACAATGTTATTACTCTGCTTTGTCATTGCTCCTGATAGTGTCTTAGAGACCAGAGAGTTTGTTTTTTCTCTCCCGTTACCTTTAAAATGAAGCTAATTTGTCTCTTTGTCCTATGACTCATAAGACAACCATATAAAAGGTGATAACACAGACTCTGCCATCAATACACCTGATAAATCCAAAGCAGTGGATCAACTCTGAACAAAAGGAAGTCAACTTCACTAGCTGAGTAGATGGCAACTACTGAAAAATGAAGCTGTAAATGGAGGGTGGGGGGTGGGCTATTTTTTCTGGATAGATCGAATCAAATCTTGTATATGAGGTGGTGATTTGTGGAGTATAACCCTAATTTTGACCATCCCCCTGAAAGTTACATGTCCCCCAGTCTATCTAAAGATAAATGGATGACCCTGTGTGACCTGCAGCCCAGAGGGAAACGCAGTGCAGTTTCTACTGCGCTGTGCCTCTGAGTGTCACACAGCGAGCGAGAAAAAGAGAGCGAGACCAAAAAAGAGGTTGTTAATGAAGAACTTCAACTATTTATCTCCACCACCCCACCTGTCTCTGCCCCTCTCTCTTCCCCTGTCTCAGCAGGAGCTACGTGATAATGAGGTGTGGTGTTGTCAAAATCACAGCCCGTGCTCATCCATCCAACCTGCTTAGTAAGGGGCATGGCACACCACTGTCTGGCACACACACACGCGCGCACACACACACACAAGGTCAAGAGACAGATGTCACGGCATGCACGCGTGCACACATGCTGACATAGACACATATGGGCGCTGAGTACACACAGACTGGAGTTTATGTGCAAGAACACACACATAATGTACACACACCTGTACAGGTGCACGCACTGTATGAATGTCCTGCACAAACCACACATGTAGGAAAGAGTTGGAGGAAAGCCTTGTCGGTTTTGCTGTTGACCTTTTCGTGTCAGATAAGAGGGTGGCATTATCACTTAATATGGCTGCGTGTGTATGCAGGATATACAGTGTGTGTGTGTGTGTGTGTGTGTGTGTGTGTGTGTGTGTGTTTTAGCAGTGTGTCTCTTAGGTATCTCACCAGAATATGATTGCTCTATTTCTGCTCTCTCTCATCCTACCAGCTCTTCATGTCCTCTGACCCATTTCCCTCATTTTTTCTGAACTTCCTCTTGTTCCCTCCCTCCGTCTCTCCTTTTGTTCGACAGTAACTCCATTCATTCATACACTCTGCCTCCTCGGCCCCTTCTCTCTATCTCTCAGCATATTATAATCTCTCCTTTCCTCTCCGTGCTCTCTCCCTTTCAGGAGGGTGAAGGGTAAGTGAAGATCGTTGGGCCCCAGTGGAGAGGCCTAGACATCGTGGGTGTGTGTGAGAGTGTGTGTGTTTGTGTGCACCCCATCATTGCTCATCTCTGGCAGCCTCGCTGGCTGTTCCCCGAGCTACAAGCTACAGAATAAATACACTTTAAATTACCGCGCACACGGACACACACACCCACACACACGCACCCACACCCACACCCACACCCACACCCACACACACACACACACACACACATCCTGCTCCCTGGCAGCACTTTGCAGCTGTTAAATGAGGGGTCTGGGGAGTTGTGCCGGCAAAGCCTTTGGCTACTCTCACTCTCCTCCTCTCTCGGTGCACTCCAGTCAAACACACACTGGAAAAATAAGCTGTAGTTATGATGGGCACACTGTATTAAGCCAGGATATTTTGATGTTAAATAAATGGGATTCTGCTTACTGAGCATACCGAACCAGGAACATAAAGACACAGTCTGGAGAGACACTGTGAGACTTTCTCCAGAAAGAGAAGTACCGGCTGAGTGGACAAAATGTCAAGACAAGTCTGCGCCTCACATGAACTAGATGAAAAAAAGAACACCTTTATTGAAATGTTTCTTTTTGTGTGTTTGTGTAGAGTCTTTGAGTTGTGAAAAACATAAATGACTTAAGTTTCCTGCATGGGGAGAGTCAGCAAACCAACGGGTATTGCCCCATCCTGTTCCATCTCACCTCCCAGAATGCCTGGGAGAGATTCTCCTATTTTTGACAGAAAATTGATTTTGCCAGTTGCCAGTAATTTAGTCTCCAGAGTTACACATCCATGTCCACAGTGTGTTTGACTCAGGTGATAACTGTAGGTTAATCGGGACGAGCGACCTTGTTCACACTGTCATATTGTTTTCACACTGTCATTTGATACATAGTTATAATAATAGAATAAAGAAATAACAGGAAATGGAAAGGGAAATTAAATGCATCTGAAACTTTATTAAGGGATATTTTAGACCAGTGGTTCTTAACTGGTCTGACTTGGGGACCCACCATCACCCCTTAATGACAAGCCACGACCCAAATCGAGGAAAATGTTCAACTTCTCAAATGTATTTAATGAAAAGATGGTGCAGTTTGAACCCGAGATAGTACAGAATATCACAGTATACTGACACAAAAATACTAATTATGTTATTAACACTATTCAGTGATGTATTCAAGCATTAATCATAAGGCTGACATAACAATCACAACATTTCAGTAACAGCCATTTTTACCGGACTCAGCTGAAATGGCGGGTGTCAGTTAGCATAATAGGGCATTATCGCTGCCTACTGTGGAAGGAGTGTGAATAGAGGTCACTCCACTGCATAAAAAATCCCCTTCAAAATAAAAGCACAGGATTTTTTTTCTAAACATTTTTTTTATTTGCCCAGGAGAAGGCCCGTGACACCACTGAAAATGGGTCTGCGACCTACTTTTGAGTTGCAACCCACAAGTTGAGAATCACTGTTTCAGTTAAACTGTGTGCTTCTAACAACTTGACTGGCCTGCACAGAGCCCTAACCTCCGCCACATCAGAAACCTTGGGGATGAATTGAAACACTGGACGTGAGACTGCAGGCCAACTTCTGCTCTTAAAAATGTCTTGTTTAAAGCATCCCGGAAAAGAGGAAGCACAATAAAGTCAAATCAAATCAGATCAAATCGCAACACCCAAAGTTTTGCAATTAGATAATGTAATGTTAAAGTGTCCACATTCTTCTGGCCATGTAGGACTGCAAATCCTTTGGTATGTGTAAACTAATTCCCTCCATCAATAACTGCCTTTTTTTTTAACCACAAATGTTTCAGGTAGTTTTTATAAATTACCTGAAAGTTCAGATCGAAAAGGGAATGTACCCTCATGAATCTTTTTCAGCATCTCACTTTAGTATGATTTTAAAAATGTCGCCGCCTCCACATTTAGTGGGATTCTGTATTACTCTCTATCTTGTCTGCAGTGGGCGTGGGTGCAGGTGGTGATACCCCTCCCCCCTCCTCCCCCGCTCTCCCTCCCTCTCCACTGTTGCTCTTTATGCTCATTTGACTGCACATGTTAAACCAGTTGAGTGTGTGCAAAAAGGGAGAAAAACTGTGGATTTCAACACGCTTTTTAAATACAGACAAAACAACTAAAAAGAGGACGGCCAGTCTTAACCCTTAAACACCTGGAACAACATTAGTTTTCTTGTGCTGTGTTCTAATGCCTTTTTCAAGCATGTAAACCTCTGAAAACTGAGAAAATTGGTTTGATTTCTTTTAAAAACAGGGAAAAAAAACCATAATGACCAAATGGCAACAAATGTCTTGCAAATTGAAAAAAAAACCTAGTAAAAGGTGACAAGAAAATGTCCTTAAAATTAGTTTGGGGAGGGGGGTTATTAGATATTATTAAAAAACACTGTCCAAAAATGTGCAGAAAACTATAATTATGTATTTAAACTTATATTACCGAAAAAATAGTTTAAATAGCACTTTAACGGGTAATTTTCTTGTTTGTGTTTTTCTTTTCTGTTTTGTCACACATTATCAAGCAATTTCCTTGTAACCTTTTACAAATCTCTTGCAATTTCTTTGTCCATTTCTTTTTAAGTTTTTTATTGCCTTCTTACCAAGAAATAAAGCAGATTTGCTCAGGTTTCAAAGGGTTAAAGGGGACGTTTATCCTCAATTTCTATCAAACGTGGAATGCTACAGTGTCAGATGTTTTTATCGAATTTAATCAAAGTTTAAAATTATGAAGAAATGATGTCAAAGTTATCCCTCTGAGCAAAAAATAACAAAAACAAAAACTATTATGAATACCCTTTTAGCTGATGTCAGCTTGTGATGTATGTCTTTATATGGTCATCAGCTTCAGGCACACTACTGTAAGTGTTTACATTACATAAACTGCATGAAGCTACAAACCAATGCTGGGGAAACATGTAAACTTGGTTGTGGATGTTGATAATTTCCCTATTCCTATTGGAAAATGTCTCTTTGTGTGCAGCTATAGTTTGTTACAGTCATTCCTCAGCTGCAAGTACACTGCTACATGCAGCTACAAGCTAATGTTAGGAAAACATGCTATCTTGGTTGCAAAAGTTCAATTCCCCTCAATTATGGATCATATTCCTGTTGCAACATTTCCAATTGGGAAGATTTTGGTTGGGAAGCTTTCGTGGGTGGTTTTTCACTGTCGTAACTACCGCTGTACTTTGTTAAAGTCATTCCCCTGACTAAAATGCCTAGATAACAAAAGCACAGATACGAAAGACCCGAAAGTACTGACCATTCAGAGTAGACTGGGCTTTTTTGGGAGTTGGGTCTTAAAGAGACAGGTGCCTGAACAACATTGCAGGAAGTGGGTGGATACAGGTGTTGCAGCACAGACTGCATGAGAAATTTTTTTATATTTTTTATTTTTATATTTTTTTTAATATTTATTTTTATATTTTAACATTAAAGTGTGAAAACATGTTCAAGTAAAAAACCCAAAATACGAGTATGACTGTGAAAATGAGCAATATATGTAGGTCCCCTGTAATATTATGTCCACTTGTTTTGGGCTTGAATGCAGAGCATGTAATTGAAAAAGGCTCACAGCCATTGGAAGATTAGTTTCAGCAGTGTTTGTCTCCAAAAACTTCTACCTGTCTAATGGTGGTGAAATAATAATGATGTTAGACAGTGATCTGTCTATTCTTTCTTTAAATATGTATATACTCCAAGTGTGCCAACAGATAAATGAAACAATGAAATCAGACAAAGTGGGATTATGCTGCACGCATGCACGCCCAAACACACACACGCACACACACACGCGCACGCGCGCGCACACACACACACACACACACACACACACACACACACACACACACACACACACACACACACACACTATATATATCCCTGACCCCAGGCTGTCAGTGCATCTTGTCCTCATCCAGCTCTTTGTCCTTCCCACAGTGTAACATCAACTAGGTTAACTGTGGCTAATACGACACAGCATTGCTGTCCACAGTGTCTTGGCTTATCTCTCTATGCATCTATTTCTGTACAGAAATGTCTTGTCCTATGGAATTCCAGAGATCCTACAGGTTACAACATAACAATCAGTGAACCTGGAGTCACTAGGCTTTCGAATTTCATTAACAAAATACTTGTCATAATGTATGTGAGAGGGTGATTTGTGACCAAAATCTCCTACCAACAGTGTGGTACCTTGTGTATTCTAGTACAGAACACAGCCAGATGTTAACAGGACTGCTTAACAACAACAGAAGGGAATAGCCCTTTGAGAATACATGAGGTGGAGCTGTTTGAGATTGAAAACACTCTAAATCACCCTGTCCTATCTTGTCCCATGCACGATCATCATCTTCCCTATTGAACTTTGGTAAAGGTCCAGTGTGTTGGATTTTGGGGGATATTTTGGCAGAAATTGAATATAAGAATTGTTTTTAGTGTATAATCAACTAAAAATAAAAACTGTTGTTTTTTTGTGACCACAGAATGAGCTGTTTATATCTACAATTAGAATGGGCCCTTGCTAATGGAGATTGACATGTTGCACTGCCATATCACTATAGTGGCCCAAAGAGGACAAACCAAATTCTCCAACTGCATTGAGCAGTGTCAGAAAAACACAGATTTTGATGTAAAACGGCATCATTCAGTGTTTATTTGGGGTTTTTAATCACTCGGTTCAATTGTTTTGGAGAGAGAGAGACCTCTGCAGACAATTTGGCTCCCGGTGAAAACCTCTTAAATGTCTGGATCGAACGTTATCAGAGAAAAAAGGTGAGCACACATTAGCACATGCTGGGCAAGCCGCTCATCTCCAACATACCAAACAGCCTTTCGAGAAACACTCATTTGTAATGTGAAACTGCTTTGTTCAGTGTTTTTACCGCTTTAAATCACCAGGTCTAATTGTTTTGGAGATGATGAAACCTCTGCACATAATTCATCTCCCAGGTAAAAATCTTCTGAACAATGAAAAATGAAGGAATCCTAACCAGGACAAGTTTTATCTGGCTGCAATCTGCAGTCCTCGCCGCCTAAATCTTACACACTTCTCCTTTAAAAGAAGAAAAAATGTAAGTGACTCAAGGCTGCAAAACAAAACTTTACACATCCACAAGTCTTGTCTGATTTTTCAAATTATAATGAAGACACTGGCCCTTTCTAGAAATATATGTACCTTGGACTTTAATGAGAAGCAAAAACTAGGAAGCTACAGCTTGTTGAATATTGCTTCTTGTTGCTATGGAAGAAACTTTGGAGGAAAAAAAGCCTCTAGTGTTTTGCAGACTTTGACAGTTTTTTTTTCCTGTAATAGTCTTGCAGAAACTATGAGAAAGCTGTATCCCATAGACAGTGCCTCTGCAGTCACTCCAGGCTGAATATTTGACAGACAGCGCAGAAAACCATCCTTTGAAAATAAATCTGGACCAGTAATGGTTGATTATCAATTTTCATTATCTTTACATATATATAACGACATTTATATAGGTGAATAATTTAACGTGCACATGGAATAAGTGTGAACTCCAGTGGGCACAAACTTCACAAGCAACACAAGGCAAGCATTCCAGCCTTATCAAACAGATTCATTTTTCTTTTAATAACAGCCATTTTTGAGCCTTTGCTTTTGCTGCCCTTTGCTTCAGTGTTTGTCTTTGAGGCATACAGGCTATATTCTCATTTATTAAAAAAGAAAAAGAAAAAAGAAAACAAGCAAAAAAATCAATACGTCCCTCTTCCTCTCATTCTCTGTTTTCTTAAAATCCTCCAAAACAAACACTGTGGTGTTCAGCCAGACTAAGGACAGCTGTCATTGTTAGGAGGTGAAGTTATTAATAAATCTGACGTGGCTATATAAAAGCTCAGGCGGTGAAATAAATGCCTCTCTGGCTATTCTCTGTCACTGAAGTGGGCAGTTTGGCATACAGAGTGAAAGCTACAATGGAAACACATTAAACAAAGTCCCTACCTGAGGCGTTTTTCAGGTAGCCGTTGGCGTCCGTTGTGGTGTACATGACATAAGGACCTGGCTGGTTAACACCGAAAGGCTGCAAAAAACACACATGCAAATATGACATAAAAAAACGGACAAATTTTGATGTTTGTAAGAATATTTTTGTATCAGCTGTCTGTCAGCGAGGGCAAAAGAGGACAGGGAGAAACAGGCAGGGGAGGGGTGACGGAGGAGTACAGAAGACAAGAGAGAGAGTGGGCAGAAAGACAGACAGGCATTTTGTTACCACAGCGACCTTGAGCAGCTTTTTTTTGGTTTATTTTCACTAGGTGACATGTCTGACCTAGCTGGCTTGAATCTGACTGAGCGTAAATGAGTGTGACGGCTGTGTTTTTGTGCGCCTGTGTGGGCGGATGCAGAGGGGATGTCTTATCTCTTCATTACGAAAGGATGACAACTAATGAAGAGATCCGCAGAGCCATCCTTCGCTCTACATCAGCTAATCACGAGCTTGTTACACACGTACACATGCACGCTGCAAGAGAGAGACTTGGCCCTTTATGCTGTGACACTCGGCAGTCGGGTGAGGAAGGAATAGAAATGAGGTCAAAAAAAGTGAGGGAGAGAAAGATGAGAAAGCCACAGAGAAGCAGATTAGTGGGCTCAAAAAAAGATGACGAGAGGAGAGGTGTGACTAAGAGGAAGAGGAGCAGGAGAGTGAAATGAAAAGATAGAGGGGGTGATGGATGGGAGAGGAGAGGAGGAGAAACAGCCGCAAGCTCCACTCGTCTACTGCATTCATCATACCTTTCAGTCAGACAACAAGCGGGTGGAAGAGTAGACAGACAGCAAACCAAAACAACCCTAATACCTGCACCCTCTTGTTGATGTCAAAGCTAATGTGTTTTGCAAAGGGCTTTCCACTGGTGAAAGGTTATATAAGCAGAGATGCTATTGGCTGCCGTATTTGTGTCACATTTTTCTGTCCACCTACACATGATCATCAGACATTAGCTCTTTGAGGGAAATAAAAAAAGCTTACAGCTAACTGCTCTGTAAATTAATGGCTACATTGAAAGAAGCTTTTCACTACTGAAAATATGATCTTCTAATAAAATTAGGCTGTCTATGCAGTAGAGAGACGCACGTACTTATGAAATTGGTGCTATATGACCAGAAAAAAAAAGAGAAAATGGGTTGTAGCAATCGATTTTGCTCAAGAAGTAAATAACCTACAACTACCATAATGCACTGCAACGACCAGACCAACAAACGCTCCTGCTGGTGGGTGACGACTAAAAGCATGTCCCTTTTGACCAGGGCCCTAAGAAAGCAGTGACCACTGGTGGTATTGTAGCTAAAAATCCCCTGTGGTCCAAAAGGCATTTTGCCCATTGACCTCCATTATAGAAGAGATGTCTGTAAAACTGCTGGCAGGACACCTCAAACTGAAAACAAGGTAATTTATTATTTCTTCTACTATGAATTTTTGAGTGCTTTTCAGTGGAGGTTTTGTATTTGTGAAATTTTCCTCAAGCTGAAGAAAGTGATTGAAAAATCTGTGACATCATCATGATGTAAAGTCTATGAGTTGAGCAAAACCCGCAGTGGGAGAAACACTACTGCACATAGTCAGTGGTTTTAGAGTTTGATCTCAGTATTTTCAGCAACCATTTTTACAACTTAGGAAACAGTATGGCACCCTAATCCTTTTCACAAAATCTCATATTACAGCCAAACAATGCACAAAAATATGTTGAATATGTTTCTGAAAACATTTTAGGCCAAAAATAGGTAACACAGTAACATAATCTTGGTTTATATTTGATCAGCACTGCCTAGTTTTAGTCTGACTTTGAGAGAAAGAGTGAGAGAGGGGTGGCTCTCTATTTCTCCATCTACTTATTCTGTGTGAACGTGGTGGCGGGCATACGTGAATGTGAAGTACAATCTGTAGTTCGAGCAACAGCCATAGAGACAGTGAAAAATGTATTTTCGAGCTAAGAGATGAGCTTAGCTTGTTAAAAATCTGTTAAAAGTCCCTTTAACTCCAAAGAGCTCATGGTTTTATAAGCAAAACCTTAGATCCCCTTTACACAGACAAAATGACACAAGTTGTACAACAGTGGTTGATCTGTATGTATGACTCTCCTCCTCACCAGGTTGGACGCAGGTCAGAGGCTGCCTGGCATTGGTGAACTGGTGTTACTACCAGGACTGAAAATTAACTCAAAGACATACGTTTGAATGTCTTTTAACCCACTCCCCACGAAGACAGAGAGAAAAAAAGGAAGAGTCCGAGAGAGCGAGAAACAAATAGAAAGTGTGCACGCATTGGCAATCAGAGGAAGAGCGCAGAAAGACGGACAGTGAGATTACACCGAAACTGGTAATTATTTCAGTAGCTCATTGTCATTCTCAGATCTATCAGTAAAATGTTTGAACTGCAATGCAGAGCGGAGTCTTTGCTAACAGTAAGACGCAGGACAGCTGTGTTGTGAATGCATCTAATGTATGGATCAGATGCATGTCCATCAGACCTGCAACACACGCACATCTGCCATCTGAAAGGGGAATTCTGCAACTTTACTAGGAGCTACAGCTGTTGGATGATGTAATAGAGTAGAACATGGTTTATGGCGCTCATCTTCTTCAATCTCTTTGTTCAGTAGTTAGGCCATGTCTAAACCGACATTATAACTGTCCAATCAAATACATGCAAGGACACATTCCAGGTAGGCACATTCTGAATGCAAATGGCATATTTCTATTGTTTATGATTGCTGAGATGGAGGATAAAATAATTGCTGCTGTGGGTTATAAAATCCTCCCTCATATGAACTGTTTTGAAGTGTTTTGACATCTGATGAAGCCCTCAAACTTATGATCAATTAATCAAACTGGGAGAATAATTATACCCACATCATATACGTTCAAGGCTATCAGAAAACAGCGTATATGAAGGAAATAAGTCATGCCTGCACACAGACTCCATGCTTCAAAAATAATAATTGTGACAATGTTTCACCCTACTTGGATCTTTTCCACATCAAGATGTTTGAAAAGTTCGAAGGGACAAAGAAAAATAAAAAAAAAGGAAAAAAAAGAACAAGCACACACAACATAGAAGGTACTGACTGTTTTCTTTGCCAAGCTTTTGTTAATCAAACAAAATGAAGCTCAAGGCCAAGGACCACTGTGAAAGGAGTCAAAAGTTAACCTTGTTGAAGCTTGTCTGTATCAAGCTGATAAGCTCTGTCTGGCCTCATCACGCAGACATAAAGCCTTGGATCCCTCATAAACTTCAAGAATGTGAGCAGATGGTAAACTATGACAGATACCTGTTATTGTAGTACAAACCCAGTCTCAGCAGAGACCATTACTGTCAAAGTATCCCTGAACAACACCAAAAAGCAACAAACCCCAAAATCTATTTACCAAGGACAGGAGCTGGAAAACAGGCACACCTGGCTTTTATTTGCCCCTGTGCTAAAAAAATTCTTACACTGATATTTTATTGGAAAATGCTCACGACAAGGAAGGGCACGAGATACAAAAAGTAAGTGTGGGCGACTGACTTTTATGATGAAGGTCTGCCACTCATCTCCAACAACAAAAAGCGAACCAGGGAGGGTAAGGTGGAAATCACTAGCTATTTTATTGCATGAAAACAACCCTCATATATTTTTGTCCTTTACATTTTTAGTACTTTTTTTTAAGGCTGCACAAAAAAAACGGTACTTTACATATAAAGAGGAGCTTATACTGCCTTACGGCTCAAAAACACATCACCCATTCAAATCCCCTTCCCTAATTTCCTGAATAAAGTTGATCCTCCATATAGACATGAAGTTTGGCCAGCAGTCAGGATATTTCAGCCTATCGCTCTCTGTACTTGCTGAAAAAAAAGGTGCTGAGTACGGACTCTGGAGGACGATAAAGCTGCATGCATGGATAGATAAGTGGAATGGGTACGAAGACAGAACACTCAGACAGAGACACACCTGGTCAGAGTGGTCAGTGCTCAGACAGATAAGAAATAATTTAACTTTTCTATGCTGTCATTAGAAAAGTGGACAAATAAAGACAGTGTTCTTACCTTGACATCTTCTGAGAGGCCGCTGAGCACTGAGGAAGACAGAGAAGCAAGAGTTAGACATGTTGCTCAGTATGTGTTATATGTCTAAGATTACTCTGCGTCTATACAGAATCTATGTTGTAGGTATGGCGCTCATTCCATACAAAGTCAAATCAAACATGTCCTCCTGTTTATTGCTGTAAAATTCAAGATTCAAGATTCAGTACTTTATTGCCATATCAAAACAGTTGATAGGAATGTGACTCAGTACAGCTCTTTAAAAAAAAGTCAAAAAGCCCCAAACACATTTCGCAGACAGCAAAAACAGTTGAAGAAATATAGATTCATACTAAAAGTCAAACCTTCAGTATCATATAGAGAATAATAAGAAAAAAAAGTCCCTAAAGTGCATATGCTGCTACATCCATTTCTTTTTAAGGTGCTTGCTTGCTTTTCCTATCGATACATATTCTTGAGGGTCAATGTTCAAGTAGCAAATTGGCTCAGTATATATAAAAACTAAAAACCATTTCCCTCAATGAAAACTAAGCTTTTCTTTCATTTTATTTCGCAGATTAGAAACAAATTGTGAAGATGATAAATTTCCCCCTGAAAAAGAAAATAAATAAATAAATAAATAAAAAATAGAATATTGAGTCCTGTGTGTTTTTGTATTGTTACCTTTGTTAAATATTGCTGTTCGTGTCTTCATATAAGAAAAACGGTGCTATCCGCTAGGCTCAATCATGCGATTTAAAATGTCATAGGCTTATGCTGATAATGTTAGCATGTTGTATTCGTGGGGTGACATGTCCAGCAAAAGTGTTTTCTCTGCGAACATTACGAGTTATAATGGAGTCACATTTTGTCCTTGTGTTTGGTGTGTTTTGGATCAAACAAGCTTAAGTCTACTTCACAGAAACTCAACACAGTGGCATAGAAACTCCACCAGCTAGTGTTATAGAGTTGTAATTGCAGAGCAACACAGACACACCAGGGCAGTATACATGCTCACAACAGAATAGGTGTAAGCTACGGTACAACTAGAAATCAGCCATAACACAGCGCTGCCATGCCCTGAGGGCCACCAAATCAACCTTTCTGCCCTCTTTAGGAGGTTAACTTGAACAGAAAAACCTTTGTTGCACAATGACACAAGTTCCACTGTGGCTGGTAGTCAAAATACAATAATCAAACTCATATTAACTGTGCTTAAGCGTTCCTCACATATAATTGAACATTCTTTCCTGCGTGCTAGGTGAATATGGACAAGATGGACAACCAAAGAAAGCGGGGAGGGGAGGCTTACAAATAAATTGCCAGCAATGAGAAACATAAAAAACAAATGTGCATGCTATTAACGCTGTGAGTGTGCGCGTATATGTGCGTACTAAGAAAGCCTTTCACTTATTTGTGTGTACAAGCGGAGAGGACAAAATCCGCTGAATTGCTAATCAGTCATTAGAGAAGTGACTTTATTAGCATACTAATAGGGTCCTGGGTCTAGGTTGCCTTGATTTGCCTGATGGAGTCATGCTGAAGCCCAATACTCTGATAATAAGGTCTGCACCCAGCACGGTACTAAACAGCAGCCAAACTCAATGCACCTATTCACAAGAAACATCACAGTGCCCCCAGCGCCATCCTGCACACAGTGTGTGGATGACGCCTTCGTATGAAATTGTTCAGCACTAATTTGCTACAAACATGTTAATCAGAAACATTTACTGTACGCATAGCCTCAATAACCCACCTGAACAACAAGTGGGCACTGTAATTATTTTCATGGTTTTCTGTTATATAAAGACTCTTTAAAATGGGTTGCTATAGTACACTAATGCATTGGCAGGTGAACATTGACCCTGACGTCACTCTGATATTTATAACAAACTGCAATGCCCCATTACATATCTCCATTCATTTAATTACAATTGATTCGTGTCCACAGCTCCACATTCACTCATCAGTGTGGTTCCTCTATTTATTCTTCCACACTATTAAGAATATTTATAGAACTCTGCTACACACCATTAAGCATTAATAAAAAAAAACTATTAGAAAAGGCTTAAACACAGCAGGTCTAAAGGGCAGTCTGCACCGGCAGTGTTTTATGAAATGCTTCTGCAGTGTTATCTAACGGAACAAATACGCTTCTGTTTCTACAAATGTGTCAATTCACAACATCTCAGAGAAGAGCTTGTGTCAATACGCAGCCGACCTACCTGCCCACCTGTGCAGTATAGGAAGCCATTCAACATCACACAAATCTGCAACCCTCTCTATGTTTTTCATTTGTGAAGCATATCTGCAACAATCAACCTCCAGTTTCACTATGAGCCTTTAAACTTCATGATAGACAATTTGATTAGCAAACAAAATAAAAGTACTTAATAAATGAATGATATATAAAAATGCCACTTTTCTTTCTGTTTATTTTCATGTTGCACACTTGATAATTATTTTTAACATTTAGGATGCCTGGCTGCATGTTCATGGGTAAAATAAAATTTGGTCCCCAAAGGGTGACTTCTCCTTTATTGATATTCTTAGGTTTTAAATTAGTAATTTTGAATTGTTTGCCATTGAGTGCAGATATTGAGGAAAGTGGGGAGAATGAGGGGGTATAACATGCAGCAAAGGGCTGCAGCAAAGGCCTCAGCCTATATGTGGCGCACACTCTACCAGGTGTGAGGTGCTGATCTCTAACTTTTCATCTTGACCACTGATCAGGTCAAAAATTTAGGCCAAAAACCTTGGTAACGATCAAACATCTACAAAACCAGTCTCAGCTGTTCTTTGTGTTTAGTGCTAATTAGGGGTGTCCCAACTCAGAATATACACAGTGGGATCTTATTTGTTAAGTCTGCTTTACTCATTGATCCTTATTCTCAGTTTCCATTAATTCATAATATAAGGCATGCCATCCAGTGCTGTTTGCTGTGTGCTGAGGCTGCATGTTACTCTGTGTGTTCATTGGTGCCGCAGTGGAGCTGTCCATAGTACTGAAAGGGAGCGGAAGAGATCGATAGACAGACGGACAGAGCACATCAGTAAGTTTGGTTTTTGCTTTCTTTCCCTTGTTGTAAGCAGAACTTGTAACTTTCTAGAGAGAGAGCGAGAGAGAGAGAGAGAGAGAGAGAGAGAGAGATGCAAGCCACAAAAAGCTGTTTCTACACACCACCCCCTGTTTATTTTGACAAAGAACTGTCATCATCACTTTCTTATGAGTGCTCTGATTAATACCTAGTAAATAAATAGGTTATATCATTATCTATTGGGAGAAACCAACAGTTCGATGTAAAATCAGACATATAGCCTGAATTGACTGATCTTTTGTTTTGTGACCATATTTTTCTGCAACAATTCGACTGTGACAGGCAGTTGAATCAGGCTCCTCAGATTGAATTGGCAAATAGTGGACTATTAGAGCTCCCCCCTTGTGCTAATTAGCAAATGGTAGCCTGCTAAAACGATAAACTAGGTTGGTCAAAATCAGCTGTGGCTCAAGAGGTAAGGTCGTCCTCTACTTTAAAAGGCTGGTGGTTCGATACCTGGCTCTTCCAGTCCGCATGTCGAAGTAACCCTGGGCAAGATGCTGAACCCCAAATTGCTCCTGATTACCGTTCCACTTGTATATAATTGTGTATGAATGTATAAAAACTGAATAGAAGGCAGCACCTTGTATTGTAGCCTTGGTTAGAGGTGTATGAATGTTAGTGTAAGTAGTGTAGGAGCACTTTGAGTGGTCAACCTACTAGAAAAGTGCTATGCTAGTGCAAGTCTATTGGCCATCAACCTGTTCAAAGCACTGTGCCCATGTACAACATCACTGTATGACTATATTACATAAGATGACTGCTCGCACTGGATTGTCCAAACTAATTTTGACCGATGATGTTAATGCTGTATGCAAATGCGATGCTGGTCCAGGGTTGAGGACTGCATTGCATCATTTTTTTATGCTCTGAGCCTTGCACTCGGTAACCCTTCTGCCATCACTTTGTGTGAATAAACAAGAGGATTTTTTTCTTTTAAGCTTTGATATAAAAAGAAATGGCGTACGTGTGGCAAGGGCAAATTTGCTGCTTTGAAGTTCACAAGCTTATTAATTATATGCCTGAAGCAGAATTCAGATGGAGCACCCATCAAAGACAAACATGTGTTCCTTGACCCTGACTGACCACACTGCGTACATGCTGCTACTTAACATCCTTGATAAACAGGTTTAATTTCATGAGGGAAAAAAACACTTTTATTGCTTAGCGAGGCCCTGAGTGTTGCCGTTTAACATTGCTTTTCAAAGCATGTTTAGTAATCACACAGGTATTCCAAAAACAGGGCTAGAAAATGTTTTCAAGTCAAGGATATCAAAACAGGCCTGCAGTGACCACAGATGATTCATAATCTAATGAGAATGTAAAACCTTCAGTAATTGCTTTGTACTGTATTCCTTTTTGCTGTGGGTATAATGTATGTCAGAGAGAAATCTGAAACCTCTTAAATGACTGCAGTTCGTGCTCAGAGCCCAAGGCAGCTATCCGAGTGTCCTACAAGTTGAGTTAAGTTTAATAAAATAAAATAAAAACATCAGGTTGTTTTATTATTTATAAGATCAAAGCCTTTAGCAGTGGCGGTGAAAGTCTGGCCAAGTGCACCAAAGTGATCAGAAAAAGCTCTGCATGTAATTATATTGCTTGTCAACTCTGAGCAAACACCACATCATCACATCACTTTGGCTTTGGCTTTGGACTAAAGTCACTGATGAAGGCTGCAGATGATCAATACATCTTGTTTGAATTTCATGCTGTTTGGGGTCAGGCTACAGGCACCACTGTCAGTGAAACTGTAAATCAATAATGCAGAAGGGTTAGACTGTCATTTGTTTGAAGTCAGTCTCATTTGGGATTATAAAGAAACAGTACACAGGGTATATAGCAGGACTAAAAGCCACTGCACAATTAGCACATAGCACATGCCTTTGGTGAAAAAAAAACTAGCAAAACTATATCAAAACATGAGTTTACAAACTCTCACACAACCCTTGCAGATTAATCCAGGTCTCATTTATCCATCTGTTTGCTCAATACTTCATAAAAAGACAGCCATTTTCAACAAGGAGCTTAAATGAAAGTAAAACTTATCTACACTCTCCAAAGCCAGATTCCGTTGACAAATACACTAATTTTACCTCACTTAACACAGGAGCTTCCTGCATCAGTAGTTTGTTTATGTTATTGTGTGACTTTTACTGAATCAAAACAAACGCTTTAAAACACAGAAGTCACACAATAACAAAAAATAACTAACTGATTGAGGCAACGGGAGACCAGCAGCTCCCATGTTCAGTGAGGTGAAATATATAAATAAGACTTGATTGTACTGCTAAAGTTGTGTGAAAGTTTGTTAATGTATGATTGTATGGTTTTGCTGCTGTTAATGCCTATTAACTTCAGTCCATTTAGAATTTTATCCATTTTTGGATTCTTCGATCAGTTAAGGCAGGTGACAACAATGTCTTCCTCACAAATTCAACCTAACACTGTGTCATTTTGGGGATGAAGTACTCCTTTAAGAGCCAAGATTAATGTATTGATTTCTATTCTCACACACTGGACAGTAACCATTTGCACTTCAACAGTTTTCCCTCTTTCAATCTTTAGAATGCATCTTGAGCAAGACTTAAAATAATCTTGAAAATGAAATGAAAATGAAATGAAATGATCTTACAAAACACCTGATGAAAGACGTCGATGCACAAAGGGACCAAGAGGACAAAACAATGTCACACAGCTTGAATATAAATTGTATGTCACAAATTATTGTCAGGACACTCTCTTAGTGGGAAACAAGAGAGATGAAGCATTTACTGTCACTTAAATTGACATATTTAAGACGAATTAATGTGAATGGCGATCTGTGTTTGGGTGATTGAAAACAAAACGTCAGAATTTAGAGACATTTTAATTTCCAGCATAGATGTAATAAAACTAAATCACACTTGGCACCCCATGGTAATAACACTGTCGGAGCGCCCTAGCCTCATGTCAAACTGTCTCTCTCCTTTTTATTTCCTGTCAAATGTGAAACACCCAATAAAGTCCAAGTCAAAACCAAAAAAGGAGGCACTTTTCGTCTCTACGCATCCACTGAAACTCCTGAATGTAAGGTATGCGTGACAATAGAGAAATTAATAAATGTTATCAGTGAGACAGGGACACACACACATGCAACATTAGGAATTCCATGACATGAAATCACTGATGCATAAAGAGAAAGAGGAGAGAAAAAGAGAGACGTAAACTGCATGAATGCAGAAGTCCTTCACAACTCAGTGGGCACGCCGTCGCTCCAGGAAGTAGATGAGTCGGGGCGGGCATCTGTGTGTGTGTGTGTGTGTGTGTGTGTGTGTGTGTGTGTGTGTGTGTGTGTGTGTGTGTGTGTGGGCAAGTCTGTAACTACACTCAAGAGAGAGGAGGAAACTGAAATTGAGTGTTGCTTCTGTGAGGCCGCTTTGTATTTCATACTTCAATCCTTGGTTGACATGTAACAAGCACATAACAGCTCTTCCATGGCCAAAACAAGTTCCCTGGAATAGCTTTCGCACATCCAGTAGGGAGCAGATTTTGTCTCTTGCTAATACAGCAGTCTCTCTATCTTACACACACACACACGCACCGCACAGCCAAAACAGCCTCTGTGGGACTGAGCTAGCCTATTTTCTAGTGTAATATTAAGACTGATGGCAGCTCCTTCGCAGGACTAACCTAATAAAGTGTTGGATGAACTGGTCGGTGTAGTCTGTATGGGCCTGTATGTGTGTTTTCATCATCGTGACAATGAGTCAACCAGTGAGCAGCCTATCTTGAATACTGCTTTTAGGTGTGTTATCAAAAAAAATCAGCAGTCTCCGTGAGCAAAATAGCCCTCGTGTGATTGGCTGTGGATGGGATAAAAATACAGATAGCATGTTTAAGTCTTCATGAGAAATTATAAATCGTAGATCGTAGACAAAACATTGCAATAAAAATGGGAAGGTGAAGTTTTCCATACCTTAGGAAGGAAAAAGAAAGCTTGAGTGAATTCAATATTAGGGCTTTGATTTAGTTTTAACTTGGTAAATTGGACATTAAAATTATTATAAGATTTATGATTCAGTTTAGGGGTAGAAATTATAGAGTTCTACCTAGTCTCAAGTTTGAAATAAGGTTATTTTTTAAAATCACAACAAGTGACAGGTGTAAAATGTTTAATATTGGAGGACACACATAAGGACACATCTGTTTAATATCTCAAGGACACATCTCTTCCAGATCAGAGCAGATAGTTATATACAACAATTGATTTATGAAAACTCTTTGGTATACACACTGGGATTCTTGATCAAATACACGTGTCAGGGTGTTTCAGCTGTTTCGTGCCTATTTACAAGCAGGGACTCTGAACTGGACAAATTAGGCCAGTTGCCATGGGAATCCAGCTGTGTGGTTCTCAAACACTGCTGAATACACAGACAGAGTGCTGGCCTCCTGCTAGGAAACTAACATCCCAAAGGAGTGATTAACTAGCCTGTGCAAGATTAACCACTGCATCCCAATTAAGTACTTATTTCTTCTAATGCAGGCAGTTTAAAATATGCACTGGCCAGTCAGAAATTGTGTGGAAGAACACTTGTTTTTCCAAACAAACAAAATAACAACCAAGATGTTTCTACAGTGTTTAGGCATCTTGGTCTGTGGCAATTATATCAGATTGACTCAGAACAAAACTCTGGAAAACACAGCAGATGCTTTTGCCCAGAACCTGGTGAGGAAGAAATATTTGGTTTACAGAAACGCAGCTCTCAGTGTAGGTTTGTGGCTGATTTAATAAAAAGCAAAAGTAAGATTCTATGACCAGACGATAATGTGATCAGTATGTCGGGCCTTTTTACGGGCCGTATTTAGTGACAGCTTGATGACAGCTGCTGTAACTCAGATTGAAAAGACGAGGCACACTGATGGCTTTGGATGAAAATGCATCACTTAGTGATATACAGTGGTCTGTACTCTTAATCCGTGCTGCCAGTTTGTGGTCTGGGACACTGAAAATCAGGCCATTTCTCACCACTAAAAACTCATGGGTGTAGAGTGCTTTACTGTTATTACTGATACTAAATGCCGTGGGTGTTGTTTACAAGTTTCAGAAATGTGGCAACAAAGATTCCTTACAAATCTACTTATTCAAACTCATCTATGCATATGTCTCCCACATTGCTCAGATGGTCGCTCATGTATGAAATGCAGGGAATAAAATTAGCTGTTTCTTATATTCTGTAAAACAAACCCTTCTTGTTAAAGACTGCCAGGTTTAAAATGAATTTTCTGAAATTTGATGTGTTGACATTAAATATTAATGAGTTGCTAGCTTTGATTTCAAGCAATCATTTACATGCCCAGGTGATAATTTGATCTTTCTCATGAAGAGCAGACAGGAGCTTGAAATCTTGCAGAAACTAAAACCTGCATTAGGTTTGGTGCTTTCATCAGCTGGTATTATATATATATATATATATATTGTTGACAGAAAATTTCAATGATCAAATTTAAAATACTAACTACATTCTTAAAAGGTCTACTTTATGAGAGAGAAGGATCAACATATTTGCTTTCTCTCATTATTATCTGATTACATCTTATTAAAATACAAATTTAAAGAAATGTTAATTGTTTCACTTTTGAAATCAAAAAACAAAAAACAAAAACAAAACCCACATTCTCATCTGAAGTGGTCACATATCGCCACTTTGTCAGTGGACTTCCACAACTACATACAATGCGTGACATATCCGCCTGCATCTACTCTCTGACGTTCTGGGACGCAACCTAAGCTGGCACGTCAAAAAAGCACAAGGTTAGAAAAACATCACGGAGAAAGTGAACAACAGGCTCCCAGGTGAAAGTCTGGGGTTTGTTGGAAACATCCACCTCCCTTCCAAATGCCCTGGGGACTTTCCAGTTTCATATTTTATGTAGTTACTAACAGCGTTTCACTTTGACAGCGATCAGCGGTGTGTCATATGGCCGGGACAGGTGCCATCTAGCTGACCAGAGGCGTATCAAAAAACATTGAAAGGTTCCGTCTGTGTTACAAACTGTCGCTGCCCATTGGTGTATCACACTGTCACAAAAGGTGGCTTTTGGCTTTCTGCTGTCTGATGCCAAAATTACTGAAAAAGCAGTGGTATTTTACAACTTCGGAATGAGAGTGGGCGCATTATCCTTTCTTTCCCTGTCTCCCACATTACACACACACACACACACACACACACACACACACACACACACACACACACACACACACACGTCACCTCATGATGTTTTTCTCGAAGGTCGAGGCAAAAGGGATATATTTTCACCTATTCGACTTCAGCTCAAGGTTGTGAAAAGCTATTAAGCATGGTGTGGACTGTGTTACATAAGAAAACATTGATTTGTGAAAGATATGATTGACCGTGTTACTTTATTGATCCCTACATCCTGCACGATTGCTATTGCACACGTGTAATTTAACAGGGATGAGAAAGAAGAGAGATGGCTCACTCCCTAGGCATAGTTTACATATTTTGTCATACTGGTGTATCAGATTGATGTACGCTGAGGCACTTGGAGGTTGTCTCTGGGCTGGATGTGGCCTATGGGCTGCCAGTTTAAAAGGCCTGCCTAAGATTTTGCAACACATATAGAGGTAATTTCATGGGAAATAATTTTATAACTACATCCAAAAGTATTTTTTGTTTTTGTAATAGTAGATGCTGAAATTACATGTTTAGCTTTATATAGCTTTGTTAACTTTGTGTATGATGTGTGACAGAAAGATTGCCTTTATTTGGTCGGAGCCTCACCTGTAATTGTATCCTCACTGGCACTCTAAAAAAAGAAACTACAGGGAGCCATGGTAACCACACGTCACAACGTGGTCCTGAGCTGTTAGGTCAACTGACGTCATACACAGATGCGCATATACATAAAGAGCAAAATGCGATGAGCAGACCCTGACGGGGAAACATGACATGCCATGTCAGCTCTAGTGGCTACAAGTGAGAGTCAACGAGAGTTAAGCAGACCAACGCTATACACGCAAACACACTGACACACAAACACAACAATCTGACAGCTGAGCAGCATTTGCTCTGAGATGCTCATCACTTCTCATTGTCCTCAGGCTGCTTTTGCTGACTGCAGGGCTGCTTGCAGAAATGCATGGACACAAAACACAGCCTCGCTCCACTCCATATACACTACCACACACACTGTGATTGACAGTGAGCTGACATCTGGTCTTAACATACCATCTCCAAAAATGACCACCTGCTAAAAGCTTTGTTATCCATGTTACAAGGCGATATGCAGTATTGTTACATATGGTATGTACAGCATGTACTGCACAGAGATTTGGCTTATCTGTCTGGTAAATGAAAGCCTTTGTTGCATTAAACATTTGGGTTTTATTGTGGAAGCTCTGCAATAAAAAAGGACATTTAATCGTTACCTAACAAAATGTCTCCCGTTAAGCTGGTTTCCCCATGTGTGCCTGACTGAAAACTAAAAAAAATATCCTTATCCACCCTCATTAGACATACTTTAACAGCTATTGTTTTGTCTAGTCTAAGTGTAAGTAAGACAAGGCACTGCACCTCCATGGGGATTCAAATCCCACAGGGAGCCCGGCCTGTTCAGTGCTCACTTTGGGTCGCATCATTATAACATTGTTGTATGCCCACTGCCCCTGAACAGCTGGCAGTGGCTTCCACAGTGTTTCACTTTCGGATGAACGCTACAAATGCAATGTGACCACCGAGTTAATTAGCTATATCAATTAGAATAAAGTTTAACATCCTCACAGAGGCTAACTGTCTAGAGAGAACATGTTCTCCTCATCCAAAATGGTTTTCGGTTGGCAGCACATTACAGTAAAATCACAGCTGTGCCATCTCTCTTTTTTTTGTTCCATGATCAAATACGCTTTTGAAAACTTACACAGGAAAATTGTACATCAAACATGATGCATAAAAAAAAACAAACAGCATAATCCGAATCTGAATTATCCCAGTTTCCTGGAGCTGTAAAAGACAACTGACTGGCCTGCAGCCCTGGGTCATGCAGGTTGATGTCAGCCTTAGAAACACAGCCCACGTTTCCTCTGCTGTTGTGTGTGTGCTTGGTAGGCTACCTGGGACTTTACTAGAGTTAGAGGCATTGCAAATGGCAGCAGAGTAAATGTTTTGAGGTAATTGAATTAGCTTTCAGAGCCATAAATCAAATAATATAACTCAGAATTAGGTGCTCAAAGTTGTTTTCATCCTTTAATCCACTATATATAATTGTTAATTAGTCCATCTTTGGGCTCTTTCAATTCTCAGTGGATGTCGTCCGCACTACTGAATTTGAATTTGATAAAACATAAAATTGATATAGGCTGACTTTTCAAGTACAATGGTCTCCTTTCTGCTGCTGGTATGTTAGGTTGTAAACTTTCAATTTTTCTTCCACAGAAAACAACTGAAGCATGACTAGTGGCCATTTTTACACCATATTGGAGTTCCATCATCAACTAGAATTACTACTTTTTGGTTCTATGCCCCTTTGCACCAGTCAAGTTGCACTTAGTATACATACATGTTTGTGAAAACATGGATGCTTGAAACACATCTTCACCTGGTAGCATCGAGGATCTACACAATTAGCACCGTTTCAAGGTGGACATCCAAGATTACTGCCATCAGTCCAGTGTCTGACCAAATGTCTCCCCCTCTGTTCCTGAGATATAACGCTGAATAATGGCCAGAAAAGTGTTTTTGGAGAGGTCACAGTGACATTGACCTTCCATTAACAAATTCTCATTAGTTTATTCTTGACTACACATGAATGTTTGTGCCAAATTTCAAGAAATTCCCTCAGGGTATCGGAAGATAATAAGATGAATGTAAGGTCACATTGCCCGCTAAAATCTAATCAGTTCATCAGTGAGTCGAAGTGGACATTTGTAAAACTTTCCTCAAGGTGTTCTTGAGATATTGCATTTACAAAAATGACAAAAACTAGTTCACAGTGACCTTTGACCTTAAAAATCTAATCAGTTCATCTTTGAGTCCAAGTGGATGTTTGTGTCAAATTTGGAGAAATTCCTTTGAGGAGTTCTTGAGACATTACATTCACGAGAAGGAGACGGACGGTTGGGTGGACGGACAGAAGGACAACCCGAAAACATTATGCCTCTGTCCATTACTGCTGACACAGAGGCATGCAAAGCACATGGGCTGATGTATTCCTGCTATTTCGCTTTTGGGCAAAAGGGGGGAAACATGACAAATGTTCTGGGAGAGGGATTAGAAGATATTGTACTAAAACAAGAAATATGAATTACTGCTTCATGTAGGTGATGAATAAAATGGCTGTAAATGTAGTCTAATGTGCTGTATAGCTTGCTTGTTGTCATATTTGCAGGCAGAGCCATGATGGCTTCAACTGTCAACATAAGCTGGTGCAGGATGCTATTTTGACAAACATGGGAGCGGGTGCTCCCACTCAGCTGTCTTTGTGTGTTGCTGCAGACACTGAAAAAGTATTCACACCAATCTGAATATACAGCCTCCAGTCAAATCCTCCTCCGGACGACAGAGCCACACTGAATGACTTCATGTAAATCGCCTCGTTCTCATTTGAATGAAATGAAAAGAGGGAATAAAAGACAGCTCTGAGTGACTGAGACTGCGAGAGTTGGAGGGGAAGCAGGAGGACAGGAAACGAGACATTTGGTGAAGAGAAACAAGAGAGGAGTGAAGGCAGGATGAGGGCAGGAGGAGAGGTGAGAGCGAGATAAAAACAGACGGTGGAGAGGGTTAGAGGGGAGGAAATGAGAGAGGCAGGAATGAGAAAAGATGGGAGAAAGAAAGAGGAAAGGGGAGAAGAGCAGAGGAGAGGAAGAAATGTGGAAAGAGGAAAATAGAGAGCTGGATATGGTGGAGGAGGAGGAGAGATGAAAGGAGAGGTGAGGAGTGGAGAGAGGAGAAGGCAGTATGTGGGCCTGAGAAAAGCTCCCAGATGTTTCTCAATGCAGCTAATCTGCATCCTAATAAGTGAGCAGGAAACTAATCAACTCATACAGTTCTGCCTGCCACTCTTTTCCTTCACACCCCCCTCCCAACACATACACACACACACACACACACACACACACACACACACACACACACACACACACACACACACACACACACACACACAGAGATACCCCCTCCCACTCCCCATCATTTTATCTTTCTTTCTAATTTTGGAGTTTATGATTTCTCCCATCTCCTCCCTCCTCAGCAGTAATCATCCATCCATCTGTCCACCCCGTAACCAATTTGTGCCTCATTGTGTCTCACAGCTTAAAGTGGAACCATTTTGCTTTGTGTAAGACTTAATAGCTCCATGCATGTCCCTGTTATGTTTCTGGAAAAACTGAACACTATATGAATAAACAAAAGGCATATGTGTATCATATGTACATGTCTCTTCAATGACGGGGTCTAAAAGAGACCAGTGGACAACCGACCCAAACCGGAGCCAGAATTATGAAACTTACTTAATTACTTAATTTTCATTCACACCCAGTCCAGATAGACCTGATCCAATGTGTTTGACCTGAACAAACCCTAAAGGGGTGTCAACGCCAACACTGGCAGCATGATGAATGATTCACTGTGTTCAAAATGAGTCGCAAAACATGTCATTGTCAAACTCTGCCTCACTTAAAAAACAAAAAACAAAACAAAACAAAACAAAACAAAACAAAACAAAACAAAACAAAACAAAACAAAACAAAACAAAACAAAACAAAACAAAACACACACACACACACACACACAAAACAAACGTATGCATTTACCTGCAATGACATGATTGCAGCTGATTATGAGTCATACAGACACGAAACCCACAGCTATACAACAGGACCCAGCATGATCCGATGATCCGAAAAGAATCAGTATAATTCATACTTGACTGGCTTCAGTTGTGGGACAGCTCTTTGCTGCCATTCACACAATCACATGACTATCATCTTCTGTTGACTGGCTGCTGAATGTCAAGGAAGAAGGACCTAATCTAATATGAGCCTTGCAGGAAAGGCAAGGAAAAACTGGTGTGCTACAGAATGGTAACGATTAATGGTTAATAACCTTTAGCAAATTAACTAAAACAATTGGTGACCTGAGAACGGTCATGGGTTAATGATGCAACTCACCATGTTCACTGTCTTAGATAAGCATTTTAGCATACTATCATTGGCTTATTATCACAAACTGAAGGTAATGCTGAGGCTGATGGGAGTGTCACGAGTTTTGCAGGTATTTGATCATAAACCAAAGTAATGAGCAAATAAAATTTAGACCAGATGGTGGCGCTACATGAAAGGACAAGAGATCAAAGTTACAACAATTCATCCTCCCTTTGGCACTATAAACGTGTGCACCAAATTTCACAGCAATCCATCCACCATTTGCCAAGATTTTTAACAAGAAGCAAAGATGTCATGCCTCACGGTTGTGCTGAATATAAAAAAAGGGAACTAGATTCATCCTCTGGGGACCATGGATGTATAAAATTTAATGGCAATCCATTAAATAGATGGAGAAATATTCCGGTCTGGACCAAAGTGGTGGACCAACTGACTGACCCATAGACCAACACTGTCATCCCTGCATATACAGTATAGATACTGTATATACATCTTTTTCTTTTCCTTTTGCGGAATGGCATCCCAGCTGCCAATCTTCTGTTGGTCTGCAGTTGTATTAAAAAACCCTCTAGCCTCCTCCTAAATAATATATGCACCTATGGCAACAGAGGTACGAGTCTCGATGGAATGTGCCAGCAAGTGAACTATTGCATGTCGGATGCACGGAAGGATAAGATGTCAGAGTGGTACAGGTTCAGGTCATCTCAGTGTGAAAAGCCCAGCAAGACTCCAGGCCTCTGGCAGTCCAAGAGGCAGGGCTGCTGTCCGAGGCCAGAATGTGATGGATTTATCCCAGGAAGTCTGTGTGCATCATGGGATCTTACCTTTCACTCACAAACTGCACATATACACACACACACCATGGCAGACACAAAGTCAATCCCATCAGCGGGTGTTGTTCAATAATGCTCTGGGGAGGGTTGAGGGATGTCATCTTGAGAAAATAGGATTCCATCTTACAGATCGGAGGACTGGATCAGGCTGTCTACACAGACACATCACTGGCTGACATAATGTGTCAAGTCTGAATATGAAGTTCACACAGTCAGTCTCACTTATTACTGTGTAATGCTATCAGCCATGCTATCAGAGACGCCTGAAAAGAATGGTAAATAAACAATTTGCCCTCCGGGGAGTTTCACGGGAGGTGCGAGACTATTAAACTGCATTTGAGCTCACGTTCACCGGGGAGAGGAATGAAATGTCGACAGGGTGTAACACTTGACAGATACATTTTTATTTCGGTTGCTTGTTGTTTGCTCGCTAGTCTGTAGTCGGCTACGCTGAACATGTATGAAATATTCACAACCAAACGTGTAATAACTGAAGTCGAATAAAGAGGAGGAGTGGGGGAGCTGACAGTGTTTGCATCAACAAGGGGGGAGGCAGGCATTTTGGTGCGGGTGTATCAGTGTGTTTTGTTTGATGTGCTGCAGTGAGACAAGACATGGATAACGAAAAGAACAACAGTGTTTAGAGAGGCGGCACTAAAGGAATTCATGTTACAGCAGAAGGAAGGGGGACGAGTCAAGGTCACACAAACATACTGTACACACACAGAGGCTGTCAGGCGCACTGAAAATACATGACTCTTCCTTTTACGTTTTTTTCCTGCATTGACATATGAAATAATATGTGACATTTTTGGCAATTTTTCCCAAATATAGTCGTTTCAGCTTCTTAGTTTGTATCACAATGCATGCTGCTGTTGAGCCCACTGTGCCTGGAGAGAATAGAGACTACAACGAGCCTCCATGTATTCCACGTGAACAAGATGGGCTGTATTTGGACTATAGATCATATTGTCAAAGGACGAAGGATATAATCTGAACTGTTCTGATCGATATTGTAACTCTGATTTAAATCATTATCTGCCCATTTAGGTGTGGATGTTTCGAGTCGCCTTTCTGTCAGCCCTGCCAAATTTTGTGCTAAATCTAGGCTCTTATGTCTATTTTGCAAGTCATAGTGGTGCTTTGGATGGTTGGCTTTAAACTGTGATGCCTGCGACTCACTCATTGGTATGAGGATATCAAATAGTCTGTAAAATCTACTTCTGCTGACCTACAGCTTACTCACTGCTAGAAAGACATATCAGGAAACGTAATATCCTGTGATTCACTGAAACTTGGCTAAATTTTGGACAGAGCCATTCAACACAGAGGCTGCTTTGCCATATGATGATACTACATAGATGAGGGCTGTGGGGAGATAAGGAGAATAGGTGTGTGCTTTACAGTGAATAAGGACTGGTGTATCAGTAGTAATGTGAGCTGTTGTCCTGTTCCTGCTGTAGATCACTGCTACACTCCATTCAGAAGCGGCAGCATTACTGTGCTGCTCTTGTCCTGGAGCAGCGACCATTACAGCAGTCTTGTTGAGGTGTGTGGAGAGTTAAATCATCCCATAACCAGAAACCATGAATTACCAGAACCATCTAGAAACATGGACAACTATAAAGCAGCAATACAACAATCATAAGAAGATGCAAAGAAGGACTTGATTATAGTGAACAAATGAAATGATGGGATCACATTTCACTGGAGTTGTATCTTGTATAATTTCATGTGGCAAATAAATGATTGATTGATTGCTCAACTGACTGACTGACTGACTGACTGACTGATTGGTGGTATGCAGAGCCCTAACCTTTTTTAAACTGAATGAGTCTCCACTGAGCTGATTTTGGAACCCATCTGCCATTTATGGAGATCCAGTGTAGCCAGTGGATATACAGGACAGACTTCCTATCTGCTGTGCTGCTTATTGTTTACAATTTGATTTGCAAGATGAGAAAGGTCCAGACAACATTTAAGGTAATCTCTATAAACAGACAACTGCATATGAATGCAGATAAATTAGAAAAAAGCTTCATCTTCAGATGAAAGCCAATGGCTTCCGAAACTGGATTCTGGCCAGTGCGTTCTGTCCCTTTTGCTCTCGGACTGTTCACCTGCAGGAACGCCAACTCAAATATGTGATTGGTGAATGATATTTGGATATTAATAAAAATCTGAATGCCTACATTATCGAAATCTTGTCCCGTCGCCTACAGATTTTGCATTAATATGCAGATATCTCTTTACAGAGATAACTCCTGAGCATAATCACAAAACTATCTTCATCCTACAGTAGATGAAAAATATTTATTGCTAGCAGCTACATAGATGATAATAATGACAAAGTGCTTACTCACATTCTACAACTTAACTAAAAGTTTTGATATCTATACTTGGGATCTAGGCTGCCCTCTTCCAGTTAAAAAAAAACAAAGCAAAACCTTTCAGTACAAGTTTGGACAAATGATAGTGTGTAAAACAGTAAATGACCAAAACAAATAGTAATGTGATCCAGACTTCTACTGAGCATCTGGAAACCATGGGGGTCCTACACAAGGACCCTGCATTGACCTTAAGCCAGGACCACAGGACATTATAGGCGTGATTTAGCTCATTTTCCTCCACACTAGATAAAGGGTCTCTCTCCAGTCTCATCATTAAAAGCACTGTCGCATCATCAATCAATCTTTGGCACAGCAAACACAATCCTTGACTTACTAAATGCTGCTAAAATCCACATGAAATATATGCTGATTGCCCAGGCTGTGCCAATTTCCTTTGCCATTTCAACTTAAAAGTTGCTGAATACCACATATGACTTATCTGTACCGTCAGATTCTTCTCATTTTGTTTCATGTTATGACTCAATTCAGTTTAATTCACATTATTGTTACACTGAAGTCCTGTGAGTATTTCCTACTGAGATAAATGTTGTATTGGTTGGCTGTATAAAAGTGTGATGACTGCATTTTATAAAAATAAACTATAAAATAAAAGTTCCTAAAAAGTTCCTGATAAGTTTTTAATAACTTGGGACCATCAATACTATTAATGTATCTCAGTCAGTACGCATTAGATCGGTCAAATCTGTGTGTAAATGTACGTAGCTCTTGGCAGAGAATATTGATTACGTACTGTACGTATGCTAAATGTGTATACTAGTGTTTACAAGGACATGGTGATGATTTATGTGTGTGAGTTGTAGCCCCTCCCTTCAACATAAGACAAAACAACAACTGTTCGCCAACTGCTCTGTAACAGAGAGGGATGAACAATGCTCTCTTTCCTACTAATGAGCAGAGTAGAGTGACAGATTAAACTGTGCACAGGCCCACCCTAGAGTGGAACTATTTTTGCTTTCCTCAAATGTCACTAGGTACTAACGCTGTACCAACATTTTGACTTCAAAAGACAGTGTCTTGATTTTTACTCAAACAATGTTACAATAGAAGAAATAAAATCTATTAACTGAAAGGAAAAAAGCAGAGAGCCAAAAATATAAAAACTATTTCTGAGCATTGCATGCAGATATTGAAGCTACAGTTGCTTCTAGTCAGACATCATTTATGAATACCGGGTTTAAAGTGTGACTGATATACAGCGTGCTGCACAAACGGTGTGTGATATTCCTTCTGAATTAACATTTAGTCATCTTCGTAGCGCAGATGGAATAAAGCTTATTTTTCTGGCATTTTGACACCTTCATCAGGCAGTCAAAAGTGGAAAGTGACGGGTTACACAAGGAGAGAGGGAGGAGGCTGACATGCAGTAAAGATGCCAATCTGGCTTTGGATCCAGGATTTCATGACTTCAAGTTGTGTGCACCACAGGCATATTTGTTTAGTAGTAAAACAGGAAAGCATAAACTTAATTAAAAATTTTACATTTGACTTTTATCTTTATCATTTAGTTTTATTTTAATTCATAGTTCTGTACTGAGACAATCTGGTGTGCAAATATATGCTACACACAGGTTGAGAATGATTGTATCACTTTATAACAATGACCCAGAACACCAGAAACCATAAAAAACATCTAGTGAGAAATCAGTCCAACTTAAAACAGACACAAAGTTCATAGTATCTGCTTTTTAAACAGGGGTAGGTGTCATAGGGCAAAAATCCCATAACAGTATTGTATATTGTAATTCAAGTGGTCTTAGAGAATACTAGACTTCTGCATCTCTCCTCTTGGCTCTGTTTTGGTTAGAAAATCTAGACCGTGACGGGAGGCTTCGGCCAATCACAGGTAATTTCAGAGAGATTACTGTAGGCTGTATATAAAGATTTGATGCACGTCCATTCAGTAAAAGCATGATTGAATGTTGGAGAATCCTGCACAGAAAGTTGCTACTTCAGCAGGGGCAACAGCTGCCTACACGACAAAGCAACCCAACAAAGGAAGATAGACTTATCAAAGAATCTAAAAGAGAGTTTGACAATACACAAATAAAACATGTTGGTATTGGCAAAGCCTTTCGGAGAAAAGCATTCATAGTTTAGCCTTATGTTAACTGCTGCCATGTCTGTGGCTTCAAATTCATGTGTACGTAGCTAACATTAGACAGAGCCGTGAATCACAGTGTGTCCAGAAGCACCAAGACTGACCCCGAGTCAGTGGCCACAGCAACCCAAATCCAGCCAGCGCAAACCCCAGCTCTGGGGGACCGAAGAGTCCCGACTTCCTGCTGGATTAGTGAACTTTCTGTTGCTGCCAATACACAAGTTAGACCAAACTGCTGTGACCCCCAGCGCTGGGAGGTTTGCACGAGCCAAAGCTACTAAAACCACCAACTGGAGGTCCATCTCCTGAACTGCTGCAACAGGACACAGGGGGAGGGAGTGAGGCGGAGGGACCATGGAGTGACTAACTAGCTAATTCTTGTCTCATTTGTGGTCTGATAAACCGAAAGAGAGTGTGGGTGGGGCCAGGAGGGGCTGAGCGATTGTGCTACACATAACCCTACTCTGAAATTAGACAAAATAAATAGCTGCAAAGGAAGATCCTGGGTGAAGTGCACACATATGTCTGTGGTTGTCTGGTGGGAGGGTATTGAAGAGCTGCAGGAAGAGGGTGTATTTTCAAATTCTGCATTTTTTCTCTCCAGATTTCTGTCTCCAGATTTCTGTCTACCCGAGCTTTGATGGAAACTTCTAGTACAATATATGGGTATTTTATTGTCACATGATAAATTTTGAGTTCTGCTTCCACTCTTGTGTCATCAATGGTGCATTATCAACTGCAGCAACTAGAGTGGGAGCTATGTGCCCTTCAGTGCTGTATTTACAGTAGATCTTTGTTGCTTTTTCCCACCAATTGAGTAGCCTGAGGCTAAAAATCTTAATAACATGACAGATAATAGTTATGACCATCTGGTTTTCAAGCTTGGCAAAAGACCTGCTCATGTTCAATGATTCTAATTGGTCCAGGAGGGGTGGTTATGGTATGAGTACAAAATAATGCACTAGACCATGAAATATTAAAATTTCAGTTGTATTTCTCGATGTGATGTTTTGGAAAAAAAAACAAAGATGGAAAGAGGCAAAATGGTGCCTTTGTCTTTCTTCATGTGCCACACTCAATAAACTGGCATGTAGACAGTAGAGAGGAATACGGCTCCTACTACTTGGCAAATCAGTCACTTACCCATCACTTTAACGAAGTAGGCATCAGCTTCAAAATTGTTCTTCAAAGCGTGGATGATCAAGTCATTTTTGCCCTCTGCCTGGCTTAGAACCAGCATGTCTAATATACCCTGCAAATGAAGACAGGCATATAGATAAGGGACAATGGGAGCATGGTGTGTGTGTCTTCTGATGTACATTTTTATCCCTCTAACATACTGGGTAACTGATCCAGCATTATCTTATCTTTATTCTTCCCCCTTTCTTCTCCTCACTACATCTCTCTTTCCCATTTATAAATTCTCTCATAAGTGAGTGAGAGAGCGAGAGACAAAGAGAGAGAGAGAGGGAAAGAGCAGAATTTAACAGACAGGCTGCATTAGTGGTAATAATTAATTCTGATAAGACAGGCACAAAGAGCAGATTGCTGTACAGCCTTTGTACTAAGTGCAGTAGCACATTCTGGGTGTGAGTAGGAGTGTGTGTATTGTTTCTATGAAACAAGTGTGTGTGAGAGTGTGTGTGTATTTTTTGGAGTCCTGCACCTCTGCAGGGGTGCATTACTTTTTAAAATGAACACACCGTTGTCACCATGGATAGAAATCCAGGCTGACATAAATGAAAAAGAGAGCCAGTGTCAGTGTAAAAACAGCATGTATAAGATGTGTAAAAAAACCCAAGATAAATAATAACGCTTTGTCTTGTAAATACAAAGCTGGCAAAGATGGACTAAATTATGCTAGCACACAAGCTTCTGTACGCACTTTAAACAGCATCACTGATTAGAAACAAGCACTAAACTGAACACGACATTGTTCTGTCCTCAGTCCAATTCTGGAATATTACTGCTGAGCATGAAAGGAAAAGCATAAACTTAAATCATTTTATTGACGTCAGTGCAGAAAAAAGCTTTACGCATAATCCTATTTTCTGCATTAGAGAAATCAAATATTCTTCAGTGCTCTGTGAGATTTATTCGTTTTCTTCTTCATTTGCGATCAAATTGTTTAATAGTGTAGAGATTCTCAACAAGGGGATGTCATTTTAGTGCCATATCTGACTATCTGATACCAGGATCATTGTAAATTTCAGTGCATTACTTAGACAAGAGAGGATGGATGAAAGTGGTGGACATTTTGCAAAGAGACAGACGTAGTTAAAGGTGTGGGGAAATGGAGGAAAAAAGAATAAGAGAAAGGATAGTGCTGTGTGCTTTATGTATAAAGACACTAGATCTGAACATTAACTCTGCACAAACTACTTACGTCCTCATAGATGTCAAAAAATGTTGCCATGACGGCATTTTGGATGGCTCCCAAATCTGATTGGTCCCAGTGGATGTGAAACATCCTTCCAATGCTATGGCAACTGGGGACATTACAGGGCACGTTCTCCAACAGGAAGGCCTGCTGACCGCTGGGAGGCAGAGAGAGAGAGAAAGAGAGAAAATGCGTGTTATTATTGGATCTTTGATGATGACAATGAAGCATTTTGATTAGACAGACGAGGAAAACTGTTTGTGTCACCTGCTGATAAGTCTGACAGTTTATTTGCTGAATCACACCAGCTGACTCTTAAAATCACCAAGGCAACGCACACCAATCTGATGATATTTATAATCTGATTATTCACTCACTGGTGACTCATCATTGGCCATTTCTAATGCTGACCACGGCGACCTCTGCAAACTGCCCCCACCAGCCTCAGCTTCCTATGAGCTGGACACAAGAGTCTAAGGAGGACATTTCTCCAGTAAGTGTGAAGCAGGGGTTTGGTTTTATATCACAATGATGTGTCTAAGTTTATGCATTTATTCAAACCCTTATTTAAAGCGACAGTTCTCACTTCAGTCAGAAATACATATTTTTCCTTTTACCTGTGGTGTTGTTTAGCAGTCTAGATTGTTTTAGTGTGAGTTGCAGAGTGTTGGAGATATCAGCTCTAGAGATGTCTGCCTTCTTTTGAATGTAATGGAACTACATAGACAGCACTTGACTTGTGGTTCTCAAATCACCAAAAAAATACATTTGAAAAACTCAACAGCAATGCCTCTTCCCAGAAATCATGACCTGGCTACTCAAGATAATCCCCACATCTCGTTGTGAGGAGTTTCACGTAGGAACTATTATCTTTATACCAAACTACATCCACCCACCGTGTCACCAAGTAGAACCGTGCATCGAGTGCAAGCTGAGGGCAATCCAGTTATGTTGGAGAGAATCTATGGCTGATATCGCCGACACTCAGTAAATCACAGTCAAACAATCAAGATAGATAAACAGCACTTAAGTCAAGAGGACTAACGTGTATTATTGATGCTGGGGTGAACCATCCAATTAGGACTCAGGGAATCAATTGAAGGAAACCCTCGTTATTAATAATGCTGAACTCACTAAGACATCAAACAATCAAAAGCAAACCAAGACAGAAATACAACCATACAAAACAACAAAGAATATCAGTTGAAAATGTTATGCATCTATAAGCAATATATGAGTCTCTAGTGTTAGGATGTTTTGCAAGAGGTTATGAATCTGCTGCACTAACACTAAAAGCAGTCTTTCCAAAATAAATCCTTACGTGAAGTACATGATGAAAAAGCCAGTCACTGGAGCGAGTTTAAAGTGGACCGGGGTTCCTGCAATGTGGATTCAATGTATGATGGTAATTCTCTGATCAGATCACTCAAAATATCCAAATACCAGGAATCCCGGCGTCTCTCAGTCACAGAAGGCCAACCGACTTTCTCATAGGTGATACAGTGGTGAGTATTGTAGCCATCACCGCTAAAAAACCTGTGGTTAACACAATCTAAGGGACTAAGTGTAGAGAAAGCAGCATGTCTGTTAATTACATCCCCATAATCCAAAATTGCCAAGTTGATTCAACAATTCTCTTGCTACAGATCAATGGATAACTGTTTTTTTGGTTTTCCTGAGCAAAGGAACAATCTTCTTTATTACCTTTAACCCATTTTAAGATTAATAGGAGCATCCTGCAGAGCATTAAAGAAAGCTGCAGCTCCCCCATAACAGGTTGTATAGACTCAGCAATACAACAAACAATAGTGTCATCAGCATAAACATGGGCATGACAAACATAAGCTTGGGGTCTGATGCCAAACATAATAGTGCTGTATGTGTTACAATAAATAGTCCACAGTCCTGTTTGATGTAAATGTCTTCCACTGAACTGTAAATGGTGACCTTGTGAAATTTACTTGGGCTTTTATTACCAAATGACATAAGTAATATTTCACAGCTTTGAAACACTCACTGTCTGTAACGCCTACTTACTTCGCCTTTAATGTACTCTTATCATTGGGAGGCAACACTTTTTGTGATGCTACATTACATAATAGATGTCAGGGAATTTTACCCTCTTAAATGTACAGCTGTCAAAGTATTACTCAAGAAGCTAAACCTTGACCCACTACAGCTGGTAATTATGAGCAATCTCCAATCTATGATTCCTCAGCACAGTCATTGAGCAGACTATCCATGAGCTGCTGATTTACTGCCAAACTGTCAGTCACATAAATTACATTTGTCAATCAGGGTTTGTGCAAAAGGCAGTACTGAAACAGCCATTCTCAACATACATTCATCAATTATTTAATAGTATATAGTGACTATGGGGATTGCTTTCTTGCTTTGAAAGTGTTATGTGCACAAGTTCACCTTCTTCAATATAAAAGGTTTTAAAGTGATATTTCAGGATTTTTCAAGTGGGGTTGTATGAGATTCATATGTAGAGTCAATGTATTACATGCAGAAGCTGGCGGTTGGTGCGCTCGCAGTTCATAGAAAAAGAAGGGGCGCGCAGCCAACAGCTCAGCATTATCCTGTTGTATAGAGGGGTTGATGTTTTAGCCACTTAAAAGAACGGCCACCTAAAAAATACAATATCAGTCTAAGTAGATGCTTTATTGAGAGTGCTTTCAAAGTGAAGTTTCATTTCAGTCGGATCGCGTAACATCAGCAATGCTAACAGCACTTTCTGACCCAAACCGACGGAGGATGAGAACGGTAGTGCCAAAGGAAAAGGCTATGTGACTGCGAGGTAAATCAGTAAAAATACTCTAAATACAGCATCCGCTTAGGCTGATATTGATTTTTTTAGGTAAGCTTTTTAAAGTTGCTAAAATACATTTTGATGTCAACCCCTGTTGGGTGTGTGCCCTGTCTGTTTCTACAAGCTGGAAACGCCCCGACCTCCCGCTACTGTATGCAATACATTGACTATACGTACGTATCTCATACAGCCCCACTTCAAAAATCCTTTACCATCACTTTACGGTGGATTTTCTCTTTTCAGAATAAGAGCATCAGTGTTTAAGAGAATGTGATCTGCCTCAGGCTGGAGCCCCAAGCACCAGTGATAGTACAACCTCCACAAACACAGCTCCTTTGCTGTGCTGTATATATGTTTACCCCCAGTTAAGGAAATAATACCTTGTTATTACACATACAGCACCACTCCTACAAGGCATTCACACATTTGTAGCAAGACACAAATGTGCCTACGAACAAGTTCAAATGATTTTTATATTTTATCATCTTCTGCTTGGTTGGATATAGGGCAGACCTTGCTGAGACCACACCCTGTATTTGGCCTGTTTCTGCAGATGTGGACAAGTGGCATGGTGATTTACTCGAACTGAAATAAACCCAGCCACTCACTCTATCTAATTTTTTCTCCACGTCTCTGTGTGCACTTTGTGCTCTCAGTATTTGTCACCATCTCCCTTTGATTCTGTGGAGATTGAATCCCCCTCTTTCTCTATCTATGTGTCTCTCTGTATTTGGAGATGGCTCTCTGTACCTGTTCTTAGATCTCTGTGGGAGTGGCAACAGAAAAAAAAAAGCTCTGGTCTAAAAATAGACCAATCGTGAAAGCCTCCCTCTCTCAGGATGTTAGATGACTCCCTACCCCTTCGCTCTATCCCAATGCAAGTGTCTTGGGAGTGGAGGTGAAGGCAGACTACAAGCTAAGAGCCTGATGGGAGATCTGTCGTCTAGGATGCTTTTAAAAACTTGAAAGATTTTGAGGCGGTGTTGGAAAACATAAAATCTGCCATACTTGCAGCAAAATATTCCACTGTCACATTGTCAAAAAAGGATGGGCATCAGGCATAAAAATAGAAACACTGCAATGTATAGACTATTTAATGACAAATGCTGATTGATTACTATCATTTATATGATGCCTTGTTGACTGTGCACAGGAAAATGCACATATGTGAGTAATTCATATTGAAGTGATGATATGCAGCATGATAGAGACGGATAAATGTGTTTTCTTGTCTGTACAATGTCCCTACACTGTGACAGCACAAGCTTATCATTATTGTTATTGCTTTCACAAAAGGAGATTGAGAAAGCATGAAAACAGCAAAGCGCGATGTAGGTGCCAATAATGACGTTTCTTTCTCTCTCTCTGTCTCAAACACACACAACAGACACATGCATGGGCTGGCATCAAACTCACAATCCAAGTGGTCAGATTGGTACTTGAAATGTGCTCTGTATGCCTCTCCAGCACTCTTAGCCTGGTGTAAAAAAGGGTGTAAAAACAGCTGAAGTACTGCAGTGAAGGAGCAGCAGAGTGCCAGTTAACTAGCTTTGTTGCTATTGTATTATCATAGTTTTTTTCATAAAGTATCTAATGGCTGCTTTGATTTCTGTTTTTCAAATAGTATACACAAGCTGTGGTAATCAGCAGCAGGCATAGTTCGTCAGTTCAGCTGAATCCTGGCGGTGCTGGATGGTTTGATGTAAGACCTTGTAGTTCTCTGAATCAACCCCTGGGTTTTCATTTACAATACTTTTTATTCAAATTATGATGCATGGCAGTAGGAAAGCTTCAAGAAGAAGGCAAAATACAATGAAACTTGAATTATGGAATGGACTTAGAATAGTATTAATTTCAATAACCACTCTATAAACGGCAATGGAAATTCAAATAATGAAATAAGCACAACATTACTAGACTGACAAAAATGGATATGAAACATAACATACCTCATGCCTATCCCACACAAGTACAAGTATATGCCATGGTATCTTGCCTGTTTATAACAGTATTGTCAATTTAATTTAGATCATACAGCACCACAAATGGCCATAAAAAGACCAACATGAAACAAGAATCAAGCCTGAAATGATTTTTCGTTTGCTAGGGGAAGCTGATTTATCATCTGCACTCAACTGAAGGAAACAAATTCACCTTTTAATTTTGTTGCAACATTTCAAATAGTCCCTTAAATTTTGTCTGACACTTAGCTGGAATCAGCAGCTGGCACTGAAATATAAGGAGTAAGTGCAATATTCTGGTTAATGTACAGGAATTACAAATGCTCACTTAGTGGTATATGGTCTGGATCCAGCTGCCAATATGACAAGCATCTGTATTTAAAACACTGCAAAGTACAGGAAAGAGCAAGAATTTAATTAATTCCTAAAGCGGGCACATAATGCCTCGAGCACACGGATTAAAATAGCATCCGTTCAGATGACAATGTTCTCCACAGACATGCTGGCGTTTCAGGATGTCTGCATCTCTGTGTGTGCTGGAGGAGGGGAGGCTGGATTAATTGACTTTGGCTGTGATTATACATATACTAGCTGGAGGTTTGGTTTAAGGTCATTCTGTGTAATCCATCAATACAGCATATGCACTAGACCCTTCCTCCCGTCTCATTAGGCCTAGTATTACCAGCACAGAACCCACAGAAAATGACCAGTTGTCACTAAGGACCTGCCACTGCAGCACCTATTGGTCAAGACGCACTCCTAATGGTGAGCACTGATTGGCTCATCGGCAGATAATCAGGTCTCCGGCTGCAGGAAATTGTCGCAATTTTTCAGGGACAGCAAATTTGTGTGTGTGTGTGGGTGTGTGCAGATAGAAATGTGGACCTTTCAAAGTTTCAGGCTGAACTTTAGGAGGCATTTGATTGTTATTCACCAATATGTGTGTGTCCTTTCTGAGATTTTTGTACTTCAAAAGAACCTCTCCCCAGCACTGCAGGGGTGATGGTGGTGGCAATGAACTCAAGGTCACTCACACACACACACACACACACACACACACACACACACACACACACACCCCTAAAGAGAAAGCAAAAAACCCCTTCCCTCTTACATCCATAAATTCTCTCTAAAACCATCAGCTATCACTCTGATGATGATCATTGGCAATGGCCAACATTTTTGGGTTTCTGGTGTAGCCAGTGGATATTGGGGGAAAGAAATCCACTTTTATGTGCCAATCATTTCTGCTAATTTTTAGAAACAAATATCTGTATATGAACGCAGACACATTTTAAAAATGCTAATAAAAAGCCATATTGTTTTCATACCAATAACCCATGGATTCCCAGACTGTGTTTTGGTCAAGTGATCTGCCTCTCCACACAGACTGTTTATCTGCTGCTTAAATGTATTTGGTCAAAACTTCCAAAACCAAAATGCTTACAATATAAAAATCTTGTCCTTTTGTTGCCTACAGATTCTAAATACAGAGTCTACATAAATATTAAGATATTTGTTTTTAGAAATTAGTTTTGTAAGGTGCCCTGTAGCTCAGTTGGTAGACAAGACGTTAATAGTAATAAAAGTCCTCGCTGCAGTGGCCGCAGGTTCGATTTCAGCCTTGGCCCTTTGCTGCATGTCATCCCCTCTCTCTCCCCCTTTCCCATTTCTACTGTCCTTTCCTTTAAAGGCTAAAAGCCCACAAAAATAATCCTAAAAAGAAAATAGATTTGGCTGCAAACCTACTCATATTTTTTGAGTGCATTTACACAAACACACGCACGCACGCACACACACACAAACACACACACACACACACACACACACACACAAACAAATCCATATCAACAAAATGTCAAAATATCATTAATAGATGTCCCAAGCCAATCCTAAAGCTCAGTAATGGGGTGGATCCTGATGTATTCTGATGGATCATATAAACCAAAATAAACCTGACAAAATGCGGATCTCTTGCACACTACAGCATTTTGTCCACTCAGCCTGCTAGTGTTGTTAAGCTGCTCTTCTTTAAACAGCTGGACACAAACAGCATCTTAGTTGAATGTATGAGTGAAAATTAGTGTTTTTTAATTGTGAAAAATATTGTGGCTCCACTGGTGCAAATGACCAAAAACAAAATACACAGATTGGTTAAACTAGGAAGCTAAATAATCTGTTATTGAATCTTTTATCTCTAACTCTCTTTCTCTTATTAGCAAAGCAGAAAACCATCCAGGTAGCGGCTACTTATTATTAGCTAACCAGCAGATCATATCAGCTGTTGCTAATTTGGGCCAATTTTTATGAGTAGCTTGATGATAGGTCAATATAGAACTAGGCTGATTTTTGGGGTTTGTGTATTGTCTGCAAGCTGGTCTCACATTAAGCCAAAGATCATTTATGAGGGATGGAATTCTGCTCCAAACACCACTATACAACCACATGTTTTAGTATTTCTGACAAGACCAAAAAAGTGAGGTTTCTTCTCTCCAGCTGATTGTCCCACTCCAATTTCAGAAATTGCATTCACCCAGTTAAACTCTTATTCATATCATATCAATCATTTATGATTATGTTAATAATACCTGGTATCAGCAGATACCCATTATCAAAGTATTAAATAACTTGCGAAAACAAAACTCCCCCAGATTTAAATATAAAAGTTAAGGTGATTATGCGGGCTAAATTTATAACTGAGCAGTCTTCCAATCAAAATGTCTCATTAAACTTCATGCTGGACCATTCCACCTAATGTTTAACTGGGGAATTACCTTGCTGGCTAATAAAGTTTAACCTCTTCCCTTTGAGAAAAGTTAAATGCAATGCACAAAATGTTTTCATCTTGTTTGGCGTCAAGTTCTCCTGCAATTAAACAACAGTGAGTAAAGTAGATTATTTTGTAATTGTAAAAATGTCAGCTTGAAAAAAAAAAACTTGGGTAAATAAAATGATGAAAAACAATAAAATGTGACGTGAAAAGAAAGAGAAATGTGCACTTTAAGCCTGTGTTTCTGCAGCAATGTCAGCATGTGTGTGTGGGTTTGAGGGTGTGTGCCTGGGGGCTTCGATTATTGTATGAACCCAGTGTCAGCACTGATGTGTGAATTTGTGTGTGTGTGCCTGTGGGGAGTCTTCCACTGTTCCTGGCTCTACTGGCCTCCGCTCTAATTGGCCTCCAGAGGGGCAGTTGGCTGGCGGGAGGCCAACCACTGATCACAACTATGACCATCCTCACCCTGCACCTCAGACACTCAGAGAGGCCACTGTTTCCTGCCCACTTTTACTGTTTCCCCATCTCTCCATCCACTCATTCCACCATCTTTCTACTCATCTCCCTCAAACTGAGAGGCTACGCTAACCTGGCCGCCTACTTCTTGATCTCTGTCTTTTCCTTTTCTTTCTCATTTCCTCTTAACTCACATCTGCTATCCACCTCCATCCACCCATCAGTTTAGTTTCAGTTTATTGACAACAAAGTTAAAATGCAAGTACAATCATAAGACATATTGGAGATATGTGAAATCGGGCACCCAGATAAGCTATCTGAATCTTGAGGATAGGTGCCTGGACACTAAGCAGATACAGTATATGTTTACTAACATCATGTCTATATTTTAAAATGGGTATTTATTATACAGTAATATTTAGGAGCTATGAGACTAACCAAAGGCCTTGAGTACTAACTACATAAACCCTAACAACTGTATGGTCCTTAGACATTTATTCTATTAGTCCATTAACACTGGTTAAATAAATACAATAAAGACATATGGCAAGTGGAAATAAAAGTGTAACTTCAATGGATTTCAGAGTAGAGTTACTAGCTTACAAGTCCCCGGCGATTTGGGGTATTCAAGATTTAACTAATCTTACTGGTGTAACTGCGGCCTTAAGGTCCTTTTTGAAACAGACACAGATAATGAAAGTTTCATAGTGCTACTAATCTCAGTCCAATCCTTTGGACCTCTGCAAACCACACTAAAGTTTGTACAGAACAGTCACACTAAAATAACTTGGCATATGGCATATGGCATAAGCATGTTGTAACTTTTTAACGTTACCATAAACATTAGCTTGGTTGCTTCTTCTTCTACGACTATTAGATAACTTCTTCTAATTAAAGGGGGCTAGCAAATGGCATTTTAGGAACATTGTCGCTTCCCTCTATGGGGGTTTGGGGATGGGGGGGCTATTAAGGAAAATTATGTCAAGATTGTTTTCATTAGTTTTATCACCCAGGACATCACAATGTCATTAATACACAGTACAAAAAAGAGTGGCCCAAAAATGGATCCCTGTGGATCCCCATATTTAATGGTTTTACTTTGAGATTGCTAACTTTGAGATTGAGACCCAGTGCTCAGATGGTTTAACATGTGAACCATCTGAGCACTGGGTCTGCTTAGAAGAATTTAAAAGTCAATAGTGTCAAATGCTTTGGATAAATCAAGAAAAAATACAATGCCGCAGTCACTGTTATCAATAGTGTCATTGATTTTTTTTTTCTCAATGAAATCAAGTATCATCATTGAATGGTGCTCTTTTTCTAAAATTATATTGTGATAGGACAAGACATTTTGATTCATCCCTAATTACTTAGTTTACGACACACAATTCTCTCCAATACATTGGTGAGAGTCGATGTAAATACAACTCTACCAATCTGTCATTTAAGGTATAATACCACAAAGTAGAGAAAGATTGACAGAGTAAACACGAGGCTCCACAATTTCATTCACAATAGCTTTTTTTGCTACAGATTTCATCTTTGCCATCTGTATGGGAGCTTCTCATATTCATAACGATTTTAAGACTTAATTTCTGTCAGTTGGCGTCAAAAAGAATGAAGTCAAATAATTGCCTTGAAGATATTGTCTGCCTTTGTTCCACATTTTTGCCCTTTTTACCCACCAATCACAATACCAAGGACTCTATTAAAATGCCTTCAAGCTGTGTGTTATTTTTACAGAGGCTGATGTGGGTGCATTTTATGAAGCTCTTTCCAGTTTTGATGATGGAGCAACACAGCGGCAGACTCATCTCTTCTTTCCTTGACAAAATGACCTATCGTCCCACTTCTAACTCTCTCCTCTCTCCTGCCACACCACTTCACAAACCCCCCTTGTCTCTCGATCAAATGTTTTTCAGGTTGGCTGGCTTTAGTCATCTTCTGTTTTATTTGATTTGGTCATTTTTTTCACCTATTAATATGACTTTTTCACCAGGAGAAATAAAACTGAACACATGACACTTTTTGTCTTTCATTAACTGTTTCCTCATATTCATATGATTTGAAACTATATATTTGAAACAATTCTTTAATGGTTTTAGAGGAAAAGAATTTCACTATGAAGTTTCACAGTTTAACACCTGTTGCACAGGCTTTGTGTAAGGACACCCTGCCTCATGGCAATCAGATATGATAACTTGTTTTTTGGGTCTTATATAATGCTCTAGTCAACATGACAATTATTGTTCTAGTCAGTAATGCCTGTTAAAATCACTGTATTTTGCTTGATGATGCTTTTATAATTTTTACTCTCTCAGTCCCATTTATCATCTACAGGAGTTTTCATCCTCTGAAGTGCTATTGTCCTTCATCTTTGTGGTAAAGTACAACACGTGTACACATATTTTCTGTGGTCGTGCAGAGTTAACAGCAAGTTTTGGAGAACAAAAACTTCACTTTTACCTTTGTTGGCTTTCGTTAGCTGTAATAAAATTTTAAAGCAAAAAACATGGTCAGAAAATGGCTTTTTGGAATTCCAAACAATAAGGGAAAAAGCACTAGGAACATAACATGTTGAGGTATGTAGAGACAAAATACAGTCAGCCTCTGCTTGATCTACTGTGTCTTAGATTGTGCAACCTTTGTACATTTCTTTGTGCAGAAAGGTCTGCTAAACGTATTAACTGAAATTGCTTTTAGCCAAGGTGAAAGTCTGTTTATTACATCCTTTGTTCCAAACATTGCTCTAATGTGACCCCTAAATACAAAGCAATTTCAGCTTGTGACCACTTGTCACACTGTGACTTTTGAGCAATTCAAGTGAAAAGTGACTTATACACTCACAGACAGTTTAGCCATTTTACAAATAAAGGTCAGTCATAATGAGCACTTCTCAGATTGTTATATACTGGAGGTGCATTTGAGAGTTTAAGAAAATAAATGATTGTATCGTCTGGGCTATTTTCTAGAATTTTATCTAATTTTTCTCACTTTGTTTTTGAAGCAGGCATTAAGAACAGAAAACCTGAGTTTTACACTGGAGAAATAGTGTGAGACATGTAGGATCAATTGGTTAAGAGGTTTGACGCAGTATATGGATAGCAAAGTCAGGATAACTAAACCTCTGCTTCTTTTATTCACCTTTTTAATATATGTCTCTTGCAAGTCTTCCAAATGAAAATATATTGAATACTAAGTCACTTTCTTTTAACAGTTCATTTAGGGCATTTAAATAACATTATTAGTTAGTGTTGATGTAGATGTTTTCAGGACATAGACATATTCTGTAAATACACACACAAACACACTCTCCCTGCGAAATCCCCCGCTGGAATGACTCAGATTTAACAAGTCACCGAGCTATTGACAGATTGACAGTGAGAGAGAGACAGACTGACAGAGAAAGGGATGTGAACGAAAGGTGACTGAAGGGAGGGAGTGGGCAGGTCCACATTGATAAAGTGACAGCGAGACAGCGATTCGTTGTCAAGGCTCTGAGACACTATGGTTTCTCATTCTGCTGGCCACTGTGGTGATGAACACAGGTAGTGACTAACGGCAACACGCAATCAAAGTCAAAGAACATTCTTTGGTAGTGTCACTGCTCTACACAAGCTGCCTGCCACCACTCACTCTTTTATCCTCCCTGTCTTTCCCTGGCTGTTTCCTCGCCTCTAACTCTGTTGTGTTCTAAAGTCAGCTTTTTTTTGAGTCCGTCCTTATTTGTCTTTTGGTTCACAATATCAAAAAACAACAACCTACAAATGAGCTTGTTTCTTCATGAAGTAAAACAAGATTTTCATTGGAAAAGAAAAAAAAAGTAACGCAAGAAAATTCAAGTCTCACATTTCCTTCCCTCACAGAGTTGCTACAGGATGCAAATCCACATGTACTGCGATTCATATTAAGGCTAGATTAGTGTTATTAGCTTGCCAATAAACTCAGCTGGAAAGCAATAAAAATCTTGCATTACTGAATACTTGAGAGGCTGAGATTGTGGGTGGAAGAGTGAGACGGATCAATGCTAAAGCCTGGGTGTGAATTTGGGCACTGGGCTTGAAGTCCCCATCTGTCACTGCGGTACTGCAACCCCTGTGGCCTAAACACTGGCTTTGTTAATGTTTTCACAGGAATAACATCCCAAAATGACTGACTGAGCCTCTGATACAGTAACAGACAGCATGTTAACACTGCAATCAACTATGAGAATAAAAAATAAAAAAGACGTGTTTTTTGTTATGTCAGATTATGATGGATAATCCATCTTTTCGCAGGATGGCTTCACTTTTGTGGAAAAAGAGAAGACAGTGATACCAGACAGACGTGACACATTAAGGACTGAGAAAGTGACTCACCACTTTGCTCCACACTGAAACTATATGATGAATTTACATGTGTGTACATGTGTTTACATGGACCCTAAAATTACACTAGTAATAAGAATAATAGCCAAATTAGAATATATACACCATGGTAATTTACCAAAGAAATACAAAGCACAAATATTAATTCATATTCTTATCCTTTTGGAAATGAAAATCTCAAGTTTTTTTTACAAGTCATAACTTGGTTTTCCTGGTAACTCCAGAGGGTTTACCTACTACTCTGAATAATCATTACTGCCCCCATAAGGTTCTTATGCAATGGAAACACTATTCGCTGCTCAAGTAGCCTTTTTGGATTCCACGATGCTGGCATGCTGTCTCTAATCACAACACTGGAGTGGAATGATGCTGCAGTCATTTGGTTTTTGGTATAAAAATGCAAAGGAGGCACAAAGAAGTGACTTCATAGCAGCCCTATAGAGCAATATCTGTGTAAAAGGGCTCTTGGATCACATTATTTAGTGTCCATGTAAACAGTTCAGTTAGAAACTCTAATCGTAACCATTTCACATTAAGAAATATTGTCAATGCAACTGCAACTACTGATACAGACATCATTGTGCTCAAATAATGAATTGTAATAACTTTTGTGATCCCTTAACTTTTCTTTAAGTGCCACCCTCAACATTATGATTTCGAAAATGCCCTGTTTATGACCAAATATCTGCAAAAGTAATGACATTCCCACCAACCTCAGACTACTATGTGTTCAGTGCTACCCAGCAGTACTCAGCTTGACTAACAGGGTAAGAAGGTAAACATTCTTCCTGCTAAAAATCTGCCTTTAGCATTGTCATTGTGAGGATTCTGACATTAGCATTTAGCACAAAGCACTGCTCTGTCTCAGTGCAGCCTTGAAGAGCAGCAAGTGTGACTAGTTGTACTTCAGTCCTCACAGATCACCTATTAATCAAACAGTTGTACTATGTTTTCAAAGGTGCTGCTTTGTGCTTTTTTTAATAATCACTGCTCAGACCAACTAGCTGGTTAAATCCATTCCAAAAAAATGAAAAAAAAAAGGCTTAATTCCAAGACCTATCAGACACTGGGTGCTATTGAAAACATTATATAACCTGAATATAGGTTGAATTACTTCTGTGTCATATCAACCCATGAAAGAGAATAGAAACCAGAGATGTATTATATGCCCACACTGAAGATTAGAACTTCAAAGAAGAAGATGTGCTTGCTGTTCAATGAAGCTCACACACACACGCCTCTGCAGATTTTGCTGCAATAGCACTGCTGCCTTCCACACTAGAATGTGGCATAATGACATTCTTTAAAACTAATCATCAAATGGCAAACACCCCTCTTTCATTATGCTATTACTGAATAGCTCCCTCGAAAGCTGCTTAATTTTCTTTGTTTAGGAAGTCATCTGAGGCCAAACCAGCCTCCCACCAACAAAGCTGCACTTTGGGAAGAAAAATATTGTGCGGGACTATCGAGGCAAATGCCTCGTGCTACTCAAGTTTCCACCCTGGTATTAGCGACAAAACCGAGAGACAAACACAGCTAACCTGCTTCCAACATACAGGGAAGGATGGATTTTAAATGGCATTGCCTAGCAACAGCCTGCTAAGCTCTTGGCAGCTGCTCGGTCGGGTTGCATACTGATAGACGGAGACACACACGCAGACACACACACACACACACACACACACACACACACACACACACACACACACACACTCATACACTGTGAGCAACACTAAAACTTAATGTGATGGAACTCATCCAGGCATCAAAAAGGTGAAGAGCAGCGAGCTTTACATAACCGAGAACATTAATAGTTGCTCTGCTACACGTGAGTGGGCACAGACTGACGTGTTGTCTTGACTTAAACTTCAACTCTGGGTTTATTACATCTTATCTGAATTCAGTACAGATATAGACGTAACACTCCTGCCAAGTTTGCTGCTATAATTTCTGACTACCATATCTGCAGTCCATTACAGAGATATCAATAAGGAATTATTATGTACTTAATTTTCCCTTCATTCATGCTTAGTGATGCAAATCACCACTTATAAAACAGCACAAACATTTATTTACATCTAAGAACAAGTGTCTTACAAGTTTTTATGACTATTTTTCTTTTTTATTTGAGGTTGTTGACCCCAATAAGTAGAAGTCACAGAAGTTTTATTAACAGGTGCTCATCCAGGAATACAAGGCAGAGGCACGCCCAGAGGTAGTGTAATGCAAACTGTGCCATGAATGACTGAGAACTACTACTATTGCTGAGAACTGTGTGCTTATCATCATTTCCTAGCCTCCAATGATTTTGACCTTAGCCATACATAGCATGGTCTCTGCAACACTTTATGTGGAATTCCTTCTGCAGCAATGTGCAAAGTGTGTGCAACCACTGATGCTCACAAACATCTGCTCTGGTCCATTTAGGACTGACCACTGCACTTTTGTAATGTAGTCTGTGCTGTGGAAAAATCCACAACAATCAGACCCCAAAGCTCAGTGAAGCGTCAACCCAAAAACAGTTGTTTATAAAAGGTGAATGTTTTAGCAGAGACCAAATCTGTTCCAAAGCTAATCAACATTCATGAGTCGGGGTAACTATATACAGTATTTGCAGTTGAAAGATGGTGTCCTGAAGGCAGAATGAACTGATCAAAAGAGTAGTGAGTTTGTTTTTTGCTAAATGATCTAGCTAATCACATTTCATCATTTTCAGAAACATACTCAGCAGCTGGCCACGAGCGAACAGAATTTGGGTTCTGTCAATTAAAATGCAACCCAATCGCTATGGTTAATGTGCGGTAAGGTAAAAGCACAAAAAACACATGGTAATGGTCAGAAAAAGATCATTAGTTGGCTTAAAATACTTGGTTCTGCAGGAATAGCAGCAATGTTTCATATAAAAATAACTGGAATTTTATAACTGCTGGAAACACAGCTTGGCTCTCTAAAACACAACTGATTTTGTTGTTGTTGGTCTCAAACAGTGGACTGCAGCTTGGCAGGTGTCTTGTCTAGGTAATATGCCATCCACCATCCCCTCCACTTCCCAGTGACAATGTCTTCTTATTTACTCTGTCAGTTTAGAAACATTGATATGATATGTATGAAACATGCAAATGCAGCATATTCTTGGTTTGCAGACATATAGTATGCCAACATTTTCTTCTGGTGAGAGGGCTGTAAAATGTTTTCCACAGTGTTTTAAGGATATTGTGTTAAAAGCTCTGAAACCAGACCTGTGATGACAGTCTGTGAAGGTAAAGCTTGTGTAGAATGCTGAGCTGCTAACAGCATAATTGGAGGTAATCTGTGAAATATCATTAAGTCTGCTTTTACACTGTCAGATGTGATTCACCACTGCTTTGTCATTATTACCGTAAATGGGCAACTTTTTTCCCCCCATGAAAAGCAATATAAATCACAACCACATTATTGGTAAGAAACATTTCAATTAGATATTTTGCCCACAAATGTTCAGCTGAAGTAAATCTGCAGGCAATAGTGAATCCAACACCATAGACATGCCTCACTCAGCAAAACCTGTGTATTGTGGTGAAGGGCCTCATACTGTAGAAAACATACCGTAGAGAATTGACAGAAGCAAAACAGCAATGCTGTGTTTATACTAAGAGTGACATAGCATCAGGCTACGAGTCATTTTTAGTGGAAGCAGGTGACACAGAGCTGAAAACTGATGCCCAACACTTGTAGCGGACTGGCATTATCCATTACATTATCCTAGCAACTCCAGGATAATATAGCTTATCATGTTATTGCGTTGTCAATCATACGGTAAAAACATAAAGCTGAGACAAACAGGCAGAACTTTTCTGACCAAACCATTTTTCAAAAATTTGTTTATTGCATGGTATGAGATGAGGGCAGAGATGTTTGCTGTGCAACAACCTCAAGCAGAGGTTAACTACATTATTCTGTTACTGTCAGACACTCACTGACCTACAGCCTGAAGAGCTCTGCACAAAAATGTGTGCAATGTTTGTGCGTGAATGTGCCACATCTCCTGAAGGTGTTCCCTGTCTTGCTGTTGATTCACGCTCCTTTCCAAAGACACTTCCGGCATGTGGAGGTGCATCTTGACGGACAATAACGGTTCTAGTCTCTGGTATGTGTAATCACCAGTAATAAATAGTAAGGACATTGCGGTGTGCTGTCATGTTGTGGTGTGAACAGAAATCACTTAAGTTCAGCCATTTCCATCTGTGACCTCATTTTGTAATCCAGAAATAGCTCCCTCTCAACACTTACTGCCACATGCATGGCTACATGTTACATGTACACTCTTGCATACACACACATGCGCGTGCAGAGTGGCCCAGTGGAGGGTGGAGTGTGACATTTAGACCATTTCTCCTGCGATAGGGGGCTCTTATGAAGCCGAGGTGGACCATTTCGACATCAAACACTCACAGCCAGCAGGACTCTCTGTCTCCTGAGGGCAGGGGGATGAATGGAGAGTGTGTGTGTGCCTTCCTGTGAATGTGAAGCCTACCTGAGCAAAGAGAGTGGCTGGGTTGCCGGCTGATCTGACAGACAACCGTAGTGCCTGTAAAAATAGTCTGGTAGTCTACCCACATCTGCGTAGAGCTATTTGATACAAGGAAACAGCATTTTTGTCACTGTCATTACAGCAGAGGGCTCTAAAAAGCTGCAGGAGCCTTGTTCTCCATCTACATCATTATGTTACTAACTAAATTTAATAAGGATGGGAAACAGGAAGTTCTGTGAGAGCACATTCACTCTATGCTGCCTTCTTTGAGGAGGAAAGGAACTGCCAAGACCACATTTTGTGCTGATATGGAAATCAAGCCGCTTGATGTGTGCTTTGTTTACCTAATGATTGGTTGCGGTAGCTGCATGCAGTTCTTTCTCAGCGCTACATTTCTGGAAGACTTTACACAAACCTTAATATTTAGCTAAGGTCCTTCCATTCTGACTATGATGAGCAGAAACTGTTAAAATGACTACTAATACTACTGAGAAAACTAAATCATTTCATTGTTACTATTAAATAAACAGGCTGCTTATCATTGTTGTGATTGGCAGGCTCACAGATGCAGTGCATGTCCCTCATATGTTTTAATTTATTTATTCTTAACTGACAAAAAAACCCAAACAAAACAAACAAATGTTTGCTAAACTCTGCACCAAAATCTGATTATGAATAAATTTAAAGTGCAATAGGATATGCATTTGTAGAATTATCCTTTATTTTTATCTACAATGCCTAGTTTTAATTCTTGTTATTGATGCTGAGTGGTTTGGAGAGGCAGCAAGCCAAATTACAACATTTGGATCTTAATATTGACTTACTAGTCTAATGTGCATCTAAATGCACAAATCAAATTACTGAGTTGGTGTTTTCAGAATTAAAACTGCTTGTTCTGGGCTACAATGATGGAAGACTTTGAAAAAAAAACTGAACTGTGCATAATATGTTAGACACTGGTTAAAGTCTGCCCTTTACCAAACCAAATGCTTTTAGAAAATTAAAAAAAACCCAAAAACATGGGTTTGGCAAGACTGTGTCCCTATGTTGGTAGAACACAAAATTAGGATGGCTATGACTCTGTAAACAGAAGACTGAGAAGACTGGCAGAAGATCAGGCGTGCTGACAGGAAATGTCCTATCACACATTTGTATAAGTCTGCAACCTCTGTTGTGTTTTTTTGAGAGGAATTCTTCACTCCTCATATGATCATTTGTATAGCAATTACTCAATATGTGTTACAGTGAACTGGCAAAAAAAAAATTAAGTTTTTCTCACATACCTCCACAGTGAACCAATAATCCAATATTTCTTGAATGAATTGAAATCACAGATAATAAACTGGGATTAATATATTTCTTCAATGGATCATCTGATTTGAGGTTAAGGTAAAAAAAAAATTTAAAGGTTTTTGATCAAATCAAATGTTACTAAGGTATTTTACTTACAAGGCAGTCTATTTCACTAACAAGTCTCCATACTTTAAGACCTTAGTTTTTCTTATTGTTGAATTATTTACACTCCTAGTTTGTGTGCTAAGAGCGCTGTCATTATCTCTTCCCAGTTTACAAAGCATGCACACAGTTTCAGCAATAAAGAAAAGACAACATTTAGCTTTACAAAGAGGATAATCTTACATTTTTTCTTGAAACCAAAGCCGCACTGCAATAAACAACAGCAGATTTGGAGGACTTCATGTTTACGGCGAATTCTTCATTAACCTGGTTGAAATCACATAATTTTCCCTTTCATTTCCATGTAAGCCAGAAAGAAAAAAACCAAAGCAAATATGGGAGGAAGAACACAACAAAGCCCTACTATATATATGTGGGGATTTTGAAGTAAATTATTGTTCTTCACAGTCTAGACTGAGATTAAATAAGTAGCCACCAATGCAGCAGTACGACTGATTCCTAAAAACAAACCAGCAGTCCGGAACTTTAGAGTTGAGGTTTTCATGCACTTAGGAGCTCTCCTCCATGTTTCCCTCTCTTCATGCAGCTTCCTCCTCAGACATCACAGTATTTCTCACACACACTTGCCAATGCATGTTCTCCTCATCTCTCTGACACACACATATACTATACAATCCTCTCATGTTCAATCCCTTAGAGCCCTAAAACCTTAACAAGGGAGATTTAATTAATTTTCAAAGTAAATTGGTGAGCTAAGAAGAAGCCATTATCTTTATGCTGAATGGCAGCAGTTGTGTGTTCCCATGAAAAGAGAATATTTGGTGGCATTTAGGCAAACAGTACGGCTTTGATGTATAAATGAGGGAGAGAAAAGGAAGACTGATTTCTCTCTTGTGTGTTTCTATAGCTTACATTTAGAGAGCATTTCTTGGTTACAAGATGGTTTTGCCTAATTGTAGTATACGTAAATCCTACAGAGACTTGATAATCACATGAGTCAAGGTGTTTAAAAACAAGGAATCCATCTTAAAAAATCTTTGACAAAGAGCTCTTGCTGAGGCACTGTATTTTTTTGGGCCCGTTGTGTAACTTTGTTTGGTGTTGTTTCTAATTCTCATGAATAGGTTATATAACAGAGGAATCATTTCCTGTTCAGCAATGCAGCAATCTAAACATATTATCATAAGAGGTTCTGTCACAACTAAACAGCAAAAGCTTCCTCCAAGAGTCAAGAGCCCCTTTTACCCTACCTGTTCACGATGGGAAAAATGGCCCATTATCCCTCCTCGCTGTTCTATATAAAAGGTAAAAAGGGGGGACACAGCGATGCTGTCTAAAAACACACACTGGTGCTGAAATCTGTGAAAATGTGAAAGAGGCGTAAAGAAGGGACTCTGTGTAAAAAGGGCTATGAGTTTGCGTGGATTATACACGGAGCAATCATAGGAAACAGAAACTAATTTCTCATCAAACAGTAGCGCCTTACACTCAAACCAGAAGCTCTATTTCCTTTTTGCACTTGCCTTCTCCAACAACAATCAAAATCTGTCCTGTGTGTCTGTGCGTGCACAATAGTTAGCATCTAGCTCTAAAAGCCTAAAGGTGGTTTAGAAGCCTGATCAGTGTTTTTTCCTCTGACATCAGCTGGTCAGAGCTAAAAGAGCAGAGCGAGGCAATGCTGCTAACTGCTGCCCACGACACACTCTTCACTTTAAAACCAACACCAAACAAAAACACTCAACACATCTCATTATCCGATGAGAATTTAACAATTTCACAAATGCAGCAGCATGACACAGTGGGAGAACTGACTGACGGAAACAACGCGTATGAATGCCCTTTGAATATTTTCAGCAGCAAACAAAAGATGTTGAGGATCGCTGTGGACTACACCACCTCCACACACTGTGTGGAGGTGGTGAGGTGCACACATTTCACATAAAATTTGATTTTCTGTTAAACATCATTGTAACTGCACTGCTAAGTTTTTTAATTTCACTTAATATCCTTTAATTTATTAAGACACTGAGACAGTAACGTTAACAACTTTGATATATTATGATTGTATTTGTGGAGGTTGGGAAAAATATATTCAAAATCTGTAAATGTGAGGCAGAGTGTCCTTAACTCACCTTACTCAGCTCAGGTCTCTCTTAGTGTTAATCAATGCCAGAGGTGAAGCAGCTTCCTAAAGCCAGCCGGAGGCACACATCAGGAGATTCTGCCTGTCTAACTTAACATTTCTGCCACTTTTGGGCAAAAGAATAGTCAATACTCGTCTAAAAAGATCATGTTTGGCAACATTTAAATAAGATTTGAATAGGATCTTTATCTTTTATTTATTGGAGGTTGGGGTATACATATAGTAGGCCACATGCGCCTGCGTCTATAAATGCCACAGCGAGCAAATTAATTAAGTTGTATTTGGGGTGTCCAATTTTGTTTCTAACAAAGAAATGTGAAGATATGTCAGTAAAATTAGCACATACGACCTTGAATCCTTGTTTAAAATACTGCAGCAAAGTGAGAATTTTACCAATCTGTAAACTTAAACGGACAGTTCAACCCCTGATCAAAATACCTAATATTTGTCTCACCTGTAGTGCCCTTTATCAATCTAGATTTTTTCGATGTGAGTTGCAGAGTGTTGCAGACACCATGGAGATGTCTGCCATCTCTCTAAAATAACTGAACTAAATGACACTCTGCTTGTGTTGCTCAAAACACCAAAAGAAAGAGTCCCTGTTGTGAGAAGGTTAATGTACAAAGTGTTTTTTTTGTACTTAACTACACCGCCAACTGAATCACTGTGCAGAAGAAAGTGCGCATCCACTGCTCACCTTGTACCACTGAGCGAGCCAACGAAAAGTCTCTAATCCATGAGTAGATGCTTGCTTCGTTCTGTGCAGTGATACTGTAGGTGGATGAAGGTTCGTAGAAAGATAATTGTTCTGATATGAAACTTCTCACAATGAGGTCTGTGGATTATCTTGAATAACTGTGTCTTGAATTCTGGAAGAAGACATTGCTGTTGAGTTTTTATTTTTTGAGTTTTATTATCTCCAATACTTGGTAACTCACACCAAAACAATCTAGACTGATAAAGCACTGCAGCTAATAGGAACAAAATTTTTTGTTTTTTTATTTTGGGTGACCTGTCCCTTTAAGACTGGTTGCCACCCCACATTGTACAATGCATAAACTGCATATTTACATACAAAGCCCACATATGAAAGCCAGCCCCTGTAAGGTTGAAAATTATGTTGGTAAATAGGAATTGTGTTCATCCAATAAACCACTGGCATTGCTTATGTATGGCGCATATAGTCAATATAGTGATATGCATTTATGCATTGTATTTTCAGGCCTAGGCACTGTGGCAATAACAAACAAACAACTATATATGAAGTCAGTGATTCTACAGCATCATGAATGTCTATTGTAAATGGAGAAAAACACAAAGGAGGACTTTCTAAAAATATCAAAAATCTGCAGCTTTATCAATGGTTCACATGAGCAAAAAGTTTCTCATCTTGGAAATGAAGGAAATTTTTTTCTGGCAATATTAGAGGGGGGAAATATATATAAATAAAATAATTTTAAAAAAAGCCTTCACCACAGAAAGTTATACATTATTGATTGCTCTTAATTATTCAGCCCTCATGAGACGACAACACAATCCTGGAGAAAAGTAAGACGGGCATTAAATCAATGAATTATTCTTTCCACAATGAAATTTGAAAGTGACATTGCAGCTGCCAGGAAGCAGAGAAAAAATGTTGTATTTTATACTGGTACTCTTGCTACTTGATTTATAGCCATAAAGATACAATATATACAAATCCAAAGATTCTTGAATGAATCAATTCCAGCTGCTGCGAGATGACCGGCATGTCTTTGAAAAGGGGCGGGAGTTTGTCATTGCCATGCCATGTTGATGCTTACTGATTCGTACACCTTGAAAATTGTCAGTTTGAAGGTTTCATATGGAGAGAGTGCCAGAGGACTGAAATACTAATCGGAAGCTGGTTGCCACATGCTGGGATACCCCGAGGCCAAAGCAAAAAAAAACAAAAAAAAAACATTTTGTATTACATGTTCAACAAATTGTGATATGAACAATGTTTGCAATGTCTCATTTACGCTGACATTGAGTCATCTTTTTCAAAGTGGGTGAAAACATATTGCAGATTCTCTTAGAAATGAACCGTGGTTTCATGGGCTCGATATGTTCACACAGAGTGTAAGGGTGTTAAAACATCGTCTTTATGCGAATGTGCCCCAGTGGGCAATGAAGTATCTATGGCCCTTTGTAATCTGTCGGTGTCATCTGACCCGTGGTCATCTGCTAAGGTTAAAGGCCACTGTGGTTGATGACGGCTTTCAAAAAGCCTTTAGATCTGGGGTAGTGCTGATCTGGCTGAAAGGGTGGCTGCCTGGAAGGTGATCTGGCTGTTGTTTGCAATGGCTTGAGAAACACGTGCACACTAGACATACACACACATGTAATTCTGTCTAAGTCGCTTGAGGCAGATCACACATTAAAGCTGACCCATGTGCCTTTTAATCAGCGCATGGATGTGATATAGTGAAGTGGGAGAAAACATGATTACTGCTATGAGGCCTGGTGGCTAGCACATATTGTCCTATACACACACACACAAACACACACAAACACACACACACACACACACACACACACACACACACACACAGAAGCAGTGTGAGTGTGAACTGTAGTTGATGTTATTCCTCGAAAGTGCTGATATTTACTGATGTATCTATAACGCAGGTGGTAAATTCTCTACAACTCCAGCTGTATGTCAAATGCCATCATAAGCTTTAACACTTGTCAACAAATCTTACTGTTAATTTGCATTCTGATGAAGGTAACATGGTGAGTATTGTTGAAGCTGCAGAGGTAAGTAGAAAAAAAGAGGGAGCGATAAGTATGATGAGGAAAATATGGATTCACTTTGCATGCTGTTGTACTCTCTCTGTGAGAGGATTTGCTCTGCAGCAACATTTATCAAATAAATAGTTATACAAAACACCTGATATGCATTTCTTGCTGTAGGCTTAGGTTAAGGTGATGTACTGCCAAAATGACTTGCTTAGTAACTAAGCACAGACCAAGAAGATGAAATGGTAAATGGACTACATTTATACAGTGCATTTTGAGTCAAAGAAACCACTTAAAATGCTGTGCAACACAAGCATCATTGACCCATTCACGGACATGCTCATACACTGGTGACCAGGGCTGGCATTCTGTTCCACCTGCTCATTCACATGCACTCAGACACCAATGACACAGCCATTGGGAGCAATTTGGGGCACAGTATCTTGTCCAAGGAGGCTTGGACATGGGGCCAGGGATCTGACCAGTGACCTTCGGATTGGTAGACGACTGCTATACCTTCTGAGACACTGTCTGCTACAGTTTTCAACCTTTGCCAATGAACCCTAAATTGATACACATTAAGTCATAGACACAATTTGATATGATTCTGCTTTAGGGACTTCCATCTGAAAATACTGGTTGTAAGCTATGATTAGGACCATAATTCTATAGTTCGACTTCAGTTGAGGAGATAACCTTGGAAGAAGTGAAACCTATGATCAGAATAATGCCTCTTCGAACTTTTACTTAAATTAGGCTCACCTTTATAAAAAATTCAATCGTAAAATTAAACTATTCCCTATTTTACTGGGGACCCACTGGAACTCTCTACATTCTCCTGGTTGAGAACAACAGTGCCACAGTTTTTTTTTTTCCAAAGTCTGTGAAGGAAGTCGCAAACGACAGAGTCTAATTCTACAACATTCTATTGATGTTAATTTGACAGGGTCAGATCATAGACATACTTTTACGTCAACCATTCTTTTCTTGAAATTCTGTTTTGAAGCCTGGAGTTTGGCATTGAGGCCATTGCCATTTTGTTTTTTTGGAGCCAAAAGTGACCTTATTTGGGCGAGAGGCTGAAACTGTGGATGAGTGAGGGGTGGACCTGACTGAATCACCAAGGATACTACATGCAGTCAACCTGTCACTCAAAGTGGCCCACCCTTAATTATGTGTAACCTTAAGTCTTTATAAAATGTTAAGTATAGTTGTCACCATTGTTGAAATTAGCTACAAAGACCTAAGCTGTTTTTTGTACCAGACTGTACATGTACATGTTTATTTCTATTTTAAAGTTGGGTATATTAACATGGGCATCTATGGGGATTGACTCTGTTTTGGAGCCAGCCACAAGTGGCCATTGGACAAACTGCAGTTTTTGGCACTTCTGCATTGGCTTCATTTCTCATCCACAGAGGTTACTGCTTGGGTCAAAATGAAGCTGGCATTTGTGTCTATGCACATAATCACTGCAATATGACTTAAGCTTTTTATTCAACACTTTAGTGCTATTGATAAATCCATAAGTTTTCTACAATTGTTTCTTATAATATATTTTCATATTATTTTTAAAAAGTCAGTGCTTGAGAACATAAAACGCTAATTACTGAACTAAACAAACTCTGTATATTATGACCACCCAATTGAAATCTATCTAAATAATACATTCAGTCTTGGTTGTTACTATTCTTACTTATTATGTTGAGAGAACTCACCCAGCCCACTCACCTTCACTACAGCACTAATGCAAAACACTGCTGCACAAAACTGTTGGTTGTGATATCTTAACATTAATATGGGTTGAAGTTCCACCTTATTATGGCAGTCCATTGGAGTCAGCCAGTGGAGAGGAGATCAAGCAGGTGATTCATGTTCTATTTCTCTCTAAACAATCATTTTACAATTGGTTTTCTGTTATTCAGCAAAACAGTAATGCTGCTAATCAAATTCTAAAAAGTCTTATCCATTATTCATTTTATTGAAATTGTAATGTTAATTGTGAGCTGTTATGTCTGTTTGGGTAGCAATATCAATAACTGTATAAAATGACTTAAACAGCAACTGTAATGCAAAATGTTACTCCTGGACAATGGGACATAATTAAATGTTGAAGGACTTATTTAATTGTAATTGCCATTCATGACCAGGAACACAATACTGATATTTAGCATAATAATTATGATTGAAATTGATACATAAGTGCAGCCTTCCAGGATGAAGATTTAAGGGTGTAAAATGTGCATGTGTGTGTGTGTGTGTGTGTGTGTGTGTGTGTGTGTGTGTGTGTGTGTGTGAGACAAACTTCAACTTAATGCATGCCATAAGGAACTGTTTTACCTAGCAGAAGCCAGCAGGGAAAATGGGACGAGCAAAAGAAGTACATGAATAGTCATAAAGCTGTGTAGTCTGTGTCTTGCCTGGAGAGAGTTAAGAAACTGGATCATAAGTGGTATATGTTGTGCGGTGCCATGCTGTGTCATCTGCACCTGAAAGAATAACACTTCATCATCAGGCTTCCTGCAGAAAGTTTCTCACACTGATATAAGATAACAAAAAGGGAGAGAAAAAAAATCTCCCCTTCCTTAGTATCACCCACTCTTCTTTTCCAGAGTCTGTCTCTTTGTGTCACCTCTTGTCTCCTCAAGATCCTACTTGCTTGCTTTTCTGCAAACATTGAAACACCTATAGGATCTCCTTTCAGCAGGGAGCAAGAGCTGTGTACTCTTTGCTGTGATTTAACAGTGTTGGTTTCGTGAGCCTGTGTGTGTGTGTGTGTGTGTGTGCGAAAGAGAGCGACAGAGAGAGTCTGGAGGCATGGTCTGTCCTGTGACCTGGATATAATGTGGACCCTGTGAGTGCAGTTTTAGGAGCTGCCTATGGAAATGACATACTGTGCAAACATGAAAACATAAACGCAGCCCCCCCCAAACACACACACAGACACACACTCCTTGAGCTGTCTAGCAGTTCCTCAAGGCAGTGTTTCCAAACAGTCTGTAAGTGGATGATCCATCCTAGGGCTGAACGATGTGGCAAAAATCGTAGAAATTTATATCACGGTAAAAATATATATCACAATATAGTAATTACTGTGTACATCCCATTAAGGAATGGACTGAAATAAGGCTGTTGCAGTGAAGGAATTTCCCCTATCATGGCTGCAGTGTTACCGCCTTATTTGTTGCCGTTACACATTACTTTATTTATTTTGATTTTAGAGTTTTGTAAATAAGCTTATGGTTTCATTCATTCATGGTCACATTCATTTATTTGTGGAATTCCATCATGAAAAAATCTGCTGCCACAAACAGATTTCCTATTTTTGGAGCTTGACCGTTCATTAGGAGCACTGTTGAAATTTTAAAAAACTGTTCGGTTATGCATTGCACCCCTCTGAGCCAGAGAGTACTATAGACACAAATGGAGTAGCAGAACGTCAGGAGCACTGTAAGTGAAACTTAGCAGGTCATTCTACTGGCTCTAAAAGTTTGCGTTCACTCATAGCAGCTGCTCCTCTCATCCATCTATGGATCAATATATCAATTACCCCCATGTACCCCCCCAACAGAGAGCATCCAACAGTGAATCAGCCCACTCTACAGGTACACTGAAACAGTCAGTGATTTGATAGACAGCGACAACAGCAAGTTGCTAGTTTGAGTGGCAGCAACAAACTGTGCATCACTTAGAGAAAATTAAACTTCAAATTGTAATCAGTACAAATTCAAAGAATTCTAATGGGAAACACAGACGGTTGGTGATGCAAAAAGCTTCAAATTTACAATGTTACTACGTTTCCACTGTTCACCTTTAGCTGTGAGTGGTGACTGAAAGAATGAGATCACAGTTCCTATGCAGGGTGTCAGGGTCACCCTTAGGGACGAGATGAACACCTGATTATGGTGTATCCTAGATGAACCCCCCCTTGCAGAGGTATTGGCAGTTCTACGAGGAGACCCTTGACAAACGAGGAACACACTGAAGGTCTTTGGCAGCCCCTAAAGAAGAGCTGAATGTCTGTTTAGCTCGCTGCTTCCACCCCCAGATCCAGGTGTCAGAAACTGAATGGATGTTGGGCCCAAGTTTACTGTCACATTTTCAAATACAGCAGCAACATGCAGATGCCATAATCTATTTTATGGCCTACTAGTTTTACAAGGTCTTATAAATAGTCAAATAAGTAAGGCACTTGGAAAAAAAAGCACTGAGAAGACAAATATTTCCTTCCGAGGTAATATAAGCATATCACTGGTTTTGTCAAAGCCACGCCTAACAAACCGGTGCTATAAACATAAACGACCTCCCAACTCTCTATTTATTCCTTCTTCTCATTGTTCCATCGATTCCACTCGATTACTCCCATCTTACACCCTCTACTCCCTCAGTCTTCCTATTTTGAGCATTTAAATCGGCATTCATTTTGCTGGGAGGAGGAGTGACATGGACTGGCAGGACTTTTATCTAAAAAAGCAACTATAAATAACCACTTGGATGGAAGAAGGAGTAGAGATAGAGAGAAAGGAGAGGGAAAGAAAAAGGAGGGATGGAGCGGGAGGGGGAGTTAAAATAGATCAGATGTGGGCTGTAGCAAATATTTGGTAAGCGGAGAGCATTTGGTTAGCACTGCAGAGTGCAGCAGAATCCAAAGCAGGCGAGTCCACAGGATGCATTTGATAAAATGTCTGGGCAAAAACAAAAACAAGCACATCCCATCACTCAAAGACGACCTGTGAAACACTGTGCCTTTACTCTAAAGAAGCAATGCAAATCGGAACTACTGTTACTTTATGTGCTGACTTATTGAAGTGCTACTAAAATTGTCTGTGCACACACTGAGAACTTTCTAGTAAAAACACCATTTGGGGCACATTAGTGGTAGCTCTTAGAAGTCTTGATGTTATAAGTTCAGGGATTCAAAGCAGAGAACATCCACAGTTCTCTAACCTTAAAGCTAGTCTTCTTTTTTTACCCCCCTGACCCATTTTCATCTCTTCATCCTCGCTCTGAACCTCCTCTGTATGCTGATGATTTGCTCTTAAATGTTACTGCCTGGGTCAGACTGTATTGGGAAGCAGTTCCGCAATAACATCCACGACTCAGTGTGGGATTACAATGCTCAGGCTTAAAATGAGAAGAACATGGAGGAAGGGAGAGAAAAAGAGAGAAGCTATAGCTTGTGTGATTAGAACTGGTGAGACAGAAGTCATTTGTAGATGAGGGTGACTACAAAGAGTTAAGCCCGACAGGATTTACTTGTGATTATAAAGAACCTTGACAAGAAAGTAGGGTTCACATGTACGTGTTTGTGTGTGTGTGTTGTGTGTGTGTGTCTTTTGAAGCTCATACTCAACATCTTACTATTTCTGACACAACAGGCGTTCAAACTCACAAACTCACACACACACACAAACACACCAGGGACAATCAGTATGCATAGACAATCACAGGCTTGACCCTTCAGCTATCTTATCTTCATCTCTGAGGCCAGATAATCCACATAGGTCCTCACTCCACACACACACACACACACACACGCGCACACACACGCACGCACGCACGCAGGCGCACGCACGCACGCACGCACGCACGCACGCACGCACGCACGCACGCACACACACACACACACACACACACACACACACACAGCCTAGTGTCCATGGTGCTTCTGTCCTAGCACATGCTGTAGTGATTTTTAAAAGGACTGGCTTATCAGTCGCCATGTCCGTAGGATGAAGAACACACTCACCTTAGCTGTCGTCTCTCCCAGTCCCTGCTCTAGTAAATTGGATGGTAATCACTAATACACTACAATGTCATAGATTCCAAATACTCCCAGCAAACATTTCAAAGCTCTATATCCTGCAGCCAAGGACTATTTTGCAGTGTGTCATGGAGTCAGTGTCACCTTAATTTATGCTTCATCTGATATCTTCTGATTTATTTATAGGAAGATTTAATTAATCTACTTTTGAAAACTTTTGTACTCTGAAAATATTGCTATTCAGTGGGTACAACTGCAGAAACCATTTATAAAGGTTAATAACTGAACCCCACGCTTTCTGCCCCTCAGCACAGGAGCTCCTCAGGGCTGTGTTCTCTTCCCCTGCTTATTGCCACTGTGCATAATCACCTTTATATCCAAGGACAGTTCTGTGAACACAATTAAAAACGCAGATGACACAACCATTTTAGGCTTCATCTCCAATAATGCTGAAACTCACTGCTGCATCGAGGATGCCCAAGCTGTCACGTGATGCGCAAGCAATGAACTCATGCTTTAAGAGGTTCTTTGCTAACTCTCAACCAGCTTTGTATCATAACACGAGGGAAGTATGTGTAAATGAACCATAGCAAATGTCGTTCTCAAGCCAACATACATATTTCCCTGCTCCTTTACTAGTGAAAAAAATTCATTGGCTTTCAGGCTGCTGCTAGAACTATAAATTGTTCCTCCTTATTTTTGTATGTCTGCCGCCACCACTTACACAAAGAGTATAGTAAAAGAATAGGATTGAGAGAGTTGCCCCTCTCTCTTTGACAGTCCTGACTAAATTTTGTAGTTGTAAAACAAAAAATTGCATACAGGAAGTGGGCCCTTCTCCTTCCTGTATTATGAAAACAGAAGCTGAAAAAACTCAGGTCAAACAGTAAAACTAATCAGTGTTAATCACATATAAACAAAGACTCTTTTATTCAATGTCCATTTCTTGCCTAAAATGTTTTCAGACATAAATCTTAGCTTACTGTAATCACAGATTGTTTTTTCCAGCCGGCTGTTATATTGTCTCCTGTGTCAAAACGGCCAAACTTGGATTATGTCACCCACCGGCAGGATCTTTTTATTGGTCCAGTGCTGTGCAATGCATTCTTGTAATTGCAAAGCAGATGCCACAGCTCTTTTCCTCTATTTTCTCACAATTATTTGTGTCTCTCTACTTCATAGACAGACCAGTTTTATAAAGAGGCCATCTTTCCAGCAGTGAAATGCTTCTTTAACACAGCCAAAACCCAGCAGCTCCTTACTGACTTCCGTTGCATGCCAAATCCAAAAACACTCAAACAAATAAATGGAGAACCCATCACCATGACTTATCTTTTCAAATTCCTTGGAGCACACATTACCAACATCCTGAAGTGGGAAACTAACACTAAGCACATCACTGCAAAAGCTCAAAAATGGCTGCACTTCCTCACACAGCTTAAGAAAAGCAGATCAAGCAACAACTTCTCATTCTCATCACATCTTCTATTGCATTATGACTGAACTGTAAAGTGAGCAAAGATCATCCCTAAACCCCAAAATCCTGCTTCTCCCTAGCCCCCTTCTCACATACATCGGACATGCATTATCATGATTGTCTGATGTTGTCCATTTATGTATTTGTGCGGCAGAGATTAACATTCCACCGGCCTTGGTCATTTGGCTAAGAAACAATTAACTATCAATTTATACACAATATATATCTATATATATATATATATATATATATATATATATATATGTATCAAATTGTTTTTTCCCTATGCGGATCAGAATTAAAATGTATATCCTAAATTAGTTGTATGTATTTAAATCATTATGTTACATTATCCCTCCTCTAATTTGTTTGGCATTTCATATGAATAGGGCGACTTTTTTCCCGCAGCATGAGAACAAGTCATTGCAAGTACAGTAATTTCACAGTGATTTAATGAGTAAATCCATCTATGTAGCGTCTGTGGAAAAAGAAAATAGTTTTGAAGCTAAACAGATTTACATAAGCCATTTAAGTATGAATCTTGAGTTATTATTGGGTTCCAATCAATTTCACTTTGTGTAGTATAATCTCATCAAAATGTGGAATGTTACATGACATATTCGAATGTGGGTAACAAATGAAGCAAGTGTTCATGAGACATTAGAGGGTATGGATCAGCATGGCAAACATGATTCTCATGACATCAGTTTCCTGAAACAGGAGTAACCACTGAAACTGTTTGCCTCTGCACTGATGGCTGATGAAGTGAGGCATACTACTGAAGTGATTAGTTGGACTGGGGTTCAGGGACCTACTTGACAGGATTCCAAGGGACCCCCTGCCAAGCAAGGATTAGATTAATTTCAGAAATATCTCATTCATTTAGTAGACATTATCGTAAATAAGGTCCTAGAGGCACAGCGACTTTGACTTCCTTGTTGTGTGTATAATCTGACATGAAAAGATAATAACAAAAGCGTTATCTACATATCTCAACCTTAAACACACACAAAGGTAATTTTTCTTCAGATCACCACATCAACAAACATTTCTCTTACCTGCCGCTGGTGTTGCGGAGGACAACCAGGGCATCAGGGAAGCCGTCCAGGTTGTAGTCCCCAAAGTGCAGGGCCAGGGGTTGGCTGGGTTTCCCTGGCACAAAGCTCCAAACCGTCTCCTTCCACTTGAAATCTGACAGCACTGGCACCCACTGCAACAACATCCAAAAAATTTCACATCAATCACAATAAACCAGTATAACGCTGAACACAATAATAAGGAACATAGAGAATAGGAGGAGGGTCAAGGACGAAAGAGAAACAGTGGATGAGCAGTTAAAAAAGTCCTCATCAAGAAGTTTCATTTTTAATTTAAGTCTTATTTTACTGATTATCATTTTTTGATTTTGCCACTTCTGTGGAAAACGGTATTAATAATTTGAAACTGAATGAGGTGGGGAAAAAGGTGCATTGCTCAACTTGTTTGAAGTGAAGGTCACTTAAGTAAGTCAATTTGAAGTTAAGGCAATTAAACATTTATCTGTCTTTTGCGCTTGATCATAATGTTGGTTACAATCTTGTTTTAACACTGGCATATGCCATGCATGGCTATGCATGTTTTTACTGTACTTTCCATCTAGTCTCTCTGGGAAGGTGGACAAATTCTACAAAAATACAACAGATAGTAAGTGTAGTGTACACTGAATAAGTATGCAATATCATTAGTACAACACAAATGTCGATACTTCTTGGAGTTTTTGTCAGAAAGAATTGGGAAGTAATAGGAAGCCAAAAGTGAATTTCTCAGACAAAGACTTGCGGGCGACAGTACTGTTTGGGTGAAGCTAAAATATGTCATCCAGGTGTTACCATGCCATGTTTGTCATTTGGATAAACCATTTGTGCAATGGCTGCATCTAGGGCTCCGGTCAAAATTGCTCAGAGCATGGCATGGTGCTCACACACTGTAATACAATGTAAACATAGCAACACTCATAGTAACACCATAGGAATTTAAGATATACTATGCAGGAAATGTCGGCTACTATATTTAAACAGTATTGACAGTAAAAGTGAAAGTGAAAGCTAACCCCAGCTTTGCTTGGTGTTTCATCTCAGACTGTATAAATCATCCCTCTGTCCTTTGACCCTCACATCACCTAAGGGAAAAACTCTCCCCCCAAAAAAAACCTGTAACAGGAGAAAAAAATATGGTAGAAACCTCAGGAAGAGCGGCTAAGTAAGGATCCCTCTTCCAGGACGGACAGACGTGCAATAGATGTCATAAATAACAATTCAATTACAATAATGACAAAAAAGAAAGAGAGAGGGGACATCACCCATTGTTTTGCAGACTGCTGTTTTGATGCCCTGAGTTTACCATTTTGACCACTGCCATCTTTGTTTTTCGGAGCCAAAAGTGACCATATTTGGACGAGAGGTTGGAGCTGTGGATGACTGAAAGGATGATCTGACTGCAAACTGGAAGACACTAACCACAGTCCTGAAAGATTCCTTAACAATGTTTAAATGTAAGCCCTAATAAAATATAAATGGACAAGTTATATAAAAATCCAGTTTATTTCTGCTTTAAAGTTTGACATTTCAGCATGAGAGTCTATGGGACTGAACTCGCTTTTGAGTCAGTCTCAACTTGCTGTATTTGTGTTTTTCGTGTGAGCGATTTTCATAGCATCCTCTTGGATGTTTGCTCCTTATGGTCAAACAACTGTCTATTACCTTTTTTATACAATCCCAACCTCACCTCAATGCGTCCAGGGATGTCCCGAACACAGCAAAATAAGGAAAAAAATAAAATAAATAAAGAGAGCAGAGTGTCTGCAGATAAATACAAGCATTTCTAGTGGGTCATAAGTGATGTTTGAGAACTATTTCAAACTAATAGCAAATGCTTGCTTTGGAGGATGAGAGCAGTGGTTTGGGACTGACATTACCAACAACATCCCCAGCAATCATTTTCAGTGCAGTTAGAGCACTCCAATTAAACTCCCTGATTGTCTCATGCTGGCTAGTTTTAGAAGCACTTTGACAACAAAAAATGTTCCAAAATGACTTTATGTGAAACACTTAACACTTAAATCACATAATAATATGACTGAAGTTCAATCCTAAATTGCCCGGCTAATGGAAATCTCAAATCTTTGAATAAATCTACAGTGCAAACTTAGACGCCGGCAATACTTTTCACAATTACTTTAAGAAAAGCATTTACTTGAGAGGTAAAAAGCAAATCACATTATTTGCTAGAACTGACTTGTGATTGAATCCTCAATTTAGAAACTTCTCTTCTCGGTGAAGAGAAATTGTCTTGAAACAAAACCTAATAGAAAGAGAAATGACTTGCCAAAATATGACTAAACTGATTGGAACCAGCAAAAAAAAAAAAAAAATCAGAATATATTTGATTTATAAGATTAACAAAATTCCTTTTGTCAAAGCTGGGTTTTAGAGGTGCTTTGTGGGCTCATTGCCTCCAGTCTTGCACTCAAAGTCATTCTCTTAACACATCAGACGCATGTTCTGAAGAAAGCCCTCTCACTGTTTGAACCAAACACATCTGAGGCATCATTCCCTCATCTTGACAATTCAAATGCCAACGTAACAGGGCCCTCAAGGAGGGCCTTGCTGTAATACTGCCACTGACAGATGCATGTGTAAGGAAATGTTCAAACTAAAGAGGTACACACAGTAAACTGCATAACAACAAACAGCACGCCAGAGACAGCGCTTTGAAAGGCCTCGCTGAGACCATTATCACCTCTCTCTTAATATGAATACTACTTCACTTAGCAGCTGCATCAACACAAGAGCATGGGTAAAACCTCGACTCTCCATTTATGTCATAACATCATTCTCTTTTTTTCTGAATGCATTAGCATCCCTACTCATTTACCAAACACCATCCACAAGCGGCAATTCACGAGAAGCAAGTATCGCCATTCAGCGGATAAATTGTTTCCGACTCGTGCACCCTATTGACCAAATAATTTCTGTTTTTATGAGATTAATACAGTTTAATTACAGCCACGTGTGGGATATGCAATTAGCTGCTAGTTTATTAGGTACACCTGACTACAGCTAATGCAGTTAAACAACTGCTGTGCAATAAATCCTATCTTTATGAAGGTTATCAGGTTCAGTTCTTCTTGAAACTGTTTCATAGAGGTGTTGATTTAACTGTATGGCCATTTTGGTGGCTGCTAGCTAGTTTATGGTGCAGTTAAATTGCGACGCATTGTACAGAGAGGTGTGTCTATTAGTCTACCCTCATCGATATATAAATGGGGTGGACAGAATATTGGAAAAACCAGTCAGTATAACAAAATGAAATTCAACAGCACCACAAACCACAGAGTCCAAATGACCATGCAGTTTAATCAACTGCTCTCTGTGACAAAGAAAACTGAAATTTGAACAAATTTCTAATAAGATACATAAATGGAAAAAACCTTGCTTCCCTCCCTTAAACAGACTTGCAACTTCCCTCATCACAAGGCGACTTTGTGTCGAATATGTATGTGAAATATTGCAACACAGTCTCAAAGAGAAGCGCATGTGGAAAACATGAATAAAGAAGAGGGTGTCTAGAAATATTATTATGCCAATTAGAGCTAGACAGATGAATCAGCCAAGCAAGAAATTGCAAGACAGAAATGGCGATCTAGGTTTGAGGTCATTTAGAAAGATTGCTAAAGTTGCTGGTAAGGTCATGTATTCAACTGCAAAATATCTCACTTAGTATGCATCTTGGTCACAATTCTTCGCAGGTATCCAAAACAAGATCATTGTTTACATTATAGTTATAAAATAAACCACATATTAATTGTTTAGGACTCTCAAACATCAATGTTGGTATTGACTTTAAAAATCCAGTATCACTCAGACAATAATGCCTTAAGTAGTATCAAAGTGAAATTGAATTTGAAAAAAAAAAAAAAAGTTAGTTAATTTGCATTGCATATTTGTGAAAAGTTTCAGTCTCCACTGGAACTCTGAAAATGAATTTTGAGAGTCACAGCTATGCCAAAATGACCAGATTATATTCCGTTGTGTGTTTGTTTGTGTGTGTGTGTGTGTGTGTGCTGTATGTGTGTGTGAGTGCGGATCCTAGAAAGGCGTGGGGCCAGATGCTGGAGGTTTAAACTATTCATGAATGTTAAACAGCGAGAGCAGGTGCAGGGGGGAGTCACCAGAGAGACGCTCACATTCACCACGACTGCCTCTAATTGCTCTTAATACGACCAGCATGTCTGAAAAAGACAACCAGAGCCTAATCAGAATTAGTGTGAGATTCATCACACAAGCCGAGACTTCACTGATCTGAGTTCAATCCAAACCAGCTTTGCACACCACATGAACGCAGGTACTGACATAGAGGTAACACTCTGTTTGTAGAGGTGGCAGGCGGTGCTGGTGATAGGCATGGGTCACAACAATAATGCAGCTAAAGAATGCTGAAAAATGGTCTTTGAGAATATCCATAAGGGCTGATCTCTTTACTCATAAACTTTGAAAGACCAACTTTCAAAAGACTTTCAGCTGTAAAGCATTGATGATACCTGATCGACCATTGCTAGCAAAAATACTAAAAAAAATAGAAATGAGCACACTGAGCAAACCCGAACCACCTTTACAGCTTTCATTCAGTTTTATGTAGTTTAAAAATGGAATTTAACACATTACAAAAAGATATAAACCAAAACAACATCACTACTGCCTGTACTATTCACATTTATCTGCTCCTACTATTTACATTTATCTTTTGGTCAAACAACATAATTGAGGACGTTTCTTTTAATTTACATAATCACTTTTAGTTTAATCAAATATCAAGGAGCTGTTTACACCAACTTATATATTGCACCTATTACATGAGTAGTAAAAAGTAGTGTACCTGCATAACTTAAGAGAAAAACATTTAAACTGTGATCTTCCCTCAACAAATGTTGTTTATCTCTCTTTTTTTTAATAGAAAGCAATTCAATTTATTGTCATCATGTTTGTTGATTTTATACCCAAGCTAATTCCAGAATTTTTATTTTATTTTGCCCTTAGCTAAAGCAGACGCATTTTGATATTACATTAAAACTGATTAAAATGTGTCATTTGATTAACACAAACCCCTGCTCATTTTACTTTAAATGAATACTTCAACCCCAACTGACCCTTTCTATATCAATTACTCTTCTAGTGTTTTGTTAAATTTGAAAAGAAAACTTTGCTTTAATCACATCCCTCAAAGAATGAATGAAGAATCCAAAAACAGAGAAATTTCTTACTCAACTGAAGTTAATAGGGGGCCGCCTTTAACAACAACAAAACCAATGTCTTATTTGTCCAGACATATGCCCATTACTTCCCAAACAGACAACTCTCTCTGATGGGGAACTGAACTTATAGTGAAACCTATGTCTTCTAAGTCAGACTTCATCAACCAAAGTGCTAATTTTACCTCACTGAACTCAGGAGCTGCTGGTCTACAGCTGTCTCAATCAGTTTATGTTATTGTGTTATTTGGGTGTTTTAAAGGGTTAGTTTGGATTCACCAAAGACACACAATAACGTGAAAAAAACCTATAGATCTAGGCAGTGGTAAACCAGCACCTCCCATATTCAGTGAGGTAAAATTGCAGTTTCTGTCAATGAAATGTGGCTTTGAATACAATAACTTTAGTTCATCAATAATTTTCTCCATTTTGGGCTTTTTTGTTTACTAATGTGAGTTTTCTTCATGAATACAATGTAACACAAAATAATACAGTAGTTTAGTTCTTTATGTTTTGATCCATTGTCACATGGACTGCCTAGTGAGCAAAAGTAAGTTGTGGACGATAGCAATTATGCTCCTCGACATACAGATGGTGTCATAAAAGAGTGATAAAACCAGGGTGAATATTTTTCAGAGGATAAGAGCAAGCTCGTAGCTTTAATGCAACGCTGCTCAGTCAAGATCTCATTAAATGACTGTTGAGTGATGTTGCAATGCGGTTTAAGAGGCTGACTGCCTGCCATATGGGCGTAAAGCTTGGCTATGATTACTGCCGTCCAGAGTGGCTGGGAGTGCTGGAGATGACCACTGTGTGGTGGCTGACATAGAGAAGTGAAGAGAGAGCACAAGAGAGGCTGCTGTCAGTAAACACAATGCTAGACATGGATGCACAGAAAAGTATACTGTCCTGCACATCAACGTACATTTGGACACATTAAAAGAGGTGGAACCACTAGTCCATGGTGTAAAAAAAAAAAAAAAGCTATGGCCCAACGTAGTTAGTGTCGACAGATCAACCGAGTATTCTGGTTAGACTATTTTGACTGCTATTTTTATTTTATTTATTTTATTTTCATATTGGTTTCAACTTAGATGTGTTTTTACTTTTACTGCTTTATTGGTTTATCTATTATTTGGCATTTTGTTTTTTTGGTTTTACTTATTCATTCTATTTTTAGTTCCTTTATACATTTTAATTTATATGAATCATCTTCTTTAAATGGTCTACTTTTGTGTCATTACTTTATTTTATTTAAACATTTTTTTAAAATCTGTTTTGCACATCTTTGTATCTTTTATTGGTTTACTTTTCATCTTAATTGCTATTTTACGATTTTTAAAATGTATTCTAAATGGGTTGAATCACTTTTATGGTCAGTTGACAGTTTTGTTTGGTGCCTGTATCTTGTACCTTGCACTTTATGCAGCACATTGTGCTTCCACCTGGAGTGAAATGTGCTACATAAATAAAGTTTTGCTTGCTTACTTGCTTATTGTAGGTCTTGATATAAAATGACTTTTGATAAAAATTAATTCCCTAAAGAGAGGACATTGCTCTATAATCCAGATCATATTTCCCTTATATCAAAAGTCCATTATCTATTAAAGATAATGCAAAATGTAGGAAAACAGTGCAACAGCTGCTTTGAAATGGAAAAATATGTTGATCTAATGAATGAAGTATTTACTACACATGTCAGCAGTTATTCTCAGAGCAGGTGATCATGTTTTCAAATGGCAGCTATATCCTCAATCTTGTTCAGTCCACAAGGCAAATTAATTCACTGGTGAGTTATCTTTACGCTGGAGTCCTTTGGTCTGTGCTCAGCACTGCCATGACGTTTTCTCTCAGGACAGAGTGAGGCCTTTGCTGGCCGGCAGGCTTATCAGCACACCACTGTGCTGCTGTTGGCCCCAAGGCAATCAGTGTACTGTCTGTTGCTCTCTTCTAACACTGATTAGAGGAGGAGAAGAGGAGCAGCACGGAGAATACCAACAGCATCTAGTCAACAGTGCAGACATGCAGACACACAAACATGCAGGATGTCTCTCGTGCATCAGGTTCAAGAGAGTCAACTGTAACCGTCTCAGTGATGGCATGATTACAGCTCATTAAACTGGATATGACATTTTAAGCTTTAAGTAAATGTTGATTACCTAATGGCAACCTTAAGAAGAGCAGGCTGATGAAATAAAGTAAAGTAAAGAAAGGGAAAAAAACAAGTAGGCATGCAATCCCTCAAACATATAACAGAGAGATGCTTAATCAAGCAGGATTCATCAATCTGAGATTAAGCCTGCCATATTAGCAATTCATTTAAATCAGTCAAATCAGACATAAGTGTTGCAAAACCATGGCTGTCTCGCTGCAATTTATACATTATATTTTTTCCTGCTGAGATGCTTGATTGTGCCTCTCAAACATTACCTGATGTCACTGATATGTGTGTATTCATATTGTGTGAACATATGGCAGAACAAAAGCAGGTGATGAAAGATTTTCAGTAATTGTGGTAAAGACGATATCGCAAAGCCCGACAGCCAAGGTGGAAGTCATAAAATTGTCTCTTTCAATGCAGCTATGGAAAGAAAAAAAATAATGAATGTCATTTTTTCTCAGCATGGAAGACAGTGTTTCCCCTGTGTTTGTTTTTTATTGCTCAGCAGTATTGTGTTGCGAACTTGGGGGGAAATCATATGGGCCCCTGTGAGGATATTAAAGATTGTAATCTAATCTAATATTTTTTTATTTGAGAAGCTACAGCTACAATGAATAGCCAACCTGACAGAGGAACTCCTTAAATAAATCATGAAGCAGTTACTGCTTCCTCTTGGCCGTGGAAGTTTTGACATTTAATCACTAAATATAACAGAGTATTTGAATAATGTCAAGTGTGTGTCTATAGATTAATCAGTGGCCCAACGTCCTCCCAGTCAAACAGAGCACTCCTGAGTCTAAATAACTCGATACTGACATTCGCTGGTTCAAATGTCAACATATTAACACCGAATTGAGTCTGAGCATGTGTGAGAGAGTGTTAGTGCGGAGATTCCAAATGACCTAGTTAATGGAGATGAAGACGATGATGGGATTTGTGCTTGCGAGGTAATCTGATACCTTTAATGGTAGTGAGGGGAAGGATCCCGCATACAAATAGCTTTTTATCAAACAGCGGGAAAACACAGCCTGTGCACAGATAGCTCATTGTGGTTCTGCATGCACGCACACGCTCACACACAAAGCATGGACGCACGCATATAGAAACAAGCATAAAAACCAGAAGGGGCACAAACACAGACCCCCCCGACATAAAATCGTTCTCTTGGCTTTGCTGATGACTAAAGTGAAAAAGCGACGGCATGCTTGCAGACTCCCATTGATTCAACTTGGCGGAGAGAGCTCCCGCTTCATTAGGCCAAGAAATTAAAATGTGGGCGGCCTGCGGTGGAAGTGGTGGGGTTTATGGGGGGTGTTGGTGTGGGGAGGTGCTGTAACATCGTTCGACAACAAGGCTGTCCAAGGCAATAAAATGTAAACCCCCCCTCCAAAAAAAAAAAAAAAAAAAAAGGCGTGTAATGAAGCAGGGGCTTTTATGATGCCAGGGATATAACGCCTGTAATGCTTATCACATTAGAACTGGCACTGAAAGACAGCATGGGACTGAACAGGAGCGGTGGGCGGGAAAAGCGCATAACTACTTCACTGCAAAGTTGAAGTTATGCCAGTATTGCTATACTCTGTCTGGGCAATTGTGTAATGTTGGCTTTGATTATGGGTCTACATGTATATTCTGATAGTGTTTTAGGTGATGCAATGTTTGGAATTTTCCATCCTGAAATACTGTATAATTAGCAATGACAGAGTTGGCAACTTATGTCTTTTTTCAGTTTTTCTGTTTTAAAACACACAGGACATGAAAGTGATCAGATGTGAGACATCCACACCCCTTCTTATATTTCTTATACTTAAAATAGATTTAGCGTGTGAGAGGTTTAATTCTTATGTGCACAGAGGTATTTCATATAAAAAAAAATCTAACACACTTATACATCTCTATACATTAAACATTTCTGGTGTATCTTATGTATTTTTTTCCATGTTTTTTCTCTATATGTACTGTTTTAAACTGTTAAAACATGTATTTGAAGTTATTGTGTATATATACTGTGTGATGTATTTGAGGAGACGATTGTTTTTTTTCACCTGTAACACCACGTGACTGTCATGAGATAGCACTTTGGTATTTAAAGATGAAACCTATTCATATTAAACTAAGTCTGAAGAAGAGCATGGTCTCAAAACTTTACTTATGGATGTACCAATCAATTGCACAAAAGGGAGCTACCGTATGCAGACTTTTTTCATGTTGTTTTTGGGTGTGCAAAACTACAATGTTTTTCATGATATTCACACCCTCATATATTGTTTACAATTGGCAAACTGGCAGTATAAAGTATGCCAAATTAGCCACAGTTTCTCCTAGAGATTACTGTTATATACAAATACCTGTGATTTATAGAAGCAAACGTGTTTTGAGGGACATGTAATGCCGAGCAAATTATGTTTTTCATTAACATAATGAGGTAGTCATGCTAATTAGCGTACAACTGAGAAAATGTTGATACTGAACGTATGAACAAAATGTTCACTGACGTCATATTTCAGTTGTTTTCTGCCAAAAAAGGCAATCTTCCAATACAGTATCTACTTGTGATTACAGCATATTCATTTAATTTTATTATTAATTTTAAACAATTTTAATGACCTTTCCCTAACTTTAACCAAAGCGCTTTTGTTGCCTAAGAGAGGAGTCTGGATACGAACACACAGTTCAAGGTCCTGCACTTTGTACATCCAGCATCCTCCCCTACTACCTGTAGGGGAGGATGTAGGGTTTCATTACCTGAAAGAAATGTCTCTGACATGATCCAGGCAGCGATTAGGTTGCCACAACATAATTGAGAATGTAGTTTTGAAACATAAGGAGACAGGTTGGAATGAGCTATTAGCAGTTCCTGTTTGGAATGCGCCCATGAATGTTTTTTAAGCTTTCTAAGCACATTTATGGATGTTTATTCACAATCAACACTAAGAAACGTATTGGTAAGCTGGCAAAACTATGAGTCAAACGTGAGTGTTTTGTAGCAACCCCCCAAATGTGAGTGTTTTTGTGGTGACCTGTTGGTATGTTTCAAAGTTTTATTTTAGGCCCTAAACCTGTTTTTTTTGTAGCAACTTGTCTGAATGCTTCTATTTGCTTTTTCTGCTGCAAATGTGGGCGTTTTGCAGTTATATCTTTGTGTTTCTATTGGATTTTTAGGCTCCAAACATGGGTATTTTGTAGTCACCTGTCAATGGGGATAGTGCCACAAAAAAACGGCTGTATTTGAGCGAGACATTGCTGCTTTTCCTGCCGGGATCTAAAACGAGGTACTTTTAGCCAAAACATGATCTTTTTCTAATCTTCACCGAGTGGATTTTGCCCCTAAACCTAAACACACATTACCACAGTGTTGTGAAAATGCATAGCTTCAATCTACCTGCTGCACAACAATGTGCAAATATAAAATATCCATGGTTTGCATAAATAAACAATGTCAACATTTTTTTCTGGCCACTGGTATGAACTATACTCGGAGTCTACTCTTCTTTAACACTATGTGCAATGTAGCTGCGAAGGTGGTCCACTGCCCACATAAGCAAACATGGTAAATGTCTGGGTCAATAGAAGTGTTGGTAGAGTGAGAATGTTACAACTCACTGTGCAACTTTACAGCAAGTAGTATTGTTTCCTCATAACATGACATTTCTTACCTTCAAAATATTACTATTCATAAGATTACACCTTTATCTGTGGCAATGACTTCTACATTAACTGACTATGCACCAATATACCTTGCACTTGCATGTCCTTATCCGACATACCCAGATACAGACTGTTTTTCAGGAGCAGGTGTAAATGAGGTCACGGTTTGTCCCTTGAAAGATGCGGTCAGAGCCAGAGATGGAGTGAGACCATATGTCTTTGTGTCTGCTGGGCAGGGCGGAGACACTGCTACCTGCTGTCAGTGTCACCTCTTTGACCACTGACTGACCGGCTGACTGGGATAACTGGAGGAGGCTGTCTAGCTCACACTGGCTGCCCTTACACCGTCTGGGCTGTAACAGTAGGCAGCTGGTTTGGTCTTCGTGGGTGCTGTATGTGTGTTTTGCATTTGTGAATGTGAGTAAATGGTGTCAGCAAGAGACCGACATACACATAGAAATGTGCTCAGAAAAAAAGAAAACTAAACATACACATTAAGGTAAATGCACAGTGAGATATTCTACAAAGGAAGTAAGTTCATCACCACTAAAGAATATAGAAAAGTAAAAAAACAAACAAAAAAATAACAATGCAAGCTCAACACAGTGCCAAATAAAAATGGCACATTTCATACACTATGTGCTGTTGATCCAATATATATATATATATATAAGCTCCTGCAGTGAAACTGTAGTGTGGGCATTAGTTGGTGCACAGAAATGTCTTTGTTTTTAGCTTCAGACACCATAGCCAACATTAGATAGCACAAAGGAACAGTAACAATAGACCCAAAGCTAATCAATTCTTGCCACCCACAGAGCCAGGGGATGTGCCCTGTGGCCACACACTTGCCATTTGTGGTCACTCACTCACTGATGGACTGTGTTCTAGAAACCTGTGTCCCACCATGGTTCTTTCACTACACACAGACAGACAGACTCCTGATTATATTCACAATGCATGATCCCATTCACACCTGGTATTATCATGTCATCTGTATCCGAACCAGTAATACTAACACCTGGTATTAATAAACATTCTGACCGCATTGTGATTATATCTCAATATGCAACAGTCATTATCCAGTTCAAGGCAAGCAATGGATAGGTGTCACTCATTGTCAAAAAAACAGTTTTTGTCGGGGAAAACGTTTGTGTTACAGCTAATACTAAGGGCAGCTTTGTATTATAACAATATGAGTCTAATGTGTAAATGAACTATGGCAAACTTCCCTTCATCAGAGTGAGCTGTCTCCTTCTCTCTCTCAATCTCACACCAATATCTGAAGCTGTAATACAAGAGTTTTTTTAAGAGGAAGTCGGTGCCATTCTGTTTCCTGTGCTGTAAAAACAGGCTGAAAAAAACAGATCAAATGGAAAACTAGGCAGTGATTATCAAATACGAACCAAGATTCTGTTGCTGTGTTTCCTATTTCAGGCCTCTAATGTTTTCAGAAACAGAATTTAGCTTCTTGTTAAAATGTAATTTAAGATTTTTTTTTTTTAACCAACTGGCAGCTATATTGTTTCCTTTGTCAAAATGGACAAGCTCACATTACGTCACCCACCAGCGGGAGTATTTTTTGGTCTGAGGTGGCACAGTCCATTTTGGTAGTTGTAGGTTGTCCACCGCTTGAGCAAGACCAAATGCCACAGCTCTTTGTGCCCGATGTTTTTTTCTGGTTATTTAGTACAAATTTCAAAAGTATTTCTGTCTCTCTACTGCATAGTAAGGCTAGGTTTTGAAAAGAAAAACATATTTCCAGCAATGAAATACCTTTTTAAGCTAGTAGGAGAAGATTTAGTTAGGTGACTGTTCAAACAGCAGGGCAGATTTTTGTTTTAAGAATGTGGTCGTACTGTAAGGGTTACATTTACACTTAACAGATCACAATAAAGGGCACATCCAGATGTGACCCACCTGCTTGCATTCTAATCACAATATGTTCTACAAGTAACTACACTCGTTTTCTTATCTAGACTGGATATCAAGATACACGTGTGTTAATGCGAGAGGCAAATGAGTCTCTGAGTCATTCACAGAGGTGATAGGACATAACTTTGACAGTACATGTGAAATCAACCAGGATGAGAAGCAAAAATTAATATGTTAAGAGTGAAGTAGTGAAAAAAATATTCTTGATAATGTTGTACGAGATTAACATTGTTGCAAATATTGCAATGATTTAAATGAATTTAAAAACTGGTAGTGCAGACCTTAAAGAACAATAGGACATTACATTGTTATACAGTGCTGGTATAGGCAAGAGGACATCGCCTCTTGATTTATTTCCTCACATGAATTTTCTAAATGACGACAGATAATTCCTCCCCTATTTACTTTATCTGACAAAATATGTATAAAAAAATCCCTAAAAAAAGCACCTATGAAGTTAGGCTGTGACTTTGCTGGTAGTGTGTGAGCGAGAGAAGGAGAGTGCCCTGTAAGGTGCCCTTGATTGATTGTCTATTTCTGCCAGATTTTTCTGGATTTAACAATGAACTTTATAGTTGACCAATGACTTTAACTACAGTATGGGAATGCAGGGAAACGAAAATCAAGTCAACAACTCCAAATGCATAGATGTGCTAAGTGTAACGCTTGTTGAAAACTTAATTTGATGAATTTTGTCATTAAAGTACCTCGGAGTATGTTGCAGTGTAATGTAAGCACTTAGCAGGAACCCAATTATTGTGACTCTCAATTATGTTGAGAAAATGATTGGAAGCCCAAAAGATATTCAGTAATAGAATATTTGCAATGGTCTGTGTAAATCTGATGCTGTTTATTAAGGGATGGTTAGTCTTAATTATTGTTCTGATTAGAAAAGTCCATTTGTAAAGCCATTTCATCAAGCCTTAAACATATTGAAATGCTATTTAGCAATATTGCACGGTCTGCATTTTGCTGTGTTGAACTGGAAATGAGCCATGGTCTAATATGCAATATACTTTTGGCTTGTTCTTGTGAATATATTTCTGATGTTTAAGAGTCTTTTCTTCCAGCCAACATAAAATACTGAAGGCACATTTTTGTTTGCTTTCCCTTGCTTCAATGTCCTTGACAGGTGTAACACCCACGGGCAGACAATTGCATTATTCTCTGCAGTAATGTCCGATTGTATTAGGGAATGTGGGAGCAGAAGAGGGGAGGTGCAAAGTACAATAAATGTGATCAGTGTGTGTCTGTAAGGATGGAGAATGGAGTGGGGAGAAATTGTTGGAAGCCCCCTGTGGTTTCTTTTCAATATGGTGATGTAAAGGCCTGGAGCTACTGCAGAGGTAGAGGCAGAGCTGCGGCTGAGACCACAGGAAGGAAGGAAGGAATGAATTGCTGTTTGGAGATGAACTATAGACACACACCAGTTTTTACTCAGCAGGACTTCCATACACACCTGAAGGCATCTCATCATGTTTGTGCCTGTACGGTATACATGTAACTATCACTCTCTACTCCTCTTTTCAGCTTCTCCCGCCCCAATTCCCTCTCATGGGATGTTCCTCTCAAAGTGGCAATGAAGGGACAACAGAAAGTGCTTTTTTGCCCTTACTTTCTTCATTTCCTTCCACCAGTGCTTCCTCCCTCCCTTCATCCACATTAAACTCTCTCTTCTCCTCTTTTCTGGGGATTGCATGATATTGGATTTTTGGCGATATTTCATATGCTTATATATACCAACTTATTTGGCTGATAGCGATATCAATAGTGATATACCCACTTTTTTGCCCACGGAATTTCAATAATCAAGTCTCTACTGTTGTGGAATTTTCATCATATTAGGCAAACTGATACTGATGACCCACTAGCAGATGGAGACATAAAATACAACACTTTTTAATAAGGGCTATGAAACAATTCAGTTTTTAAATCGTAATTAATTGCAGAATTTCAAAAGTTAATGGTGATTAATTGCACCTTTCAATTTCATCATTGTGCATTATAAAACAGTTAAAGTTGAAGCAATTCTTAACAGACTGTCTTGATTAGGAATCGAATAACAGCAAAAAAACCTTCATCAGAACTATCATAAAGAGACTCATGGGTACCCATAGAACCCATTTTCATTCAGATATCTTGAGGTCAGAGGTCAAGGGACCCTTGTGAAATGGCCATGTTGTTTTTTCTCAGTTATGTTGAGAAAATGATTAGAAGCCCAAAAGATATTCAGTAATAGAATGTTTGCAATGGTCTGCATAAATTTGATGCTGTTTATTAAACAATGGCTAGTCTTAATTATTGTTCTGATTAGAAAAGTCCATTTGTAAAGCCATTTCATCAAGCCTTAAACTGTATTGTATTGGAAATGAGCCATGGTCTTAAATATGCAATATACATTTGGCTTGTTCTTGTGAATATATTTCTGATGTTTAGGAGGTCTTTTCTTCCAGCCAACAAAATAGTTAAGTCACATTTTTGTTTGCCTTCCTTTGCCTTCCTTTAATTCCATCATTGTGGAATTATAGAACAGGTATGAAGCCCATACTGACAAATTAAAGTAATTCTTACCAGACTGACTGATGCCATTTTTCCATTGCCAAAATTTAGCCTAACATTGGAGCGTCACTCATCTCACTTTATGAAAAGCTAGCATGACATGGTTGGTACCAGGTCTTCTTGGTTCATATGATACCAGTTTCATCGAGCCAAGTGCAGGTCTAAAATAAGAAAAATACTTTAACTTGGAGTTGAAGTTTTGTACATGCTCACTTTGTCAATTAAGAAATGATTGGTTTGTGATATTCGTAGAAATCAGCAGGTTGGCCCATTCTGATATTTCATTTTAAAGCCAATATCGGCTGACACTGATGATGTGCCGATATAATCGTCCATCCCTACTCTTTTCTCCTGTCATTACTACTTCCCTCATTTACTTTCTCAATCTCTTACTCTTCTCTTTCCTCTGTGTCTTCCTCCATTTTCTCTGTTATTGTCAGTGGGCAGATACCTCTAGGGGAGACATCTGCTGACTAGCTTCTCCACTGTAATGGACCCACACACACACATACACTACACACACAAACGAAGTAACATCGAGCATAAATATCAGCTCATACAGTGTTTACACCACAAATAATGATTAACAGATGACACGGATACTGTGAGGCAGATAAGCATGTATGCGTTGGCTTCTGCTCAAGGAGGTTAGAATGACTGCTCATTATTATCACCACTCCATTAAAGCATAGTAGCTCTGAGAGAACCTGTTTTTTCTGCTTCACTGTGCTCACCCTTCCCTCTCTGCCCGTCTCTCTCTTTGACATTGATGACTGTCTCTCAAACACATAGCGACACAGAACACAACATGTGTTCACTTCATCCATCATTGCGGATAAGTTCTCCTCTCTCTGCCTCCCCTTCCCTTACTTCAACACCCTCCTTTCACTTCTTCCTTAAACCATTTTTTGTTGTTGCTGACAGGCAAACAAAAGAAGGCATGTCCACAGGGAGTGCGCATCTGTGTGTGTGTCTATTGTGAGCACATGTGTGTGTGTGTGGGGGCGGACATGCAGATAAGCCTGTAATATTTCTATTTTGGACAGAAAAAAAAGTGGAAGCTAGTTTTCTGGTGGCGAAGGAAGAAAAAAAGAGTGGGGGCTCCTGTCAACTGGTAGGATGCAGCTGAAAAGAATCACACAAGATTCTATGTAGGTGGTGGTGGTGGTGATGTGTGTGTGTTTATGTGAATTTAAGAACTCTGTGTGAGCATATCCGTGCACATATATTCTCTTCTGCGTGTGCACATTATTTAAATAGGATTGATGTGTGTGTGCGTATCAGTTACTTCTATCTCACATGGCTCAGCAAACAAAGTGACACCAACTGAATCAGCCCCCGATGTCTTTCTAAGCAGTGAGCCACGTGTTTAATGCCTTCCTGAAATAGACAGCCATTGTGTGGAGAAATGGGAGCGCTGGCATTGCATTGGAGCCACTGGTGAGGAGGGAGAGAGGAGTCCTGATAAAGGCTCAGACATACTTTCAGCATTGAACGTCTGCAGACAACTGCAGTCATGCGGATGCACATGCGGTTGCATCCATAGTACAACTGAGGGTCTGGTCAGGTCCCAGCAGTACGGTATATGTGACGACTGAGAGGTGAGCTTACTGTTCTCCTACTGCAAACATCAGCTGAAACTAAATCTACAAGATCCAACATAAAACTAACTTCACCGAGGTGTGGTGGCTGTGACTGGCTTGACCGAAGTGTTTTGGACTGGACTGGAGTGTGGAGCAAAACATTATTTAGTTTTAGTTAAAGTATGTGCAGTCAGAAACAATTGAAAACCTCACAGGCTGAAAAATTAAGCCAACTGGAAAGTGGCTAAAACTGCAGTTCCTTAAATAGCCACTTGAGGCTGGTGCTAAAGCAAGCTATCCCCGATAGACCCCTTTGAAAACATGCCAAACCTTACAGCAGAAATTAACAGGGGCGCCCCTTTAAAGTCGGACGTTCGTATCATTAGTCTTCAGTGTACTGAGATTGCTTAAAGTTGAACAGTTTTTTTTTGTTTTTTTTCCCTCTATGCAGTGTACTTCTGGTGATGTTTCAATCCCCAGATTTTGCTGCAGAGTGAGTGCTCCTGACTTTCATGCAACTCTTTGGTACAGGGAGCTGCGGACATGCAGGAAGCAGCACGGAGGGGGAGAGAGGACAGACTTTCTGCCTAAAAGTGGTTAATTTACAGCTCACAGAAACTTAATGCGACAGTCTCTAGCTTTTATTTGATATTGAGTGTCAGCAAAAAATGTTGTTAATTCTGAGTCGGGTACAGGGCTAAAAAAAAACGTGTTTGGAGCCCAGTAAAATAAAAAACAAAAAAAACCCAAACAGTTTTGGTCTCTATAGCTTATTTTAACAATCATGACAACTATTCGGGGGGAGAATTTCTGTATACATGTTGGAGTGAGAGGCTGTTGGCTGATACTATTCTTGGCTCAGATCCATTTCTCACTCTTCCACAACACCAGCCTCTCGCACAAATAAGGTCACTTCTAGCTCCAAAAAGCCAAGCCGGTGATGGCTGAAATGCCGAACACAAGACTTCAAAGTGGGAGTCCACAAACCATCGGTGACGGCATGACGATTACATCCATTATTTTTTACAGGCTATGGTTAGTGACAGTCACAAAAAAAACATCCATGTAGTCTGCGTGGACACTTGTGGACACGGGCTAGTGATGACATTTACTTCACGTGGACCAAACTCCAGTCTCTTGGATATGTGGAAACTATGCATTGGCCTTAAGACATAAAGAAAAGGGCAGTAGAGTGGGCAGTTCTTACAAGACAAAAAAGACAGCATCAGCTATTTGTTCACTTAAGCAATCTGTCTCAAAGTCACCTCTTTTAGTCATGTGAGCAATTACCAACAACCTCTCCAAGAAGCAAAGGCAGAAGTAGTGTTAAGTTTACTGCATTAAAAAAGAAAATTGGAGAAGAGGTCAGGGTGGATGGTAGGTTCAAACAAGACCTCTCCTACCAGAAGTGACCTCTGGCTTCTATGACTCCTCAGCATATAAGAACTAGCAGAAAAGATGTCAGTTGAACACAACAGCGTTGAAAAAATCAAGAGAGCGTTGCAAAGAACAGAGTGTCGTCGCAGTGTCTGACAGCATTCAGCGTGAGGTAAGTACAGAGAGTGGTACAAAGTGGTGTTATAAAGAATAGAATAGTAAAGAGCAGCTCATAGAATAATAATGCATAAAAAACCAAGCTTATCCATTAGAATGACTTTTAACACAGCTGACAGTGTGGTAATGTGTGTGTTATGTACCTCTTTTGAGCCTGACTTGGCCAGGTAGATGGCACTGCTTTGACAGGCGGCGTCCGCGCACACAGGGAGGAGGTGGTCCTGGTAGCCATCACCATCTGTCAGAAACAGACACATAGAATTAGACTGAGAGGCAGCAATGCTGGATTGAACCAGTGCGAAGTGTGATCCTTTTGTTTTCTAAAACTGTGCTATTTTAGATATTTTTACTCCGTCAGAATGCCACGGATTTGTTTTGGAGTTGACTTTGAGCGCATCGCAGTTTCTGGCAACAAAGACATTGTTCCTGTTTTTTTCCATGTGTGAGCCGGATCACAGGAACACCTGCTTGTTTCATACGAGCAAACACACATCCAAGCAGCACTTGTCTCTTTGATGCCTTTTAATAATGTCAGTTGACTTGAAGAAATTATTTTCTCCACTGATTTTCATTGCTATTAATTAATATTATCATAATGCCATGCAGACTTCATCTAATGTACAAACAGGGGTAGAGCTTTCCAAATCAAAACAACAGCTCTTCAAAGCAAAAACACTTCAGTGCACCAGGTTCAGTTTCACATTTCACACCACACATGCACGCACACACGCAGGCACACACTTAACATAGCAAAACAATTCTTCATTAAGTGTCCTTGACTGAATCACAAATTACTTTTACTTTTCATCACATTTACGTCTGCTAAAACAGACACTGTTGTGATCTACTTATTGGTTTCTGATGTCTTCAGGTCTTCATCTCTGTGAAACATGAAACCAAACATTGTAAGGGTGCTGAAGGAAAGCAGACTTTTTTGCTATAGAACTGGTTCAGATTACAGATTTGAGCTGCAGAGTGACGCACACATCCACTACAGCAAAAATACGAATAAAGCTCATTGTAGACATAAATAAAATCCCTCTCATTGTGGGAATGTGTCACTAAAGACAGTGTGGTGAGTACTGTTCTCTTTCTCTTCTTGATTAATATACGCAAGAGTCTTGATTTTTTTTTTGCATCAACATATAGACTGACTAACACTAGTTATTATTCTCAGTTTTATTACATGAGACTGAGACATTATTGGAATTTGCAATATCATATCATGACATTTAGATCTGTAACAGATAATGTCAAGAATTACATGCATTTGGATTATTGTCTGAAGACATTGTTTACTAACATGATGGTCATGGTCCTTCAACCTGCAATTTTTTCCCCAATGAGCTACAGACCTTTTACACTTATAAGTGTTAAGTGCTCTAGTCATTACTGTTATTACAAAGAGTGCTTTTTGTGCTATGACAAGTCAATGAGAAAGGTCTTTAAATGTGCAAAAAAAGCTGATGTTTAAACAAACATATCAAGATTTTAGTAAGCAGGTTTTCTGATCAAATCACTTTTCTTTTTTTTTTTTTTATAAAAAAAGGGCATAAAACAATGAAACCTCTGAATTTCTGATATTTGGTGTGCTGGACAGCATTTGAGATTTGGCTATTTCATAAAGATGCTGCACATGCACTCTGTGTTCAGAAGCTGGCAGGTAAATTGACACCAGACATAAAGAGGTGAAGCCGCGTCCAGGCTTCTCATCGCACTGTTTGTCTGAATGCTTTTCAACAGGGCAAGTGCAACGCTCCCAAACAGATGTTGTGCCATGTGGAAGGGGAAAACTGAATGACACTGATTATGAATGACAGTACAGAGCAGGGGAGGAGGAGAAACTGAATGTGGCTGTCAGGGGCAACTGAGCGAGAGGAAGAAAGGAAGAGAAAAAGTGAGACAGATACAGAGATAGGCTACTAAAAAAAAACAAGTTAACATTTGTTGTTGTAAAATCATAAAAAAATGTCTGTGACTGACATTTGTTTTTTGTATTTGTGTATAAAGTTACATGAATTTGCTTTCTAATATTCTCAAAGCCAGTGGGTGATAAAACAAATTTAAAATTCTAAAAGTTTGGAGAGAAACATCACAAAACATAATGACACAAACTGTCATTTCTTGATCATACTGCCCTGCCATTTAAAAGGTCACTACTGATAATCATGAAAAATGCTGAGTTAAAAGGTGAAAACTAAATGAAGCTATCAGTGGGCAGTGAGAATAGAGAATAGAGCAGATACATTGTTTGTCCTAGCTTTACACTGCACTGTTTGTAGTTGCTTTCCTTTGAATCAGTGTAAAGACAAAAAGTTTCCCTTGCAGTGTGGACAAATGAAAAACAGAAAGAGAAATGATAGATGAATATGAAATAAGTAAATCTCTTTAGAAGGTACACTGCAGTTCATTATTTTTAATTTAGTCCATTTTCAAGGCAGTGATTCACATATTCAGAGGTGGCACATAATGTAGTCATGAAGTGATATGTCTCACTTATATGAATTAAATGAATGCCAGCAAATACTCATACTTGAATCTTAATCTGTAGTGTTTACTAAATTAATAATGAATCAAGTATCACGACTGATTATATTTATTTAGACCGACTCATCAGATAAGGGGCAATCCATCAATTACACCTTTATATAACTTGTTATGAAGAGTACTGCTCAACTTGTAAAATCCAGTATCATGTCTTCTGTGGCTGTGGAGAAGCTTTTTCAAGTTTGAGAAAATAACTGGTGATGTCATTAAGGTATTTTGGCTTAGGCTAGGTCAATCTCTGAACCCATCAGCTATCAGTTTAATAAAAATTATCTTCTAGGGGCAACAGCCACTTTTCCCCACCACTTTTTCAAATGGGATTTGTCTCCATCTCTTTCTAAACGCATTATTTGTTACAAATGTTCTTGAAAATAGTCTTCACCACAAAATGTCAATTAACAAATAAGAAAACTCTGAGAAGGCCTTATTTGCACAATAAGAAATCATTCAATTCAATGTTCAAATAAATGAAGCAAATTTGCATTCTCTGAAAAAAGTAACATATGCTACAAAAAATGAAATAAAATAAAAAAATTGGCTCTTGGCAATATTTCAGGAGATCCAGTGTAGCAAGCAGAAATGCAGGCCAAGACTTCCTCTTTTATTTGCTGGTCATTTTGACTCTAACAGATATCTGCAAATTACTGCAGATAACTTTTTAAGACAGTTAATGTATAGTATAATTGTCATTTTGGCCTCTCAACACGGACAATTATTATTGGTCAATACTACTCTAATTACAAATGGAAAGCTGAATTCCTTTGATACCAAAACCTTGTTTACAGATTCTGCATTCATTAACATATATTTTTGTATAGAGATAAGGGCTTGGTGACTAGAGACTTTTTATATGGTGTGGACTTTCCTTGTTAACTGCCCTTCTAGTCCTCCGACCACTCAAAGCACTTTAACACTACGTGTCACATTCATCCATTCACACATGTTCCCATACTGGAGACCAGGGCTACCATTCAGGATGCCACCTGCTATTCAGTTAGCATCCATACACACTCACACACCAATTAAACACACATACATACAGACAACAGACAGCCTGGGACTAAAGTCAAGGTACCACTGAATCAAAATGTTTGGACCATTCTTTTTTAAAAAACATGTTTCTATCAAGGCCCTCAACTTTTTGAGGTGCAATACAGCTGTTCAAAACAATTTAACAAACTCCTAATCTTTCAAGATTCTAAATGTACAATCAGTTAGCACACAAACACATCCAGGCCACAAATATCTTGTGCAGAACACATTGTCATGTTTGGAAGCATAACAGTGATTTTCTTTTTCAAAACATTTAAATATGGGCATTGCTGTCTAATTTGTTGCATTGCTATGATTGTAGTGGAGTGTGGAAAGATGTGTGGATGCTGAGACACTGTAAGCAGAGAAACAAAGACGCAGGCAGAGATAGAGACAGAACGTGTGCTAATTCAGTCCTACAGAGGTTTTAACTCGCCATTCTGTCTTCAATGTTTACTGTCATTTCTGCTACACACACGCAGTAACGTTCCTTCCCTTCGTCCCACCTGTCCTTACCTTCATGAATACCTTCTTTCATCTATCTATTCATCTGTCTCTTTTATTCCCGTTATGCTCTCCTTCACCTGATTCCTCTCTCGCCCTTCTCCCCTCTCCTCTTCTATCTCACTTCTCTGTCACTCACTCTCTCTCTCCCTCCTATTACTCGCTTCTCAGTCTTAATGCCTCTGTTTCTCCGTCCATCTCGCCTGCTCTTTATTCACCATCACTCTCTCCCTCCCGCCCATCTTCCCTCCCTCCCGCTTTTCATCTCTCAGTCCTGCTGACAATGCGTGGTGTGATGGAGATTGGCTGAGAGACTTGCAGAGGGAGGAAACTGCAGGTGTGGGTTGAAACGAAGAGGGCGCGGAGGAGAGGGGAGGGCCCGGGAAGGACGAGGCAGAAGAATGGAGAGAAAACAGAGGACAAAATTGGTAAAGACAACAAGATGACAGAGACTGCGAGACAATTTACAGGGACTGTGCAGGTACATGCATTGACACATTGGCATTCATAGAGTACCACACTGTGCCAATAACAATGCAAATTGCAATATGGACACGCACATATGCACAATGCACATTGCAGGATGCAGCCAGAAGACTGTGTCTCATTACAAACCCTATGATCTGATAAAAATCTGTGTGTTTTTTGCAATTGTGTGTGCAAAAGGTGTAATGGAGGGGAGGGGCATGCATGTTATATAATATTGGTTATGTTTTTCCAGGTTTAGAAGAAAGCAAAAATACACAAATGCTTACATAAATACGCAAAACTAATTTCCAACTTCGGGAGTCTTTCACCGGACATATTATGTACTGTGTGCCTCTATAAACTCAAGGTAATTAAATGTACCTTTCTCCCATAGCTCTCGAGCGCAGGGGTCTTCATTATTTTTCAGGCCAAGGATCCCTTATCTGAACGACAGAGCAAAGACCCCTACGACATATATTCTATAAAACTGCATTGCATATTAAAGTGGGCAGATGGAGGTTTTCAGACAGAGGGCCATTTCAGCCTCAGGCTGCAGTCTTGGCTTGTATTTGTTTTTTAAGGGAGAAAATTTTACAGACAAAGTTGTTGTGAATCCTTATGTGTATTTCTTTCTATTTAAGATTTTTTTAATTTTTGTATTTTCTCCTTTATTTAATGACAGCCGGTGGTGTTGTTATCATAAGTCGGCAGACAGCAGCGGCCTGTCCACATGCAAAGCGCACTGGCAGTGCTACTTGATAATGCGAACAGAGGAAACCAGTCGCATGTCTGCAGGTAACAACGCTACCGGTAACCATTTAAGTGCTCATAGGGTGAGAGAGTTCTGCAACTGACTTTCGTGCAGGCATCTGAGTTTGCTTCCTGTGTGTGTGTGTGTGTGTGTGTGTGTTTTCTACACCTAACCATGTACCTCTGTTACCTAATCTCAATCATTGTGACAATCAGCGCTGTTGTGTGAACACAGAGACAATGCTGCTTCATCCCTGCACACGTGCAATTGTTGACATCACAATAATGAGCCGCGTAATCCCATCATGATGTCATCCCACCACGTGCATTTGTTGACGTAACGTTACGGGCAGTGTCATACCACCATGTGCATTTGTAAACAGCTGACACACAAGGATACCTAAAACATCATAGGTTGACACGGGAACTCCTGACAGAGCGGTATCGTGTGAGTTCGAAGTGAGAACATGTTGGTATTTTCTGATAAATTAAAATTTTTGAAAAAAAAAAAAAAAGTCCTGGGCTCTCACATGAAAACTGATCTAAAGCCAAAGGAGTGCATCTACAACCATTTAACATTTATTTCTCCAGGAAAGGTTTATTCAGCATCGATCATATATCAAAAGTCAAAACTGTCACATGACATACTCTACATGTTGAATTGGATTTCATCTACCAGTTGTTAAGGTAAAGTCATGTTAAAAAAGGGTGCATGTACTCATAGCCATCAAACATGCTCACTTTATTTACATCAAATTAAGTCTAATGAGAGATCGTTCTTTGAATGAAGGAGGTTATTTCAGTTTTTTAATTTGCACCATGACTGTTTGATGAAGATGCAGTGCGAGTTAAAACTTAAGTCGTTTTGCACTTTATTAAACATTTAAGTGAATCATGTGCTTCAGTATTTTCTTTGGGTGCAGTCCTTATGAAGTGGCCCATTGAAGTGTTTGATCAAATTAAGTCCCTCTAGTCTCCAATCTTAAAGAGTTAGCTGGATCCTCTTAAATGTGGTATAAGGAAGGCATTGTATTACATCGAGTAGATGTTAGTCAGCAGTTTGGAGTAAGAGGCAGAAATATGATCACTGAAGCTAGGCACTGTGCTGTGGACAAAGGACAAGAGCATTATATAAACTACATACACTTTAACATTACATTACAGATTTAAGCCACTGAAAAAAAGTCAATATCAGTGTACGCTATATTTCGAATATTTTTATCCCTTTACCTTAGCTTTAGACAGCCCTTTCCAATAGTTCACTGAAGCCATTTTATCAATCTATGCTCCCTTCATAGCCACCACACTATTAACAGAAACAGTAATTTCACCTTGCAGAACATGGGAGTTGCTGAGGCAGTGGCGGCACATTGCTTAGCTTACATGGTGGTACTCCTGCCTGCTTCAAAAAATGGAGGCTTGCTGACTGCCGTCTACTGTAAGCAACACACTGATTATGGATAAGTACCTCCTACAGCCCTACTTAAAAAAAAAAAATCAAAACTATCCATCGCAGTGTGAATGTTGATCCAAGTAGAGAACCCCCCACCACAAAACAAACAACAAACAAAGAAATAAAACCTTTGTCTCCCCTCTTAAAAATGATATTATTCATGGATTTTGTAACTCCTATTATTTTACTGTGTAATGATAATGCTTTAAGTTTGGGAACTACAGTTTTCATAAATTGGGATTATGGTTAGGGATTTTAGAGAATGTCCACAGGAAGTATAATCTTGTCATGGAGTCAGTTTAACTCTTTTTTGCACTACATTTGTTTATTATGGCAAATTGATAATATTTAAAGTAGGCTAGTAATAGTTCTTGTAATCGATCTATGGATGCACAGACATCTATCACTGAATCATTTTGATACTGAAGACAATATAAAAACATGATGATTCTTGAGCATGTTCTGGAGTTAAATAAAATGTATTCTTTCCTACGATTTCTAAGCACATTTATGGATGTTTACTTGCAAGTGATGGAGACAACGATATCCCTAGAAAGCATAAAACTAAATGAATCTACCAATATGCATATCAACCGTGTCACAGACACTGCAGCAGCTCAAATCAGTGAGCCAAACAACAACAAACTTCTCATTGTTTTTGGAAGACTGGCATGCACCTGTCCCTTTCACCTCCTGCAGTATCTTTGCCTCACGTCTCTCCCTCCGTGCCCCCTCCTTCAACTCTCCCATTCCTCCCTGGGGAGGCACGCCTCACAGCTTGAAACTGTCTGCTATATTATAATAGTGGATGCAAACACAAAATGGAAGTTGTGAATTTCCCTTTCAACACACCACACTTGCAACATGTGCAACATTTTTTAAAACATATTCAAAAGTAAATTGCTAATTAGTGTGCAGATCACTGTGGGTGGGTCCTTATAATTGGCAGAGCTACTTATGCATAATTACCACACAGCAGATATTGGAATAAGAAAGAGGGTGACGCAGGTTTGTACCTTCAATGAAGGACACTTTTGTTGCAGATGTACTTTGTAATTTGCATTGAATTGCATATTAAAATGTGCAAATTAATATCTGAACTTGAAACTGAAACTGTGAACCTGGGGGATTCAATCATTTGCATGAAGATTGGGACATTTCTAAATGCCAGGGATATCGCAAAATGATGCCTGATTAGGAGATTTTTTTTTATCCCATTGCTGCTCTTTTTATTCATTAATATAGTCTAAACAGATACATGTTGTTATGTGATACTGCTTACACAACTGACTCTGATGTCAATTAGCCGGGCAGAGCTCCACTTCTTCCGTTTTACAGGTACACCCATTTCTGCAGGAGTGTGACACTAAGAGAGAGAGCGATGAAGAACGTGAGACTGAAAAAGCAAAGCGAGTGAGAAAGCGGAGCAGACTGGCTGAAAACATGACAAGACAGCCGGTGAAAGAAAAATAAAAAAAAAAACAAAGGGAAATGACTGCAAAAAAATAGTGTGAAAGGTATGCAGTGGTTGAGGGGAGAATGAAGCAGACAGAAAAGAGAGAGAGGAGGAGAGGTTGGATGTAACACAATATAATAAGATGAGTGGAGAAAGAACGCCTGAGGGGAGAGCAGAGAGAAATAGGCTGTCCTGTTAACATGCTGACTTACCTGCACGCACGCACGCACACACTCATACAGACATACACACACAGCATGATGACAGCCTTTCCAATTTTAAATATCACCTCCAAACACATTCCTGTCGCGCTGTCTGAGAAATCTTCCTATCTTAGCTGCTGGTTGCGGCGCAGCCTCCCTCCATCCTACCTGCAGTGAGGCTAGCTGACACACTTGGTTGTGGGACTTCGTTGTGCTTTACCTAATGATGAATTATGCATCTGCCGCTGTCACTTTGAAAAATGCAATTACCTCAGTGATAAGGCAGATGGGCCTGTTTTGTCTGGCATATGCTGTGCATCTATTAAGAGTCTAGTGCTGGAAACAGAAATGCAAGCACACAAACATGGGTGTGTGGACAGATTCCCCTTTGCATCTACGGACATACACATTCTACAATTCTACAATTTCATTTAGCAGACGCTTTTATCCAAAGCAACGTACAACACAAGCAAGAATTTAGACTTAAGGAAAAAACCCTTAGTAAGTGCAAAAAGTGCTTCAGGTGTGATTGGTCACAGGTATTGCCGTCTAGTGGCAGAAGAAGTATGCATGCACACTCAAGTTTAGCTAATGTGTTCTGCCTGCGGGAGCTAGTTAAAACATGACATTCGGCTAAACACTGGAACAAATATAGCACATCCAAACGAACTGTTCCGGTACAGCGTTAACTGCATCTATCATGTTGGGCATGTGTGTTCTGTTACTGTGGCAAAAAGCGAAGGACAGACAAAAGAGACATTTTTTAATTCTAAAAAGGGTGCAATTCAATTCCAATTTACAAACATGTTCTATTCAATTGCCTGAAAGTGGTAGTAGATATTAAATCTTAAATGTCTGTGTGTTAGATTAAAGGCCAGTTTCAGTCGTAAAACTAGATTAATGACATAAGAGATCGGTCCATTTATCAGCAAAAAGGAGTGACTTTTTTTTCTTTAAAACATTTTAAGGCTTTTATTGGTTTTAATATAGAGCAGCTGGTGAGTGACAGGTAAGAAAGGAGAGAGGATGAGGGGTGACATGCAGCAAAGAGTATGTACCAAGGCAGCCAAGGACTCAGCTTACTTGGGACTATCAGATGAGGTATTGGTCACTTCAGGAGGGACTTCTGAATCATTTATTTTTTCAATGTCCGCTGAACAGTGAGAACAAAGTAATCCAATTATAAGCCAAAATCGAAAAGCAAAGGCAATAAAACTTGTTTCTGGTGTCCCTACTGGGGCCAAATTGTGGTATTTGGTAAAAGATACTGTGATATTTGATTTTCTGCATCTTGGCCAGTCCTTTGGGACACAACAGTCTGCCTTTGTTGCCACAAGTTTGATGTTGGTTTGGTGTGTCTGGGCCTTAAAATCACTAAAATAAAAGACAGCAATTAAATTCCTTTTTTTTTTTTTTTTTTTTTTTAAGGACTAGCCCATGTCATACACAGAGGGAAAACACTCACCAGGTGCAAACAAGGGGTTGGTGGTGTCATTACAGCATAGTATCATCATATTTTGCATGGTGATACCATATTGATACATGGAAAGCAAATATCAATTTCATTATTAAACTTTAAATTCAAATTTAACAATGGTAGCTGACTAGAATAATAAAAAAAAAAATAAAATGAATTGCTCTTTCGGTCGACTAGAGTCGATTTGCTGCAATACAAATGACTTAAGATGAACAGACTAAATAAGCAGATGCTAACAATGTTTCACTATAATAATTTGCAGTTGAAAAACTGCAATATATCATCCACCACAAAATGAATAAATCCCAATAATATTGTATCGTGATCATATCGTATCGTGATTATATCATATCATGGGGGCCTCTAGTGACTCTCACTTAGTTCAAACTCTGATCAGGCTAGATCACCATAAGGCTAAAAAAAGTATGACAGACATTTCTAAATATAGTTCCATAAAAAGGACATTTTTCATGATTAGAGTGTTATATGAGAACTGTTTGCATAATAATAATCTGAAACTGCTGCAGCTGACTGAGCTTTCCAAGATGAATTCCTAGACGGATGTATAAAGGGAAAGATGTAGAGGAAGGTGGACTCAGAACAGAGAACAAAAACAAAGAAAATATAGAGAGGAATGTCGTGAGAGACAGATAGCGAAAGGTAGAGGTAGAAAGATAGAAGGAGAAATGACACTGTGATGGAAATAACTCCCACTTCAGATCACACTGGGACGCAACGCTGCTCTCTGCTCCATCTCATCCTCTCCTACACTTTCCCTTCACTCCTTCATTATCCTCCCTGCCATCCTCCCTCTCCACATCATGCACCTCGGCTTATGTTTACTTTTCTATCCTCTTTTCTATCTCATTTCATATCATTTTTTCAAGTGCGCCATTGCACCTCACACTTTCATTTGCCTCACTCCTTACTCTCCTCCAGCCACCCTGCGGTCATTCACTGAAAGTTTTTGGGTAAAGTCATAATGTGGTCTGTCATTAGCCTGGAAAGAGGGTGGTCAGATGGGCTCATAAGATGGCCTCACAGAGAGCGACACACGCTGATTGATAATAATATTGACAGAGTTAGGCTGGTGGACAGAGATAATGCTGATGCAGTGGGAGGACAATTTAAGCAGGTCAGTAGATAAAGAAGAAATGTGTGTGTAAATACTAGAAAAGGGGCCACACACAAAAGCAGCAACACTTGTACAATTTAATGCAACACTGATACATTCAATTGTCTTTTTTTGTGTCAGAGAGGTTTTGATTCAACAGGCTGAGTTTTGTGATTTTGTATTGGATTGCATTGCATACTCTATGGTATTCTTGTTATTTTCTCTGCACTTCAAGCATGCACTACCATGGGAGTGGGCCTGCAACGACTCAAAATAGCTAAAATACTGGAGACTGTATCCATCATTGTACAATTTGTAGTTACTTTATATATAGCAAGAAATCTGCAGAAATCTGGTCACTTTAGCTGTGGTTGCTGTGTGTTCCGTGCTGACTTTTGTATTGCAGTGTGTGTGTGTTGTTTGAACAAGTAACTCGGTCACTTTAAAGATGTGGTTATTGTGTATATCATGTTGTGTTTTGTGCTGTCGGTTGTGTGCCTACTGTTCTTTGTTGTGTGGGGCATATGTTTTTCTTTACTGTGTTGTAACTGTATATTCTGTGTCAGCCTGTTAAGCGTAGGATTACAGATGGAAATTAGCGTCTTGTTAAATGCGGTGCAACCTTGTTTCCATTTCTTGTAAATGATCAATGTAATTGCATACTGTCCTTTTGATAACTAAACTAAACTAAAATAAACTAAGGACTAAGGACTAAGGACTCGTGAATTGATCATATTAGATTCAGGCTAGACAACATTTTAAGATCACCATAAGTATGAACTTGATTTGTTAACTGGACTCAAGCCAGAAAAAAATATATATATACAAGCAACTTACAAGGTAAGCTGTTATCACAAATGTTCCAGCAATCTATCCAATAGTGGTTATTATAGTGTACCAACTTGAATCACCATGTCAAATTTACGAGAATGACACAGACTGAAGGTCACAGTGACCTTGACCATTTGACTACCAAATTCTTATCAGTTAATCTTTGAGTTTACGCATACATTTGTACCAAATTTGATGAAATTCTCTCAAGGTGTTTGTGAGATTGCTTTAACGAGACTGAGGCAAAAGCAATGTCAAAGTGACCTTGCCCTTTGATCTCCAAAATCGAATCACTTCATCCTTGAATCCAAATGAACGTTTGTGCCAAATTTGAAAACTAAGCCGTCGAGGGGTTCTTGAGGTAATGCATCACAACTTGAAAACATAATCCCTTCAGGCACGGCAATCACCAGCGCGGGGGCATAAAAAAAAGAAAAAGTGAGCTCCATGGTGGCACCACAGGAAAGTTCAGGAGCACACATCCTCTGGGGACCATTACTGTTTAGATAAAACTTTAGGGCACCCACCTTAACAATATATCAGGACCAAAGTGTTGGGCCTTGCCATTAAAAAAACATAAATGCCAGCCCCAAATGTTAGCACCTCTCAGATATTTTATATAATTATTGTTACTTACCTCAGAATAAAATCTAGCTGTTATTGTCGGTTTACTTTACATGTAACATCAATCCCTTTAAGAAGCCCTTAAATTTAAGATGTTTAACTTATTAAAATGACTGTGACAACGCCACCGTTCACCATAACAACAAGCTTTTAATGCCAGTTAAAATAATCATTGTCATATGACCTGAGAAACTTGGACCTATACAGTAAAAAGCATGACGGAGAGAGAACTTCACTTCTATATTCTTGTATCACACTCGAGCTGCATGTGTGCATCTGTCTTACAACTATAGTAGAATATAAAAGACAGAACACAGCTTGCTTCAGGCTGACTTGCATCCATTTTGGACTTGTGGCATTAAAATATTTAAAGAGTTTTTACCTTAGGGTGCAGGATATCTTTCAGTTTTGTGTGCAATTCTTGTCAGAGCCAATCTCCTCTGCCTCACACTGAGTCTCCCATTCAGCCCCATTGATTTTATAACAAACAATGACTCCACTCTTGTTGGCAGGGAGCATCTCTTTTTGTCTCTGCCTGACAATATCAGAGTTGGGCTAGGGTTCAGACTGCAGGTAACTACTTTAACAGCTTTCCAGTGCGGAAGCATAAGAAATTAAGGTCTTTGTTTCCTCTAGTTTTGCGTATACAAAAGCTCACTGCCCAAAGTGCCAGCAGACAATTTAGTTTGGCTTCTGTCCATGAATTGTTATTCTCCATAGCTCTCTGCTAACAGCAGAATGGGTTTTGCTCAGCAGTTCTGTCATTCTGGATTTGACATTATAGTTGTGCATCAAGTTTCAAAAGACATCAAGTTGGGATGGCGTTGCCGCAAATCAAACCACCTCCAAATGTGGTTTGGATCCAAGCGACTGACTCTGAGCTGAAAAATGAAGCCAAAACAATAGTGCCCAAAACTGTAGTACCTCTAATGACCACTCAAGGCTGGCTCCAAAAGTGAGTCCTCATTGACCCTCATGTTAAAATGCCTAACTTTACAGCAAAAATGAACGTCTTCACAAGCTGGATTTTGGATCTCTGTAGCTTACTTCCTTGTTCATGACAACATGACATGATGCAGGGATGAATTGTTATATAAATCACCCATTTAAAATGTATTGTGTAATTGAGGGTGTGACTGCTTTGTTTGACAGGTTTTATGCCGGTTAAAAATCCATGACAACAACTTTGATCAGGTAGCGTAACCATGGTCTAACACTAGATTTACAGAGTATAGTTGTAGCTGCAACTGTCCCTTTTTAGTGTATTTTCAGTTCATGCAAGTTAATTCTAATGCTTTAGTGCCTGAAAATTTTTTGCCTGGCATAGCAATATCGAAGTTAACCATGAATACAGCCAGCGTCAGGGTTATTTTCACCCTTTCGCTTTTTATCCAAATATGGTCACTTCTGGCTCCAAAAATCCATAACAGCAATGGCCAAAATGCCAAATTTGAGGCTTTAAAAGTCCTCAAACCAACGGCTGATGTCACGTTGGCTATAACCATAACCAATCTATGTTTGGATCCAATTTGCAAAAATCACATTTTATGTGATTAACTGCTTTCTAAAAGCAATCTGGTTACTTTTGGGATATACCAAAAAAGAATTTGGGCTGGCATTCTGAATAAGGCCTTAGAAATAAAGAAAAAGATAGAAAATGATTAAGATATATAGTTAGATAAGGTGATGATTGTGTATCAAATTAATATTAATTGATATAGCGTGTCTTATAATTTGGCCTCAACTAAAATCACCAAATTAAATATTGCCTAGCACACCATATTATAATCCTATAACATAGTGTTGGATAATATTGTTCTATATCTTGTAAAACACTAATCTCTCTATCTCCTAAGCAAAGTGAATAGTGAAGCTTTTATGAATCCTTCAGGAAAAAAGAGAGGGACTTAAGAGGATAGACAGGGTGATAGTGGGTCACTACAGAGCCCTCCTCCAACAATATAATGAGAGTGACACCAAAAGCTGTTTCGATCAAGAATAGTGGGAGGAGAAGGGAAAAAAAGTGTGAAAAGCATGAAGCCATAGATAGCAGATATACAGTAGATCAAGAGAAATAAAGACAGACAGTGACAGCCGAGGACGGGCTGAGTGGAGAAGACAAAACGGAACAAAAATAAGAGACATTATATCCTGCAAGGCATCTCTCTCCCGGAATTTGGCAGATTATTAGAAGCGTGACCCTCAAAGGCTTCAATCCAAGCTAACGAGGGCAATGTCTTGACGTGACATTTCCCAGCCGAAGGAGGAGGGGGAAAAAAAGAGACTAAGATTAAAGAAATGAAAAAGTTTTTGTCAAGATAAGCTAGAGATTTAAACAAAAAAAGGTCGCCGCCCCCAGAGATGATGAATTAAATACGCACACACACACACTCGCCAGCAAATTACACAAACTCACACGCTGTGAGACAGATTCCCTCATGACACACACATACACTCACACACCCACAGCATATAGGTCATTTCCCCTCTGGCTCATACATTATTGCCAGTTTGGGAAAGGGAAGTTTGTTCACTAAATATTTGATGGACACCCCTATCTGCGATGAGATTAACAGATTAATCTTGCCAATAAGGATGTGTTTATCAGTGTGAAGCTCTGTGTGCACGCTTGTGTGTGTTTGTGTGTGTGTGCTCATGTGTGCCAGTGCTACACGAGCCCAAAAGTTAATTAAAAATGCATCAAACATTACACAGCTAACAACATCACATAGCTCAAACTAATGTGATAAGGTCACACTGGCAAAATGAAAAAAATGGGTCTTAATGCTACAAACGAAAAACAACTGAAAAAAGGCAAAAACAAAAGACAAATGCTGCAAACCAGACTACACTGTAACCTTGTTTGGATACTACATTTGATTTTTATCATACTTTTTATACATAATGAAAGTAATATATTTTCATACAGATAAATGTGTGCAGTTGGATTAATTGTTGGGCCTTCCATGGGAAAATACTTTGTTTCATAGGAAATGACATATTTTGTTCTCATGTATTGTTCTCTCAGTACAGCAGAGGAAATCTGGTCACATAAGTGGACTCACTGCAGTGTCCCCCCTCCAGACATTAAGCAGCCCCATGCTGCTTCTCCTGAATCATTGGGTAAGCTGTTTGAAAATGTGCACGTTGGAGACAGTCTAACCTCCTTCTCTCAAGGACAACTACTGCAAGAAACAATATGATATGATACTGACTCGGGCCCTGAAAGCCGAAGATTTGAATCACCAGTATGAGACCTCTTGGTTGACTGTTATTTTTCACATCGAGCAGTCTGATTTTTTTTGTTGTTGTTTTTGTTTGTCTATGTGCGGGTTACTTCTGCAGATGTCTCAGTCCCCAGATGTAGTTGCAGAGTGAGTGCTCTTAAGCTGCACAAAGGAAGAGAGTCATTACCTGGTCAAACTGTGATATAACGTTATCTTCTGCCGTCTGCTTACAAGAGGTGAATTTACAGCTTATAGCATCTTAATACGATACAGTCTCTGGCTTTTGTTTGATATCTTGTGTCTGCAAAAAGCGTTGCTGAGCATTTACTATCTCTTGTTGATGTAGTTAGCATGCATCTGCTCGGAGGGCTAACTTGTCTTGTTTTCTATATTATGCGGTCACTGTTACCCTGAACATTCTGTAGAACCCCGTTCAAACTCTACAGAAACTAGATTAAACTAGGTATACTAGAATTGTATACCTCCGCAAACCAGTCAAGTTGCACGTACAGCTTGCATCCATGTCTGTAAAAACATGTTTGTTCTTCTTTTGTGTAATTAATTGTTTTTTCTTCTCTTTCAGCTCTCTTTTATATACATACATATACAAATACATTCTTAGACTGACATCAGCAGTGGTTGTGCATACAGCCTGAATCAATTAATGTGTGCTAATCTGAGCCTGAATGATTTACTTTACAGATGAGTGCATATAGGGAGATTAATTCTCATTGTGATGTATTTGTTTTTAATTTTTTTTATTTATTTAAAGGATTATTATTACTGTTGTACTGTTGTGTATTTATTGTAGTCGTTGGAGAATGCCATTTTTTCAAGCCCCTGGAGAGCTTTGGGCAATTCTCCTTCACATTCTTTCTTATTATGCACTGTATATTCCTAATAAAGAAATGAAATAAAAAATGAAATGGATGCTTCACACACATCTTACCGCCAGCAGCACAGAAGATCTATACAATCAGCAGAGTTTCAAGATTGTCAAGAGTAGTGTCACCAATTCAGTATCTGACCAAATGCCTTCCCTTCTGTTCCTGAGTTATGATGTTGAATGTGACTACAAAAGTGTTTTGTAGAACATTATGATGTCACGGTAGCTTTACCTTTTTGATGGAAACTGTAATCATAATTAGCATAGACATTTTTGAGTTATGGCAAAAAACATGTTTTGTGAGGTCAGACTGACCATGACATCTGACCACCAAAATCTAGTCAGTTCATTATTAAATCCAAGTAAACATTTGTGCCGAATTTAAAGAAATTCCCTCAAGGCGTTTCTGAAATATCACTTACACGAAAATGGGATGGACAGACAACCAGGATAACCCGAACAGCTAAATCTCTTATGGCAGACATAATTCTGCGTTGAGTACAGCCCTAGACTCTACAGAGATAATTGCTTTGCATAAATAATGTGGCTTTGGTAGTTTGCCACCTACTCTTTTAAGTAGTATTTATATCCGCATGATTCTACAACCACAGATTTTGCACTTACAAATAAATTGTGCTGTACCACTCTGATGTGACTGGGCCTTCACTGCGATTAGAATGAGCATTAGCTGATTGCGGCCAATATTAGCAAACTTGCATACGTTTGTAAATTGTATCAAAGATATATATTATTAATATAACATTCCTGAGTCAGTCTGAAGATTTTATCACTGTTACTTGCACTCCTGTTTTTACATTATTGCAGGTCTCAGATTATCATTTCATTGAAAGTAGGCAAATTCAATTATCCTGGAATTGCCACTTCTGTTTACTGTGGCCACCGTTCAGCAAAAGTAACCCACTCTCACTTTAAAGCTAGGAAAAGCTTACGTTTGGCTTTAGGCTCTGGAAGACTATTTATTCATCCGGAGCAGCAAATTCTGTAGTATGTGCTGAGAGTTATTCACATTTACTCTGCGAGGTGCACAGCACAACTAGTTTTTACTTCTGGCACCTGACCAGCTTCATTATAGCAACCGGAGTTACAGAGCATTGTTCAGGGCAATCTCCAAACCAGAGTTTGAGGGAGCGAGGACTATTACTCATTTAGTTTTCCATCCAGAAGTTCCTCATTTTACTCGACTGTTGTACACCATTGGACTCTTAATCCAAATGGTTTTTAGTTTCTAAAACAAGCATAAAAAGCCACCACAACTCTCCCCTGACTGAGGTGGTGGCTCTGACAAGAGCGACCAGGGGCCACTGTGTGGTGCGCAGGCTGCAGCCTGGAGATTACAGAGCCAGTGGAGATTTGCTGCGGATAAATGTAAAGCTGAGCTGAACAATGAATACTACTGGCCAAGATTGTTTAAGGGGATAAGATGTTCACAAAAAATCTGGCTCCATGCGGGATTGAGTTTGTGTATTAGAGTGTGTTGTGTGGGAGTGTGTGTTTGTGACAGTGTGTGCACGCGTGAGATTAGCCTGCCTGGTAAGGGGTGAGCATTTGTGATGTGTGTGTGTGCGGTATGTGTGTGAGGAAAGAAAGTTATGTGATGAGAGAGCTGTAGTGAAAATGCCAAAGCCAAAAAGACCAGACAGTCCTATTTGGAAGCCTTTGAAGCAACACAGCTTCAAATGCAGAGGGAGCTTAAAGGACTTAGGAGAGGAATGGATCTGCCACACACACACACGCACGCACGCACGCACACACGCACAAGGGGCAGGGCACTTTTGAGTATAATCTATACTAGTACAACTCATACGACTTTCAAAGGTTTTGTAGGCGTCTATGAGTGCATTCACACACTGACTTCCAGTGTTTTTTACTTGTTTTTTACAATTTGAGTCCTTACAATCACAACCAAAATCCTCAAAGTGAATTTTAAAATGGATTTCTCCGTTACTATACCTCAATCACACACAAACACACAGGGCTAGTCAAAAATTACAGCAAATGACAAGTCATTCTCACCAAAGTCGACGAAGGAGGATTGTCCGACAGTCTTGGCTGAAGGTGGGTCTGCTGGCATGACATCATTAACTCTGATGAACTTTCCATCCTGACAGAATGACCATTAGACAGACAGAGAGAGAGAGAGAGAGAGAGGAGAGGTGTGTGAGACATTAAGATATACAGAACAGCTTTATAATGATATCATAATGGTTTTGGTTCTTTTTCTATACAGGACCAAGGTTCATGGGGCCTGAAATCGACCATAGAAGAACAATCCCAAAGGATGGCTTTTGTGTGCATCTATGCTTGTGCATAAACATAAGAAGTACATGTGCAAACACTTTGCTGCATAAATGCATATATTTTCTAGCAGCTGCTGGAAGCTGCCAGATTCTAAATAGCCCCAACATTCAGAGCAGCGGACTGTATGGGCAATTTCAACAGTCAAATAATGTATAATATATGATAAGATTTAGTGACAGCATTTTTATTGCAAAAATTTGAAAACCTGATTACTGAATATTTTGGTCATGCATACTGGAAATAAAAATAGAAATATGTATGCTTAAAATCACTTTATTTGCTGTTGTTTTAAAAACAGTTGAATTAAAATCATTAGAGTATTTTTTTTAAAAGGGCTGCATCCATTATGATTATTTTCCATTTTGGATTATTTGTTGATTAATTGCTTATCTTGTATATTTGTATATATAACCAATATTTAAACAGCAAATGCTCCCTTTTAAAAAAACAACAGCAATTTTTTTTTGTTTTGCTTAAAATGTACTTAATTTATTGACTGTTTAAATGACTGTCTATTATTTTCAATCAACTAAGTAAATAAATTGACAAATCCATCAGCACCAATTAATTTTAATGTTGCAACAAATTAATTTATCATTTTCAATTAATCTGCAGAACATACTTGAAGTCATTGTTTGGTCTACAAAATATCAGAAAATTCTGAGAGACGCCCATCCCAATTTCCCAGAACACAAGGGGGTGCTTTTAAATTGCTTTGTTTGTCAGACAAACTGTCCAATATCCAAAGATATTAAAATGACTGTGATGTCAGATATGGTGAGAGACAGATCCTCACAATTAAGACGCTGTGAATACCTAAATGACTTCAAATGTTAGCAAGTTTCAAAACTGTTGCAGATTAATTGTCGACTAACTAACCACTTTATTGACTATCCTTTTCAGATGTAATTGATTTAATTCTTTAGCTGTCTTGTGAACCCTTAATATACTCAGGTCGTGCACACACACCGGTAGCACTGAACTGACAGGAGGTTGGCAAGGGAATGCTACTTTTTGGATGGGAAGGAGTGCTACAGAATATCCTGACAAAAAAAACAACACCTAAAATTTACTTATGTCTTGATGATGCTGTTATACAGTACAGGCTTACAGAAATCAATTGGTGTGTGTGTTTGGACAAAGGTGTCAAAGTGCCAGTGTGTAGTGCCCTTTACAGAGGGCAAGGGACAGGGAAGAGGGGATAAGCATATTAGTGGGGGAAAAGAGGGTGTGTTTGACGCGTGTGTGTGTGTGTGTGTGTGTGTGTGTGTGTGTGTGTGTGTGTGTGTGTGTGTGTATGTGTGTGTGTGTGTGTGTGTGTATGTGTGTGTGTGTAGGAGCAGATGTGAGTCTGTGCAGTGGGTAACTGTTGCCTGCTGATACCAACATTAGTGATTCATGAGAAAGAGAGGGACAGAGAGAGAGAGAGTAAGAAAGACAGGGAGAGAGAGAGATGGTGAGAGAGATACAAGGACCGAGTCAGAGAGAGAAACATATACATTATGTATAAGTACTGTATGTGTTGAGGGCTGTGTGTGCATATGTGGTTAAACACTGTGGTCGCTATTGTGTGCATGCCAATTATTGCACATTCTGTATACTACGTACACTACACATACTACATAACTGTTCAGCATTTACATTATAGTTTTGACTATACATGTTGTTTTGTTAATATTCAGTAAGTTGATGCTGTGACATTAACTTAAGTTTATGAAAATGTATTGAGTGGCAAAGAGGAGGTGAACTGAAACACTAGGAAATAGAAACTGAATAAAGATGAGATAAAGCAGACACCATATTCCTCATATCGGCAGCTACATGGCATGATTTAAAGTCATTACAAAGTAATGCAGCAAACTAATTAGAATATATTAATATAGTCTTTGGCTACACATTCACTTAATGTCTTATGTCAGAGTAAACTATAAAAAAAAGGAATACTGAAGAACTATGAGTATGAAAACCAATAGTGTATAAAAAATTATATAAATAAATATGAAATATTGGTACGCAGAATAATTTTGATTGTAAAAGAAAAACAATTTCATTCAAAAGCTTTTTAATGCTGCACATCATTTACAGAAATAAACCCAAACATTTTCAATTCAATAAATGTTGCTCCTCGCTTTTGCAACACCAAAATTGTAAATGCAACACACTCTTCATGGTATTGATTTTCCTTGCAGAGGGAAATTCCACAATACAGGAATGAAATGTTGCCAACATCCACTGCTATTAAACGGCAGAGGGAAGTCCTCATATGAAAAAAACTCATCCAAGTTGAAAATGTGACTGTAAAAAGTGACATCAACAATTTCTAACCAGGAAACACATCATTAATCATGTTTAAGCACAGTCATCTGTTCTGAAAATGACAACCGAATAATTTTAACTGATTGGTCTCTGAGTCCAAATGCCACAGACAATGTTACTCAAGGTGCCTTTTTTAAGTATATTGCATTTAAGGTCAATTACTGTTTTCACACTGGCCTCTTCAACATTTTGACTGACTCAGAAGCAGTTTCACACTGACATCTATGTTGAAGGTATGCAGAATTTTCCTAAAACAATGTATAGACTCATACAAAGTTTAACCCACTCAATCATCACTTACGACCTGGTAATAGTGTGTGAAATTGCACATCTCTGCAGTACCCCTGCTTTTTGCTGTGTTCGGAACATTTTTGGGCTGCAACCTTTGGCCAGTGGTGTTTGGCCAGTGGTGCAGAGATGCCAAAAACAGCATTCAGGGGAGGTCGAAAAAGTAGTGACCAGGTAATAGCAGCGTGCATGGAAGAAGGAGCTATGAAAATTGCAGACACAGCAGCAAACTAGGATTACTGCCACAAATAAGCTCTGTGAGGTCACAGCAACCTTGACCTTCGACCATCACATTCTAATCAGTTCATTGTTGAATTCAACTGGACATTGTGCAAAATTTGAGGAAACTCCCTCAAAAATGAGATGGAGATGCAGTTCATCTTTCAGTCAAATTTAAAGTTTGTGCCAAATTTGTAAAAAAAAAAAAAAAAAAAAAATGCCTCATGCTGTTCTTGAGAATAAGAATGACAACGAGTGTAGAGTGATGTTGATGTTTGACCTATGACCTCCAAAATCTAATCAGTTAATTGTTGAGTCTAAGTGGATGTTTGTGGTAAATGTGAAGAACTTCCCTCAGTGTGTTCTTGAGATTTCCTATTCACGAGAATGGGATGTGTGGAAGTACAGCCAGACAACCAGAGAGGATGGGGATAAAGAGCGATGTGGAGTTGGCCTGTTTTCTGTTGGACAGGTAGGTGCCGGCAGTTAGCTTAGTTAGCTTGCTAATGTATCTGCTTTTCTAATACAACAAATAGTACAGTGGCTTGTAGTGTGTCTATAAGCAGTGTAGGGAGAGGGGGCCATGTTAAGATGTTAGATGTTAAGACGCATACCGTAACTGACCATTTCTGTAAAATATACTTTTGAATGTGGTTAAATGACATTAATGACTAAATCATCAGCTCTTAAAGTGTTTTGATCTTAAGAAAAAAAACACACACTTATTGCTTTATTTAATACTTTAGTCTCGTTGTAGAAGGGAAAGCAAAGTGTGACAGTGAGCCAGCACGCACAATATCAGAACCCTACAAATCAGGGCAGCCAAATGGATTCAGCCCTCATTACTGTGCTTTTCTGCCTGTGATATCGCAACATGTCTTATTTGAAAAAGACCAGTTGCACCATTTGTGGGTGAATATTGTGGAGTCTGTATATACACGAGCATCAGTAAAGTAGGCAGGTAGATGAGTGTTGCTTGAGAGTTCTGAAATACAGAAAGTTTTTATTTAGCCTTCTCTGGGCAACTGTCAGATAAAGTGCCCACTTGATCATCCTAATGGCAACCTCATACTCATAGGCTCCGACCCCACCCTGAGACATTTAGATTAGGAGACTAATGAATGGTGCTGCCACTGTGATGGTCCAGTAGATTTATGACGGTGTGGCTTGAAGTTCCCCTTAGGTCAGTTAGTACATCAATATTTTGACATCTGAATGGGGCTTCTGCAGGACTGCTCATCCTTGATTGTGACATGAGGACTGGAACATCTCATCCTGACTACTGGTAAATGTTATAATCTGAAGCCAGGCAGGGTTTTTCTTGGGTGTTTCTTTTGCTAAAAAGAGTTTTATGTTTCTGGAGGAAGAAAATAATTTTGTTTTGAATAAGTATGAGCTTGGTAGTTAGTATCAGCAGTGCTAGTGAACAGACAAAGAAAATAGCATCCCATACTCACTATGTAATATTCTGTTTTGTTGTTTATTTGTGTGAGAGAGAGGGCAACCGAGCAACAAAGACCCAGAGAACAAAAAAAAGAAGAAATAAAATTGAGCATTAGACTTGATGATGATTATTACTTCAAGGGTTAAATAGTTATCTTGATTTTTGCAGATAAGTTTCTGCACTTTTACAGTAAAGTCCCTGCAAGAGTTGCATTTAAACAGACACTGAGAGTGAATGTAGTCATTATTTCTGAATGTCATTAGGCTTTATTTTCACTTTACTTTTCTTTCAGTGCCTTCTTATCATACAGTGCCTAAATAGTGCTGACTTTGACTGAAAGCCTAAAAATCCTAATGAGGTTATAGCAGTAGTTTTTTGCAGTAGATTGGTACCAGACAAATGAATGGATATGTGGACAAATCATAGAAAACATTCAATAGCATCAAAAGTCCATGAATTTGTTTTGACAATTGCTGCATGTACAAAATTGAAGACTACCACTGGGTTACGAAGCCCTCATCTGAAATTATTTCACCTAAAAAGCTACAGCAGGTGTTTTAGGCTGTGCAGGGCATTGTGCAGATTCCGACTAAATATCACATTAATTTGCAATTATTTACAGCACACAAACCACGCTTTTAGGGGTTAATTATTTGTATCATGTTTGACGTGTGGAATGCTGATGCGGCAGGATTGTAGAAGCACTTATTTTGGTGATATAATTGGGCCATAACCGTCAGCCAAAGATTCAAGGTACTGCTGGTAGTGGATTAACATGTTTGTAACCCAACCCTTTTTGTTTCAATTTGCAAAGAATTATTGGTTCTGTAAACACAATTATTGAATGTGAAAACAAATCTTCCAGGAGGGAGTGCAAGAAACACTCATACAGTACATATTTGGAAACATGATGAGAATTAATGCTTTGACTATCTACTATTCAGAGTTTGAGCCGAGATTGCTTGTGCACAGGTCACAAGATGGTGGCTAAGCTGGTGGCTAGCAGCAAGTGGTGCTAGCAGTGCAAACAGTGCTAACAAGAGCAAAAGTGCTGACAGAGCTAATGGTGGTTGAGGGTGGGTGTTAATATTTGGCGTCAGCGCTATCCCACTGTCATGGGTCGGGACAATGTTATCAGCAGTGATCGCAATATGAGCGCAATGCAAAGCGGAGGGAACTAGTTAGCCAGTGGGATGCATACACAGGGACTCACATGCACTAAAATGAAGGCGGTACCAAACAGTCTCCTAGAGTTGGGATGACTTCCGGTCCGTTCCTGTGTAGGAGCTTAAACCCGCTTGATTTAAGCAAACTGGCTGAATGATGTTTTGGTCATTTTAAATGCAGCCTATGTCACAGTGCTGAGTCCAACTCAAATTGCATTCGTAAAATGGAATATGACAGTGTGATTAATGTACTATCATGTTTGTAAATGGGTGAACGGAGCAATAGGTGTCCAGCAGGTCATGTAAAATTCACTGATGAACAGAGCTGGTCGGTGGCAACAACATGAGAGAGATTACATCATGTAAGTTTACTCTGTGGTGTGATGAGAGGAGATACGGCAGAATTAATGCCAGTGTCTTAAGAAGACTAAAGCTGTGCCAATATGACAACATGTTGGCATTATTGTGAACTGAACTTTTGGCGGACACCACATTATTTCTGTTGCTCGCTTTGAAAGCACCTCTTCAATTGAAGAGGACCAGCTGATTTATGAAGTTGAGACAAGGACCGGCTGATTTATGAAGTTGAAACAAGGAGTTCATATGAAACCTCATCTTAATACAAAAATCTAAACACTGTGTCAGCTGGCTGAAGGGAGATCACCGGGAAGATGGAAGTTTCTGCCAATGTAAATGACCATTGCTAAAAACAAGCTAGGCTAACGTTACTTGCTGTTTGCGATACTTTATGTAATTTCTAGTAAACATCACAATATAAAATGTGTTTTCTGTTTTAAAAAGTAACGTTACAAACCTAGGAAGATACCAAGTAGGCTACTAACCCATCTATCAAGTGGTTAAGTCTCCAGTCTGATCTCGAGCACACAGCTGATCACTACTTTTCATGTTAGTTTACATGAAGTAACAGAAGTGCATATTTAATGGCTTTCATGAGGACAGAGATCTCTGGTGTTACACAGTGCTACGTAATAACTGGATGTTCATTTTCTGTTGGCACACAGTGTCATTATGTTCCACGAAGGTGCAGCTGCTGAATCATGTGGGACACTTGGAAGAAATCGATAAATTGGTCTGGTCCGAGGTTTGGCTTAACATAAAACTGGTTTGAAAATGTTCACACCTGCTGAACCCCACCAGCTGCCACAAAAACGATCAGAGATGCTCAGATTACAACACAGACAGAGGTAGCTGACTTAATTCTCTGCCTCGGATGCCATTATTCCACTATGTCTTTACATAACAAATAGCGTTTTGCTGCTATGTTAATGCTCTGGATGTCAAACAGAGAGCCTTTAAATAATTAGATTTTTTAATATTATACCAAGAGGCTTTGAAGTGACTTCTTATATAATTCATGATTCATTTATGTAAAACAAAAGTAAAGTCGATCAAATTCATAAAGTGTACAATGTGAGTATTTTTTGTCTTTGCTGTGTTGTGTGTGATGACTGAATAAAAATACTACTACTACTACTACAACATATGTAATACCTTTATGCTTTCTTAAATGCATGCATATGTTCAACTGCAAAAGAAAATGACACATTTTGTAGCTGATCTCTTCCAAAGCAGGGAGAATCAGCTCATGTCAATTAGATCAAAAGCTATAAGTCACACACACAAATGCAGACGCACCCACAGATGTGACGACGGGGTGTTAACTCTCTATGCATTGAGGATGAGATCTTAGCCAGTTTGATTGACTGCTGCTGGTTGCCTGATTGCAAGATGTCATGATTAAAACAGTGTCTGTGTGTGACAGCTGATTGATGTGTGAAGATGAAAGGATTACTGGTCTTGTTATCATTCTTCCCTTCTGTTCACATCATTTCCAACACACACGCACGCACGCACGCGCGCGCACACACACACACACACACACACATACACACACACACACACACACACACACACACACACACACACACACACACACACACAGAGAGTGCAGTGGAATGACATACTGGTATGCAGAGTTGTAGCAGTCGAAGACATTTTCACAAACCCCCTGCCTAAAAAAACTGCAGGAGTCTGAGTCTATCCTGGAGCAACTGGAAGATTTCTAACATGGCTAACAACAAAGGGAGCAAACATGGCGCAGATTGACGCTAATGCTGGTGTCAAACGTGCCTGGTGTGTGGAGTGCAGTGGTGCATGACATTTGGGATAAATTGTTTTTTTGTGCTGCGAACAGTGGGATTAAAGCTCTGATCTACTCAGTAGCGCGTGAAACTGCAGTCATACAGTGTATTAATATTTCATATACAGCTATAGTAGACAGGATTCTTTTTCTTTACTCTCATTTCAATTGAAAACACACGTAAAAGAAAGTCAAATAGAACACCCTGAATACTCACAAAAACGCTTCTGTTGGGTAAGGTTCAACTTCTTTTAAATGAATGCTAAACTGCAATAGTATCTCATATAAGTAGATCATAAAAGAAATAAAATGTCTGAATTTAAACATTTTAAACAAAGTCATGATATTTAGTTGCCCTCTATGAGGTAAGGCCAACATAAGCTCATGTAACCACCCTATTATGTGCATATTATGCTTGAAAGGCTCGGGGGAGCATTTGTAATAGTTATGACATTGCCAAATTAGCATGAAATGAGCTATTTTGCAGGTGGCCATTTCATTGTTTTTCAGAGAAAAAAACAGAGAAAATGTACAGTCCAGGGAAGCAAAATTTGAAAATACACTAATGTTTAGGCCACACATGATTTTTGTCCTTCCACAGAAATTGACATAATTGCAGTGTATGCTTGCTGAGACATACTCACCCTGTTTCTATAATAAAGAGCATGTGGGCTGATCTGAAAGTGCATATTCTTGGTATGACCATAAAGAAATGGACTAAATATCATGTGTGTTTCCATGTCAGACTGTAGTGCACTTTGTATTTGTGACCAGAGGCATCAGTTTATCCCTCAAAAATGAACTAAATTATTATATTATCAGCCTTTGTAGAATTGACCTTTAAAACCCCTTAGCTCTACTTAACGGCCAATGAAAACACCTCTTTTCACCCCCCCCCCCGGTGACTGCCCTCTCTTGTGTAATCGCATGAAAACAGAGGAATGGGGAGGGATGGAAGGAGACTTAGGGGGAGAGAAAACAGAGAAAAGTAATTAAAACAGAGTGCTGGAGAAAGAGGAGCGTGCTGGCCTGTGACCGAGAGATGCAGCGGCATTGAACCGAATACCGTGACAGGATTAACAGGGGTCTAATGCTCTGAGGATGCTGGAAAATGTATTTGTGTATATGTGCACGAGTATATGCGTGCGCTACCATGGCCATGTATATGTCATGTACCTTTGGACCAACAGCATTTTGGAATTTATTCAAGTGTCTTTAGATGTGAGCACTTGTATGTACATGTAAGGAAACAGGAACAGAGAAAGTACTGAGAAATTTGGCAGGGTGAAAGGAAGGGGTTTGGCTTCATCATGAGCTGAAGGAGAGACTGAGAAAGAGTGATGCAGGTAAACTGCAGAGGACCTGATTTTTCCTGACAAAGAAAAGCTCACTCTGTCTGTCACAGAGTGCATGTGTTCAATTTGTCTTGCTCCCAAAACCTTTGCTCCACATACTGTCCCTGCAGGATTTAAAAGATCTACTTTATCAAACAATGAATCTTTATCAATCAATTGGCAGTTGGCACACTCAGCTGAATGTCAAGATACGCTAAATAAGATATTGACCCTCCCACAAAGAGAAGAACTATAAAAGATAGAATGATGAATTAATTGCAGTGAATTAATGACACAAAGCAAACAAAAGAATGCTTCACACTGAGTCAGGGTAGGAAAACATCTAGATCCACTATCCAAATTATAACACACTTTGTAGTGGGCTTGTTGTAAGTTTAAGGAGATAACCTCTGTTTCCTTGCACAGATAAAGCAAACCTTTGATGTCAAATGACTTCCTATTTTTACTGAGGCAAAGCACCACTCTAATTGTCATTGACATGCTAATTCCACATTTTCTACTTTGTTTTATGGCAAATAAACAAAGGCTTATGGCTGAAACAACATTAGCATTCTGAAAGCGGAGACTACTGCCAAGGCTGCAAATTTATTCTTTTCATAATAGAGAATGTTAAGAAAATCTTAGTTTGCATTGAGATTCACATCTACATCATTTTACTGTCAGACAAGCACCAGATACATGATTCATGATGTTTTTTTAATTCAAGTAGTGACTTATGTCTTTTTATCAAAAACTATTAAACAACAAGAAGATTCGATTAAGCAATCGGATTGGTCAACTAGACATTTAGAACAAAATCAAATCAGCATGACAGCACACCTTCCTCATCACTTAAAATGTTACTCCACAGTTGAATCAAAAACCAGTAGACTGCAATATTGATACAAAATGTTTCGTTTTGATGAGACCTTCCTTTAGTAAATATAATTTATGGTGCTGTCAGATTGCTGCTAGATCACGCAGTTAATAAAGGTGATGCCTCTCTTGTATGCAGCAAGCCAGTTTTGAAACTGCAGAGAAATTGTTGTTTTTGAAATATGAATCAAAGCAGAGCATTTCATTATATAAAAAAACATGTTGTGAATCTACATGTGAATGTACATATCTTTTTTCAATAAATTTGGACTTTATAATGCTCCGTCTTGAGTTAACTCATGGAAAAGTTTGGATCACATCAGCAGTGCCACTGAGTCGATGACATGGTAACATTTTAAAAATAGCAAACGTAAAATTAACAGACATAGTGGCTAAATCTGTGCATGGAAAAATTCTTTATTTCAGGAGATATTTTAGTTACAACAAGATTGAGCTAGTAAGGTGGTTTTGTGTTTATGTGTGAGGTATTTATTCAGTTTGGGAAATCCCACTATCTCTACAAAGCATTACGTTAGCTAAATGGACTAGAAATTTTCCTCTGTTGCTAGGCTGTTTTGGTCGGCCTGCTTGCTAAGGTTTCATTGCATAGGAGTCTACTGATATGACTGATTGTTATCCAGTTATTAGTCAAACCACATGTATTTTCATGGAGATAACAGTGGCAGAAAGTATTTTATTTTGATAATATTAATATTGCTTAATTACACTAGACATTATGTTCAGAGCCATGCTGGTGCTAAGAGCTTAATGCTAATGCTAGCATGCTAACATGGTCACAGTGATAATGCTAGCATTCTGATTTTTGGCAGGTATTGATTTTTCGACTTAGTTTACACCGTCAGAATGCTAATATTTGCATATTGGCAATCATCACGAAGTAGGCTGAGGCTGATGGGAAGTATTTGGTCATACACCAAAGTATTAGATAGACAAAAATTTTGAGTTGAACATGGTGCTAGATGAAAAGAAGTAGACAGAAGATAAAAGTTGGAAAGTACTCATTCTCTGGGGAGCCTGATGGTCTGCTCCATATCTCATGGCAATCCATCCAAAAGTTGTTGAGGGATTTCAATTTAAAAAAAAAAAAAAGTCAGCCCTATTGTGGTGTAGACAGAAAAGTGAGGGGATCACCAAAGTCTGTAGAACCCATCCTCTGGGGATGACGATACCTGTACAAAATTTCATGGCACTTCATCGAATAGCTTTTGAGAGATTTTAGCCTGAAGTGTTCGCCCAATTGACCCACAGACTGAGACATCAATTTCCCTTGGCCTATGGGCCTAACTTTCCTAACATGTTTTTGAAAAAAATCCTTCTCACTAACAAGAGGATCAACAACAAAAAGGGCTGAAAACACATCCTAGTCACAGGTTTAAAAAATATCAAAAATCAAAACGATCTTCATGCTCCTGCGCTGAAAAAATCTCTTTCATCATGCTCTCACCTGATCAACATTCCTACCATCCGTCACCCATCCCACTAGTATTTCTTTTTGGTAAAGCATTTTATTTGCTGTTTTGCTCCTGCATGGTGTCTCTCTAGTCTCTACCCTCGGCACACATTCTGTGTCTGCCAAATCCCTCAATCTCTCTCTGTTTCTCTCTTCTTCCTTACCTCCTCCCTTTCCTTTCTCCTATTCCCCCTCTCTGTGATAAGATAGACTACTGTTCGGCTTGTGCCTCGACCTGCTGAATTTCAAATAGGCCCTTTCGACAAAAACCCAGAGCCTTGGTCTCCCCTCTCTGCTCTCTCAGAATATTAACTAGTCCTGCAGCAGTGCTAAAAATCCTGCACCTCCAAGCCCACCAAAGCTTTGCAGATCCGTTTGCTGCGTTGAGGAAACAAGCAGAGGGGAGGTGTGTGGATCATCACTCTCTCATAACTACATTTGGTTGTATTTACACACATGGCCTTTCTATTGGTGAACAAACTGGACTTAGTTCATAGTGAGGCACACAGAACATGCCTCTAATGGACCACATTGAAGATGCCTAGTTACTAGCGAACAGTCAATGAGACCAGGAAACTGTAAACATGCACTTTAAAAGTCTATTATGTAAGGTAAGAAACTGGTCATTTTATTCCAGGTAATAAAATTCATGCAACAGATATTTGATGTGGTTCTAATCCAGTTACCAAATTGCAGAGTACAAACTTTCTCTTAGACTTTAGGTCACACATAGACCAATTACACTTTTACGTTTATGTCCCTCAATTCTGCCTGTCAGTGGACTGGTAGACAGTGCTTAACACTATGCTACCCCCCCGATTTCATTTCACAAATTGGAATTAAAGCCTAAAAATCCAAATAAAATGTGTATTAACATGTATTGATGTATGTATTAAAAGCAGCGCAACAGCAGCTACAGCTAATTCAGGCATATCTGGCCTTTAATTAACTGTAAACAGGACTGATAAAAAACATAGCAATACAACAAATAAGTGTTGAAAATTATATAGAGAAGAAATTTTTTTCTGTTTTTATTGTAGCTGAAACTAAGTCTAATATCCACTGTCATTTTTTGTTCAGCTAACTTCTCAGTCGCTGCTACGAGGATCTGAGACTCAGGGAAGAACGCTACAGTCCCTTAACTGAGTTCACTCAGAGTGGACCCATGATCCACTATTGGACTGTGACACACCAGCTGGGAAATAGATCAGTGATAATCATCACTGACAGTTTTTAGAGTTTACACAGTTTAACCTACTCACAACTTCAAACACATCTGTTTGAATATTTTGCACTGCAGAGACGATCAACTGGAGAATACGGAAACAGATTCTGCGGTAAATGTTTTTATAACTGATTAACTGTTTCTGCACTGAAGAGCAACAAAACCCTAGAATTTCAGCTTAAGTGCCTCTTCCTTGAACGCCTCTCAAATCAAGTGTTTCGCTCCCCTCTGTATATTTTACAAATGAACTTTTGGTGATTGTGACTGTTGGTTCAACGGAATAAACAATTTTGAGCATCACTAGGGAATTGTGGAAAGTTGTGAAGGGCATTTGTAGAATCAAAGATGTGTTGTATTTGTCCTTAAGGACGACAGATCAATCAAAATGACAGCAACTGCTGCAGTCATACTTCTGCAATTTTACAAACTTTACACTGGAACCCTGTTATATTGAGATAGTAGTGTATGTTAGTACAAGAGAGAGTATATGAGGACTAACAGCCATAAAACCTACAACCTAATTAGTTGAATACATTTACCCCACAGTGATCACCCCTTCAGCACTGCTACAGTAACACAGTCATGGCTGCCCTGACTGAACTTGACTCCTAAAAACGCAGGCAGTGGAAAGAAAAGTTGGGAGAGGAAAAACAAAGTCCAAAAAAAGCTCCTTACCTTGCTGATCCAGGTCTCAAACTTGGGCCCATCAGTTGTGAGGAACAAATCTGGAGTGTGGAGGAGAGCGAGACAGAAGGCAGGGAGAAAGTTATTAAGTGATACACGAGTTTATCTGGCAATCACAATCTAACATGGAGTAGGGACTATTGATTGGTGATGAAGAAAATGCTGTAAATTAGTGGAAATGACAGCAATAAAAATTTACACTGTGCGCTGGCTGTGAACCCTTATGGACTTGATTAATTGATCATGAAAAAAGAACAGATCAATAAAAAGTCAGTAATTGCTTAGATTGCTAATGTTGCCTTGTTTACACAGGAGAATTATTAAAGGTCGTATATTGTTGAAAGAAATAGTTGTGTCTTTTTCATAAAGCAGGCTGCGATGCTAAATAAAAACTGTGAACGTATCAAAACTCTCATTCCCCTGAGAAATGCATGCAGCCTGTATCATAGAGTTTACCTTTAAACAAGCCGCCAGGACTACCATAAGCCTGTGATGTCACAACTATACCGGCCATGCCCTCCCACACCCTCCATAGCAAATCAATCTAACTGACCCAACATCCAATTCACATTCAAGCTGTCATTTTGTACACAAAACAAGCCACAAGACTTTAGCTGAAGAATGTCAGGAAAACTTTACACAATCAATTGATACCAGGAAACTATATTATCATTTCACAGCATTCCCAGGTATGGCAAGATTATATATCAGGGGTTAAAGTGTAAATTTTTCAGAAATGACAAAGAAATAGTATGGGACCTTTAATACAAGTGATAATAAGCATGTTCAGGAGCTTCTGTATTTATTTTTTTACATTATGTGATGGCAAGAAATGTATTTTGGTAGAAAAAAAATACAAATAAACATAACTGAATTGATATATTGCGTCTTTTTTTATTTCAGTGATGGAAAAAATGGCTTTCGGTGCATGTCCACTACTGCTGGCACAAGACAAGAGTTGGCTATAATACCTGTCAACATCATGTGTGGTGACGTGATGGCTACCTTTAAATAGTAGGACTAGGCTATTGAAAACATCATCTTCACATTCTTTCAGCTTCCAGGTTAAAAGAAAAAAAAGAAGAAAAAGAACAACATTGTTTTGAAAACGTCAACTTTTCAGAGCTTGGTTTAGTAAGAAAACTTTGATATATTTTGGCCATTCTCTTTGACTGTGGCACTGACAGGCAGTGACTCTTCAATATACAGGTGGGATTTCTGAAACGATAAGGATGAATTGGCTTCTTAAAGTGGTAGAAAAAAACAGGTGAAGAGAAGGAAAAAGAGTAGTGGGGGGGATCTCCCACTGAAAGCAACAGGATTTCGCTCAGCTTTCTGGAGGCTTCACCTCCTGGTAATGCCTGTAGCTCGCTCTATTGGAATCCTATAACCTGCGCTTGTACTCATATTCCTTGCTCTTGGAGCTTAGGCTGCAGGCTGCACTTCTAATGTGGTTTCTGTGTGTGCCTCTCTGTGAGAGGACGTTTACTTTCATCGCTGCGTTCTCCGGTCTGTGGTTCTGCCCCAGTAATTGGACATGAAATAAATATTGGCATTGATCTGCCTTAGGGCCCTGCTATACTCCATGTGTTGCCGTGCTGTGCATGGGAAAATATTAATGATAATGGAATGGGGAATGGATGGAGGGAAGACAGGAAGAGTAAAGGTTGTGTGTAATGACAAAGGCTACTGTGGAAATCCTGTACATTACCAGTGTTAGTACTGCTTTGGCCACTGCAGCAGCAAGTTCAAAATGCCGCAGTGTGACGAAAAGTGAAAAAGATGGAATATAATAGAATTTAAAAATGAAACTGAATGACTCTCTTTCATTGGCTCCATGTCAAACACGACTAAAAAGCGTTTGTCTACCAGTGCCCTGCTTGTACTCTCAAATGTTATCCCAGGATTTCACTGCAGTCATCTCGAGCCAGAACCCAGGAAGAATAAGCAGAGTAAAAGAGCTTTCTCAAGAACAGCTCTACTCTCCAGGAAGGTCTACAGGTATTTTTAAATCTAGGTTTTCTACTTTTTATTTTTTTATAAACTAATTTGGTTTTACAGTTTACTGTGTATAAATTTTGTTTTGATGTGTTTTCTAGAATAATACCAGATACAGATTACACTATATATGCATTTGTGGTTTATTTTTCAGCTATTAAAATAATTATAATATTACAGTGTTTACCACAAAATAAGAGCATATGTTTCACAGTTGTGATCATGACAGAGAAGGTTTTTTTCAATACATGTATCCCTCTGCATCATTCTGTGTCCCCTTTCTAAATTCTGGGGTTTTAGCGAGTCTGTGAACGGAGCACAGCCTGAGCTTTCCCTGAGTTCTTTTTTCCTCAGCAGCAGTTTGTGACTTGCGGGATGGATAATTGATCTGTAAATTAGTTCAGCGCTGAGCAGATCGGATTGATGGATGAGAGAAGCAGCTGCTGCTAACACAAACTTTAGGACCAGCACAATGGATGGTTACATTTTATTTTCAATGCCCCTGGTGTTCTGCTGCTTCATCTGTGCCCAGAGTACGCTCTGTGATCAAAGAGGGTGGTGCAGTGAACAGTTTATATATTTTAATAGCGCTCCTAATGAACAGTTCAGCTCCAGAAACAGAAAAATCTGTTTGCGGCAGCAGATGTCTTTATCGTGGCAAGCCATCCCAAATAAATACATCTTTAGGGAACCCTGTATTATACGCTGTATCAATTATTATGTTCCCAAACTGCTCTATGCCATTGTGTTCACTCACAGGAAAAGATGGTGGTTATGAACATAACTACAGCTGTTGGGCAGTTTGTGTAAAAGAGGGTTGTAATTTCTTTCTTACTACCACCCCATACCCCACCTACCCATCTTCCATCCACAACACACACACACACACACACACAAACACATATGAGCACACAGAGCCATCTCAAACAATATTTAAGATTCAAATGCCAAGTTAAGCCACTTTAAGGCGCTTAAGGTGGTGAAACAGCTCAACTTTCAATGTTGAAAACTTTGTGGACTTGCAGACATGTTGCCCACACAGACTCACAAATGCAGAGAAGATAACAAATGCATGCATATATTATGCATATGTGCACAGACACACACATACACACGCACATACACACACACAAACACACACACAAACACGAACACACACGAACACACACACACACACACACTACAGGCTACGCTCTGTAATTTGCAAACTGTGGATGTGCTTACCCGTGTTACTGTGTGTGTCTGAAGTCACACCGGGTGGTGTGTTGATGAGCTTGGTTAATCAGCCAATCAGGCCTCTTAGAGAGGATCCAGCCGTGATTGGCTGATTAGGTGCGATGGCGTTGTGTCAGCATGAGAGGCATGGGGCAGATGGAGGAGCAGAGGGATGCATGAAGAGATGTTCATCTTGTAAACACTTAACATTCTCGCTGTGGGGGCACTTCCTCTCTGTGCTTCTCATCTCACCACTCTCCTTTTTTTAAGCCAAGTTCGCTGCCAAACGCTTTTCTCCACTAATTTGTCTTCCTCTTCTCGAAATGCCAGTCCAACTTGAAACGGCCCTTTAAACTTCTCTTTGTCGGTTTGGTTCTCGCCTCTGACAGGCAGTGTAATGGGGGCGTAAACTGATAACTTAAAAGTGGAAAGCACCCTTGAGCAGGACACTAAACTTCAAGCTGCTCTCTCCTTGGACACTGCACCACAAATGACCCTGCTCTGTGATCTGTCCTGAGAGGGAATGCATTTGTAGGAGTCTGTCAAGGGGAATATGCACACACAAAAAAGCCAATTCCCTTTGGTAAACTGAGCAATAAGGTAATCTTAATGGGATCCGTGTGACATATCCTCTTTAGTGCATTGTCCTTATCCACTCTGCCCTCCCTTCCTTGCAGCCCCTGCCAGAAAGTATTCTACACAGTCTCATAAAGAGCTGCTAGCTAGCAATATAAACCTAACTGCTGCCACCATCACTCACTTTAACACAGTTTTACTGTTCCAGGGACTTTTACTGGGCCGCCAAGAGCCTTTTAGGGACTCATTTAAGTTAAAAGAGATATTATAAAGAGGAACAGAACAAAGCAGAGTAGAGAGAAATCAAACAGAACAGAAACAGAGTGGATCCTAAGTGAAAGTCTTTTGTGTAATTAAGTAGTTCCTTTGTATTGCCCTGTTTTTCCCCAGTTTAATTTTTGCAGCTCAGTTTCTGACTTATATTAATGTGCTCACCACAGTAAAGCACACTAAAGCATACTAATATTTATATATTCAGTATTTTTATTTTCGGTTCTTCTGGAAGCTTTTTCAGTCATCCACAAAATCCTCATACATAAATACACAAATATTTAACCATATTTTTTGTAATATGATTGTTGTTTAAACTTAGTCCTTTAACTACTTCTTCATAATTAAAGATAAACAAGTCATTTGCAGTCAGTCTCTTGTATTATTTACGAATAGCTCAGCTTTATGTTTTCATCAACTTTGATGAAACAACTAAAGATGGACGACACACCCCCATTTATCCCCACTTTGCCTAAGTGAAGCTAAAATATCCGAGATACAGGCGCTGCCGTCTTGTGCTCGTGAAGTCGTTTGGAGCCAGAGTCTGCGCAGTAGCGATATCTGCGGTGGGGGAGTTCCGGCCAAAACACTTTTCCAACCAATCGCCAGCAGCTCCATTGAATGCAAGCGCAAGGATTGGCACGCACAGCGTTCAATCAAGACAGAAAATTCCCTTTTTATAGAATTGAATAACAAATTAAAACTGAACTTGTCGTAAGAGCAAACACTTTGAAAAATTATGTAATTAAATTACATTTACTTGTCAAAATAATGGTGATTAGAAAGGGGTTACATCCAAAAATATAATTGTCAGTAAAAAGCTTATATGTAGAGTATAACATTCATTCTGTTGCTTTGCACCTTTTTGCCATACAGGAATTCCTTGAATGCAATATCTCCAGACAACACAGGACTGCAAAGCTGCTGCAGATTTGAATGTGACACCATCAAGCAGGTTAGTTTACAAGGAGCTGTCTCTAAATCCAGACATTCATTTAAGTGCTGTGTTCGATTGGTTCGCTTGTTTGAATTTGATCTGCCTCTCGTCTGCCAATCAAGCATATGGCAATAATGTCAGACAAGAGAGGCTTTCAGTGCTAAAAATACAGCAATATTTTTCTTCTGAAATCAGGAAAGGGCCCTAACATTACTGTAGAGAGTAACGCTTGTTTACCAGCAGGGAAAATGTTGTCAACAAGCCTGTCTAGTTTAAAACATTTGTTTTGTTGTTGTAATCAACGGTAGTACGATGCATGGCTTAAAATTAATTCAATTACTTACATTTTAACAGGGCAACTACTCTGTAAGCTACTATTTTTTTTTTTTAAAATGCACTGCTTATGTGAAAATGTTGTATTAAGCTTTCTGTGGCTCCAGAGGAGGCTGCCCAAAGTTCACTTATTTGCCTCAAATGATGTCACTGCATCTGGGGGTTTGGAGTTACTAGACCTCTGATGCCCGCCCATCTCTGCTTGAGTCTACATTAGCTGCTCCTGGCACTACAAATTACACAAAGCAGTACTGCTCGCTTTAAAAAAACAAACCCAAATGAATTTAAAAAACCTTGTCGATTGTGACTCTGACATTACACTAGTATAATGCTGAATTTGTAGAGAACTCTTTGAAGACACTGGAGGCAAGGTCACATAGCCTTAGAACAAATCATCTGGGCGGGTGTGGACGCATACCTGAAGCACCTTTATGGCATTTCTAGAGGCTCAGGAAAGAACCTTACTTACTGATCACCTATCACATTTGTGACCACTTCACTTTATTGAGGACATGCTCCAATTGCACTTGAAACCCAGGCCACCCAGTCCCCAACCAGAGGCAGAGATTTTTATTTTTACTTTTCCCCACACACTACCACTGAAACAAAAGGACACATTTTTCCACCTTTTCTGCCTCTGACAAGACAAAGTTTGATAATTACAGAACGGCCAGCAGTTCTGACTGACACCTACAGGACTTTTGGTCAAGAGGTGATTGTGAGGTCACACTGGTGACATCAAACAAACGCTGTTGCTGTCCCAGTATCATGACAAGCTACTAGTAATCCTGTTAGACCTGTATGATTGGAAGTGACCAACACGACCATCAAAGCCTGCTAATCCCATCAAACCATGGCTCAGTAGAGAAAGAAGAGCGGGGACGCTGCTGTAGTGTTGTGAACAGTCAGTAGGGCTTTAAACATGAGCTGTGTTGCCTTGATTATTCCTTCCAATATATTCCTTTGATGCAATTTAATTGGCATTATTTTAGGGCTGCATTCACACTGCCATTAGTCCAAAATATGGCAAAATTGTTTTATCCTTAGCTTCTTTGCTTTGCTGTCTACTGTCTAAAGTATATTACCTATGGTCAGTCAACATAGGCTGGGGTTGGACATGAAAGTGAAGCTATCTACTGCTGTGGAGGGGTCAGCAACGAAACGTCTCTTAGAAAAAAATAAAAAAAATAAAAATCAATATAAGTATCAGTTTATGCTATATTGAGAACATTTTCACTCCTTAATGTCAGACAGTGATTTCTAAGGAATAAATGGAGCCATTCTATGGCTTTCTTATAGCCAGACTCCATTAAGAAAAACAGTATTTTAACTGTTTGTTTGTCTTAATGAGTGACTTTGGCATTGATAACGGTTAGTTCCGATTCACCAAAGTCACTCAATAACACAAAGTAACTAATTTATTGAGGCAGGGAGGAAACCAGCAGCCCCCGTGTTCAGCGAGGGTAATTGCTGTTTTTGTCAATGGAGTCTGGTGGCTTTGATGAGAGCGTGGATTGGGAATAGAGACGTGTGTGTCAAGGTAGAGTCTAACATTTCTGGCATCTTTCAATGTTTTTTTGTAACTGTGTTTTGATTGGTGGTGTATATTGGTGATATTGCAGTGTTGCCAATGATGTCATCAAATGCTATAACACATGTATATTTAAAAATATATATTATCAAGTGTTTTATTTGTCCCTAATGCTGTGTCACACATTTAGTTTTATTTACCACCTGCAGGTTAACAACAACTTAACTACAGATGGCAAAGTCTGAAATGATTCAACAGCACCACAGATCCTGGCACTCTGCACTATCTGTGCGTACACACATTCAAAGCACAAGCTAGTAGAGCTGTCATACTTCACCACTTGGGAAAGATGCATACATAATTGAGGTATATAAATGTGTTTGTGTGTGGGAGGGTAGGGTTGCGTAACAGCAACAGGGATTCAGAGCTCTAAGTGGTATGTCATGTTGCCGGATAATTAAAGACATGCTAACTGTGAAGGCTGGAGCAACGGCTACGCTAGGCATCGAAAAGACACATGGTAGAGGGAGACAGAGAGATAGAAACCAGATGCTTAGGCCATCCTGTTTTCAAGGTGTTTGTAAATACAAAAGTACAGGCTTACAAAGGACATCACTACAAAGCAAAAGCGTACTAATCCTTTAATTGCACGAGAGGCAATCTATAATCACTTGATTATTCCCTCTGCGTTCCTCTGCTCTCTTAGCTTTTTCTGTTTTGTCAAATTGTCTCTTCCCAATGACACTTCAAGAAGCACACTGTCACACCCCGCTGAATGAGTACATGATGAGCATGCTGCATAAACACACGTACAGCCGCCCCCACACTGCATGGCTGATTTAAATATCTGTTTGTGCATCTGCATGTGAATTTCTTTGTCACAGGGTTGTAAATCCAGCCCATCATCTACAATCAGACAGTCCTTTCACACTAACAGAATAATTGCAAAGTGTTTGTTGCCAATAACTGGGTGTTAAGAGCAACCATTGTCATTGCTTAAGTATATTAAAACAAACAACACAACCAGGTGAACAGTTGCACAGACCAGCGTGCTGCAGGTCTCAGTGCTGTTTGTGTTGGAACAAATATCAGCATGCTGCACAAAGGTTTAATTGGCTCTATGCTGTTTCCATTACAGCAGGACACAGATGAGCTTGAACAGGTAAGGGGCAGGTGTTTGCTGTTTGTTGGACGCAAGTTGGCACCATAATGTGCAATGTGCCACACGGGGAATAAACATCTGCAACCACATGAGAGTAATAGTGGTGAATGTGTTTTATTTAATGATAGCGTGAGCCAAACAGCAAAGAGAAGTTATGCTTCACTTACACACTCTACAGATCTGCAGCTTGTTGTACCTCCATAATAGTTCATTATATGTTTGAATGTAATGTAAGTAATGGCAACTGTACAGCTCAATAATAGGTGTGCACATCAGTATCATTATAAATGTAAAGTAAAAGTCTGGCCTAAAGCCACCCACACATGACTAGTTGTAAAACTGCTCTGTGCTGGCTATACCATGGTTTTCCTATGGGAAAAGCAGTGGCATCATAGACTGTATATAATAATGCATATGGATGCCGTGACATCACCCATTAGTTTGTGAACTCCTGTTTTGAAGCTCTGAGTTTGGCCGAAGCCATCTTAGATTTTTGGAGCACGAAGTGACCATATTTGGATGAGGCGGAAGCTGTGGAGGAGTGAGGGGTGGAACTGACTCACAGATCATGGTGATGCCTCGCAGACAGCCTGTCACTCAAAGCAGCCCTGCCCTTAAGTCTGTGCAACTTTAAGCCTTAATAATAATGTAAATGGATGGGTTATATAAAAATTCTCCTCCCACACAGTTGTCAGGATGGGGAAATTAAATACCAAAATCTTCATATTGTACCAGGCTGTAAACATATATATTTCTGCTGTAAAGTTGTGCATTTTAACATGCAGGACTATGGAGATTAACTCACTTTTGGTGCCGGCTTCACTTGGCCTTTAGAGAAACTGCAATTTCTGGCACTACTGCGTTGGCGTCATTTTTCAGCACTGGCGGTGGCCACTTGGGTGGCAGCAAATTAGAGGGAAACTTAACCCTTTGTGGTTATCTGCTCGAAATTTCAAACTAGTGCTGCACTTACAGTTCCCATTAAGTAAACATTGACCTCTTTTGCTGCTTACCTTTCAAAGCCCGACCAATGAGATAACAGCTACATGTGTCATAGCCAGAAGAAAGTAGCCACACATGAAAGCAGGGGAGATAGAGGATGATGGGGAAAAAAAACTCATCCTCTTCCCTGAACTCTACTATTAAAAAACAAAACACAATCTAGCCAGGAAGACCAATGTTAGGTGAAATATCAACACTCAGATGGTGAATAGGCATATAGGTTACAAACTTAGCTAAACCCAATGCTAAAGTTAGCACAGCTGTTTATGTATGTAAGCAATGCTAGGCAGTCACAGTGGAAGGGGTCTTTGCTTTATAACACAAGCACAAACCTTCCTTCCCACTTGCTCTCAAATCTCTCTAATTTTTTTCTAACCATCCCAACAGGGCAACAGTTCATAAGGAACAACGTCTAACTGCTCAGGGGAGGCCTATATTCGGTGTTCAGTCTTGACTCTCGACTCCACATTGTTGGTAAACTGTATGGTACAATGTTTTTGCAAAATTATAGGGTAATTCTGACTAATGTGTGTTTGAAGTTACAGATGATGCAACAGGCTGCAAATGTGCAGTGAGATTTTAACTTTAAAACACTTATTGAATTCTACCAAAACTCTATAGATGAAATATTTTCAGTTGTGCAGGGGTAAATATATCTGTTTTTTTTCAGCTCTTTACTCTTCTAATTTAAAATAAAACATCAGATCTCAACACTCTAGATATGTGGCACAACCCCATTTCAGTGGATTGTTGGAAGATAATTTAGACTACCCAATGAAGGGGTGAGCATGACAGAAAGACACACCTCCCTTAAAGGAGAAATGAATCTTAAAGGGTGCTCTTCATCAGACCCAAGTCATTAATACAAGACAGCTCACCAGAAGGGAGACTGCAGTCAATTATTTGTTCTTGGTATCCATTCAAGAAGAAGATTAAACTTCCTGGGCAAACTTTTTTTTCTCTGATTTTCTATCACAATATTCTCTACAAGCAAGTGATGTCAGTTTGAGGCTGTCAAACTGGAATGTAAGATGGACTTCCAATAGATCATTCTGGTAATGTAAACTGATACTTGCTAATTTAAAAAAAAAAGTCAAGTAGAGTGAGTTAATCCAAGTTGATACTCAGGTTTAGACGGAGAGGAGAGGAGAAGAGAAGCCGAGCGTGGGGAGATGAGCAGTCCTTGAGTTATTCATAGCCTCTCCATCAGATTTGTTAAGGGGATTGGAAGCAATTTAAAGGCCTCCGCTGACTGTTTGACTCGAGCAGCATTATGTCTCTCTATTCCATTATGTTGAGCCGCAGTGTGGGGATAAAGACCAGGCTTCCTATTAGCCTCTGTATAAACAGATAGGGTGATGCTAGGCGGGTGCTAAGCCTCGGAAGAGAAGGAGAACTCTGACATTGAGGAGAATAGACAGCGGCAGGCGGCAGCCTATACTATCTCCTTGCTTTGTCTCACTATCACCTTCCCTCTATCTGTCTCTCCCTCTGCACAAACATACCCCCTTATCTGCTATACTCTGTAGCCCAAGACAGGAGCACAATTGCTGTGGATCAAGAGGTGTAACGAGTCAGTGAACAGTGAGATGAGAACAGTTACAGATCTGTTACTTGAAACAAATGGATGAGAACATCAGAGGCACAATTTGTGACCCAAATGTAACCAAAAGGGATGTCACTGAAATTTGAACCACAGAAGTGGAAACTGCTGCATAGACTAATACTTGGCATTTACAGTATATCAGTAATAAGTCAGTCAATACTAGGGATGGGTATTAGGGCTGGGCAATAAAAAGATATTATATCTTATCAAGACATGAGACTATATATCACCTTAGAGATTGAATTTTGTTATTTCGTGATATGGAATAAATGGTGTTTTTTCCTAAACTTAGGTTGCATTTCAGTAAAGTGAAATACTTTTCTCAACCTACCAGACAGTTCTACTGGTTTTAATACTTGCCTTTACCTACTTAGTCATTATATCTACTTTACTAATGATTACTGATCAAAAATGAAATTGTGTTAATATTTCTTCCAAGTACCAATAGTCATTCTTACAATATTATGACATCAAAGAGGGAATTTGGTATAAAAAAACTAAATAAAAAAAATCTCATGTTTGAATCTATCTCCCAGTGCGAGCATTAATGATGCATTATTTGAATGTAGACAATGCAGTAACGGATTCTTGGTTTGTATATGACCAGCGCTACTTAGTTTTACCATTTAATCTCAGTTTTTTTCGGCTTCCGTTTTCACTGTGCAGGAAGCCATATGGTGCCTATTTCCCGTTCACAAACTCTCACAATAACACAAAGGAAAAACAGAGAATTAAAGTATGTTTCTGAAAACATTTTAGGAGAAAAATAGGCAGTGCACTAACATAACTTTGATTTATATTAAATCAGCACTGCCTGGTTTTACCATTTGATTGGATTATGGTTGAGCTTGGAAGAGAGAAAGAGAGACAGAGTGGGGCAAATCTGTCTCTTGATCTGCTTGTATACTCTTTGTGTCCACGGTGGCAGCAGGGGTGGCACGCAATACTGAAATGCAGAAGTAGTCAGTGAAATATCACTTTAAAAGGTAACAACCAATACCCTGCCATGCTCCACACGGTGCAAAACCAGGCCCTTTTGGAACAGAAATACCTCACTGAGCCTTGTTTCAGTTTCTTAGTAGATGTGCCAAAATATGGACAACAGGGTTAAAATATGACTATTCATTATTTCTTTTAATTTTCAATATGTAGATGGATAATGTTACTACAGTTGGCTTGATTTCTTCCTCACTGTAGTGATTACCTAACTCAAAACGGTCTATACTCTGCAGTATCCTATCATTCTTTTCCATATAGAAACAGATTATTAAAAAACAATAACGCTGCAACCCAAATTCACTAGAAGAGCAGAACAGCAAGGGAGAAGAGGGAAGAGAGTTGGTGTGCAGAGTTGTAGCTAATTACTCTGTTCACACCAGTCCCCTGTTACTCTCATGCCTGCTACAGCACAGTTACATGGAAGTACACACACACACACACACACACGCACAAACACGCACAAACACACACACACACACGCACACACACGCACAAACACGCACAAACACACACACACACACACACACACACACACACACACACACACACACACACACACATACAATGCACTAACCCAACCATGCTACCTTTCCATGTGTCCTTTGCCTTTTGCATTGTGGCAACCACGAGCTTCTCCAGCGTTCATTAAAATGAGCAGTCGTTTTATTCTGCAGCCTCTGCTTGTAAGCTTCCAATTAGCAGCTTATTAAAAGTGCTGCTGTGCTTTTATGGAGCTGTCAAGTCTCGGCTAGGCCTCAGTAATGACTCACAAGAAAAGTCAGGTCACTGTGTCTTCCACTGCCTAAATTATATACTGCACACATACATGAAGTGGATATCAACATTCCTTATACAAGATCCAACACATACGGTGTATGACTCTGGAGTGCTTGCATGGAAGCACAACAGTAGAGATAGCTGCAGAGATGAGGGAGGCCATGACCGCTAGTAGAGAAAGCCAGGATTATTGATTCCACTGGATGGTGCCGGGACTATATATTGGAATCGGATGACTGCATGACTCCTTTCATAACTGAACTTGTCTCTCTTCCTTTCTTTCTGTTGTCCTTCCTTTAACTTGTTTCCTAGCAGTGCATCATATAGAGGTGAAGGCAGCCAAGTGATACTATAGGTGAACAATTCTGAGGATTCAGTCATTTGTCCAGAGAGATAAAAGCAGAATTCTGGTCAAAAGTTAGAAACACTGCATGCATTTTTTTTTTTTACTGCTGTTGTAGTTCTTTGTAATTTGCAAAAACACAGCAGTGAGCTGAATTGCTCCCCTGGATTCCTGCAAATTTTGAAAACCCAATCAGCAATGTCTAAGACATACATAATATATAAGCTATCAAACTAACAATGCACCCCTATTTATTTATTTCTAAAAAGCAGAGCATGATGACATTCATTACTTCAATTGAGGATGTAAAAACTGATGAGGGAAACTCAGTGACTCATTCCAGTATCAGACTTATGTTTCCTTCTAAAACTTCCTTTCTCTCCTTCTCTTCTTGAAACTTTTTATTCCTCCTAGTCCTCACCCATACTCCGATATCCAGTCCCTGTCTGTGCTTTCTTTAGTCTAGAGGGGCAATCTGAGGCCAACAACAACAGTAACAGCAGCAGCAGTATTACATCCCCCTCCTTGTACCTGTAAAAGGCCTTGCAGCAGCAGTAGCGGCGGTTTATCCAGGTCGCAGTGCAGAGTGGATGTGACAGCCAGCACCGCGGCTGCTGCATTAGTGTCTGATATGCTGTGTGTGTTTGTGCATGTGTACTGTCACCTCCCTCATCACCATGCTCCGAGCCATTAGGGTTATGTGTGTCTGTGCGTGTGTTGGTGGGGCAACAGAAAGTGAAATTCGAAGGAGAAAATGTAGGAATGCGACATAAAGGGATGAGGGCAGAGCAGGAAAGAGGGACAGAGGAATCTACAGAGAAGAGCGAAAGAAGAAGACAGTTGGAGAGTAAGTGCGATAAAGTGATAAAAAGAAAGAGAGACAGACAGACAGAGCTGATCCTCTCTTTTCGTCATGTCTCTAATGCCCCTGAGCAGGTTATTTGTTGGCCTGTTGCTCAGTAAACAAGCTGTGACTCCTCTCCCCCGCTGGCTGTCAAAAGGACACACACACACAAACATACAAATGTATTAACACACACACACACACACACACACACGTGCAAATGCACAGTTGTGCACTCTGTCCCCTCTAGGTTGCTGGGGAGATGGGCTCAAGGATGGCCGCCATGCTGACTGATCTAATGCTCTGTTTATGGGGGTTGGGTGTGTGCATGTGTGCGTGCGTGCGTGTGTGTGTGTGTGTGTGTGTGTGTGTGTGAGATGGAGTCTGAATGAGACTGACAGTAATAAGGCAAAATGAGAAGGATGAAAGCACAAAGTGTGCGTGCCTGCACTTGTGTGCGCTTGTTTTTGTGTTTGTGTGTCTTGTGTATATTTGTCGGTGTGCCTGCTGTAAGCCATCCTGCCGCCTATCAGTCAAGCCCTCTGTGTTCGTCTGTTTGCATCGATTTGTTCCCTCTGTCTTTAACCCTCGCACTGATCCATGCCCCAGCTGGACAGAGAAAGGGCCTTTGGTATTCTGAGGGAAATGTCACAGCCGTCACTACTGAAAACACATTCTTTGCCTCCGACAGACATTGGGAGGCAATGCTCCCTCCTAGCTGAGTGAGACGCAAAGCAAAGACGCTTAGTCTGAAAATATGCAGATCTTCAAGTCCAATCTACTGATATCCGGAGACTGCTGAAATGCCTGGAAAAGCAAAACTTCATATAGTGTGCACAAACTGATTCAGGCTGGACACACAGCAACATAATAGCCAAAATCTTCTGTTCATGAAAACAACCAAATAAAAGATCCTCTCAGCTCAAAAATGTGTTTTTCTTATGTTTATGTCCCTAAAAATGGCAACCGATATCTATAACGATTATTACTAGTTAATGAGAGCGATAACCAATATTTGAACCAATATGCTTTTACAATAAAAATGAAAATCTTTTTTTCAGTATTTAGAATTTGGAATATAACAAACTCCAACTCAAAACTTGATTTAAATGCCTTCAGCAAATGTTTAATCAAAACTGAAATGTTGAACAAAATATATATCATAGAGTTCCCAGCAACTTTTTTATTATAAAGTCAAGTGGATATTTAAATTCAAAAATGAATAAGTAAAAATAGCCCCCCGAGATTTTACAAAGTAAAAGTTCCTCCCATGCTGGCACTTTCATTGCAATTTTAAATTAATTATTTTATTGGCGATCATTAAAATAAAATGCTGATACAGATAATTGGCAAAACGACAAATATCGGCCACAATAATCCGCTAGGCCGATAATCTGTTGACCCCTACTCTACTGACTTTGTGCAAAGTTTGTCACTGGAAAGGTCTTGACTCATTCCTCTTCTCTGAAGGGGGCGTTGTCTGTCCATTTTCCTAAAATCTGAGATTCAAACGTGGAGGCTATCTTAGGTTTGTCACTAATACGAAAGCAAATCATTGTCAAATTTGCAAATGCCAGCAAAGAAACCTGAAACCTCCAGCGCAAAGCGGACACAGCAAATATTATTGTATATTTCTCAACTATGAACCCTGTGTTAGCCACTGCCAATTACAAGCTAACAAGCTAAATGATAAACAAATAAAGAACTCCACCAACTATTCTGATACACCTGCTAGTCACTGATTTTGGTGCACAACAGACAGGGGTCTGACTGTGGATCTGATTGAGACTTAAACACGTATGGCTGAATCTCTCTGATGCTTTCTCTAATGCTAACATGTGCCATCTTGATGTGCACTGCTGTTTCAGCCCAGCTTTGCAGCAGTGGGCGGGGCTTGAGGCCAGATCCAGAATTTCTCAATGAGGGAGAAAGAGTGGTTCCACCCCATTTTAGAGTTTTGTTTTCACTTTTTATGTGAAAAAGTGATGTTAAACAAAATATTGACAATAGCAGAGTGTTTTTACACACTTTAAAACATGTATGGAAGGGAGCTTTAAAACTTTGCAACTTACGATATTTTGACTGTGTACCAGGCTCTGTGATGATTCATCTCTCTCTCATACAAACTCTCTTAACTTCATGTCCAGCCTACAGACACACTCTTTTTGTTAAAGAAAGCAAACACAACAGTTTTGACCTGCTTATGCATTTATAATTAAACTGGCCACTTGACAGACCAGGCTTCCTACAGCTCAAGGCAAGTTAGATTTCATACTTTATCAGTGCCATTCAAATTTAAATTTAAGACCATTACCATTCCATTTTACAATAACCAAAATTGTTGGTTGTCCAGGGTACAGTTGCAGCAAGAAAGTAGACCCTGATCTGCATGATGTTAATGCAAGAGGAATTCAGTAAATTATTAATTTCTTCTGTGAATGTTACCCTATTAGTGAGATTTCAAAATGTATTGTCAAAAAAAGATTCATAAAATCCTTCTGCCCGTGACTTATCATTTTTAAGATTTTAGAAGATGGAATTAAGACGTTTAATAATAATTAAAGCCTTATTTTTAGTATCATTAATTCAATGCCTTTTAAGACTTTTTAAGGATCCGCAGGGACCCTGCATGCTGTAAGAGAACGCTATCCTCCAGCAGGCTCTAAAAAGAAAATTTGGTAAATACATCTATTAACAATGTTGCAAAAAAATATAGAAAAATGAATGAAAAGAAAATAACACTATCTCTCCAGCACTTTCCAAAACTGTTAAAGTGCTTCAGATGATGAAAGATTCAACATTATGTCATAACACCAAATAGTAAAAAAAAGGCAGAGCCAGGATCTATGGCATATGATCAGGGGGCTATCAATCCTGCTCCACGAACCTGCATTACAGCATGGCATCCAGTAGGCCTCCTAGATAGAATCTGCATTACCAACATCTGCTGCTGGTCTCTTGTACCTGCAGGCTAAACCGCCATCTGCAGGCCTCTATATGAACATATGTTCCAAAAAGAGACTCAAAATATGATACTGTGAGGCTGAGACCCACAGGAAGGTCATCCCAAAGCTGTGGAGCCCTGACACCAAAGGCCTGCTCACATTTAACCTTTTACAATGATACAGGAATAGCTCGGAGGGTCTACCCGCAGACCTCAGGCTGCAAAGACCACATGCTCACAAGTAAAAACAACATAATAAATAACTGGACACCAGTCAGCCTAAAAGTAATCAGCAGCAGCATGAAAACAGCTCTAAAACAAAACCAGCCAATGGCAAGATGTTTCAATGGGCTAAGTTGCAAGCATAAAGAATATGATTTTACATAGAGGAGCATTCTGAAGAATTACAGTCTTTTCTTTCAAGACAATAAAAAGGTAAAATAAGCAACTAGAGGAACATTAAATGAAAAATATCCACTTGGCCTCTAAATTCACCATATTCCAATTCGATCGAACACCTGTGGGAGATGCTGGTACCCCAGAGCCAATTCAGATCTACGGTGGGGCTCTTTGGATTGGATTTGACTCTGACCTGTTGAGGCACGGACACCTTGGAGGATGTCCTGTAGTGTCTGGCACAAGGACATTGTAGGAAGACCCTTTGAGTCCTGTAGGTAGTGAGGTGGGGTATTAGCAAGTCCCGATGATGCCCGATCGGATTGGAATGTGGAGACTTTTGAGGCCAGTTCGATTCCTTGAGCTCATTCTTATGTTCCTCTGGCCATTCCTGAGCAGTTTTTGTGGTGCTGCACGGAAGGGGCAACTGTCATTGGGAAGTGCTGATTACATGAGGAGATGTACTTGCATGTCTACTGTACATGTCTACTGGCATCTACATGAATGTCAGGACCCCAGGTTTCCCAGCAAAACATCGCATTGTAAAAAAGACAATCAATGTTATTCACTTCAACTCTGATCTGTGAACAATCTTCTCTGTTTCACTGACATTTACTATTAATTTAATATTTCTACATTTTAAGCTTTTCCGTATGTTTCTTGAAAAGCATAGTGAAACGCACAATGTCACACTGTCCTTTTTAGAGGTGTGAGAGGAAACTGTGTGGAGTTGGAGCCAAATCTTCACTGGCCACCTCCATTGATATGTGGCCCTGTCCCTCTGCTAGCAAGGAACCATCGGACTGTGAAACGAGCTTTTCCAAACTTGCCCAAAGCCCACAAAGACGATTTACTATCGTGTCGAAAGAAGGAGCAGAAGAAAACCTAAAAAAAAAATACATTTGTACTGCTACCTTGTCCGCTGAGAGAGAACAGTCAGGGTAAGCTGTGCCATCACACACACTTCACTTGTTAATGCAGTGAAATATGTCAATTTTTTCCCCTCGGTTAAAATGTCTCACAGAGGTAGAGATGGTTGAAAGATTCTCTTTAAAGATGCTTTTCTCTTTCAAAGATTTTTTCCCAGAGGCTACAACATGGTAAGTTTGTCACAACACTTTCAATAAAGAATGAATAATGTCTATTAGTGTCATGGCAACCACACTGATTTATATGAATACACACACTCAATACCACAATGACGCACACAAATGTGCACCACTGTATCCTGCTGTATACTCCTCAAACAAACACGTACAAGAACATCAGTGAAACTGTACCTCACACCCTGATGTTAGTGCCGATGTGCACACAGTCACATTAACACACCCACAACCCTCCCTCACACACACACACATAGATAAAATGCAGAATCCAGGCCAAGAACAAAGTGAAAAGCTTTGCAGAATAAATCCTTCTCTAAGCCAATATGTAGCCCGAACTCCACAATGTGTGACTTCCACCCCGATCTATCAAAACGGCTCATTCACAAACATGGCAAAACACACCCGCGTAGAATGGAGCGATGCTATTCCCGGAGGAAATAATCTCCTAAAACCATTACAGGGAACAACGTAGGTGCAGTAGCTATGGGGAGGATTATGGCCAGACCCTCTCATACATACACACACACACACACACACACACACACACACACACACACACACACACATACATGCGAACATGAATAATAGGGGACTATCTAAGTGTACTATCCAAGAGGGAACCTTTATTAGCAGTCATTTTAAAAATACAAAACTAGAATTGAAAATTTACTTTTGAGGTCTTCTTTCACAATATTACTGCAAATGTGATTTTTACAATTTTTTAAAGAAATTGCCAAGAGGGGACCTGAAGCCTTGAGCGACGTCTGCCTATCAAAGGGGGGACATCCATATACTGCAGTCAAACTGGTTTATCCTGGTTCTCTCACCTATAGAGTGCTTCTTTTTCACTAAAACTTCATTTGTATCTTTAAAAATGGGTATGTAAACTTTATTGCTTGCAATATATCAACATTTTTTGTGATAATAAATATTACAGAAATAATACTTGCCAAAGCAAAGTATATCTTTTAAAGAAGGCTCCCATAATCCTGTGAATTCAGTTTTATCTTACTATTTACTGTTAATAACTTTATTGTTGTCTTTGTTTTATATATGTATATATATATATATATATATATATATATATATTGTATATTTAGACCAGACCAATTGTAACTACCAATGTATCACCAAAAATTCAGAAAAATAAATCTATAAACGAGTAACATTATACATAAAATGATCAGCAATATAATTACTTATTTTAATAAATAATATATTTATTTTAATTAGTTAAATCACTATAAAATGATTTAACACAAGTCTGTGACTAATCCTTAAAAGCTGTTTGCTTCCAAAAGAAAGAAATCAAACTGTGACATGACAGATGAGCTCAGGTCCAGAGAAGTCAGTGGCGTTTCTGGATTTTGTTGAATCTGGCTTTCACTTAGCATAGTAGAGTCTTAAATTGCATTTATAGATGCAGTGATGAACTGTGTTCACTGTCAGTGGTTTTCAGTGTCCCCAAGCTCATTTTGTGATATCATGTTGGTATTTAATGCAGTGCAGCTTTATGGGTCAAAGGTCATGGCCATTCATTTTTGGTTTTAGCCTTGTCCCTTTTATGCAGAGATTTCTCAAGGTTCTCTAAATCTTTTCATGCTATTATGGCAGATAGTTAATGGATTTGAACAGCAAATATCTTGTTTTGTAATGTATTCCTTTGTGTTCACAATAGTTTTTCAGTGATGGATGAAACACCTGTGTTTGTTAGTGTATTTTAGCATTATCTAATCTAGACCCCATTCAAAGATGTTTGTTTTTTTAATGACTACAGTCTGTAACACATACTACACACACTGGCATGCAGCATTGTCACAGTGCACAGAGAGTGTGCGTGAAGTGAAAGGCACATAATAAATGTTACGATAAGTTCACAATGACACTCAGCTTTACAGGACTTTACATTCCAGTATTGTAAACTGAAACTTTTCTTTAGCACTTAAAGTTTAACTGGTATGTTAGTGTTTTTTGATGGGCATTGAAATGGTGATGAGCCACCAACAACTCATCTCAAAACCATCACAAACAGGATACACATCTATGAATGGGCCTTCATAAGTCGACTTCTGTTTGTACTCTTTGAACTTTGCACTCTAAAAAGAAAAAAAAAATGTCCACACTCCATTTCCTTTTGTAAGAAAACTAAAAAAGGAGTTTTAAATTAAAATTATGTAACATCAAACTTTGACTTGACCTTTAAAATTGTTCAATTTCCAAAATACTTACCTGACCAGTTTTCACAAGTAGTGAATGTCAATCAAGTTTTCAATATACTTGTGTTCTCAGTCTGTACTTAAAGAAATGCAACTTGTTTGTTGGTGCACATTACAGAAGAAGGTCCACCCTTGAGTAGGATATAATGACATGAGTCCACTGTTGGCTGGTACATAATGTCACAAGTTCCTTCTTAGATAGCACGGAGTGACATTCACACTCAACCATGTAAAGCACATACAAACATATTTAATAATACTTGTGAAAAAAAATCTCATCTGAATAATGTTACATTTCTTCTTCAAATATGATTTGTTAGTATGTTTGTGTAACAGAATATAAAGGCTCAACTTTAGTGGCTGGCTTAACCTTTTTATGGCTTGATACTGTATTAATGGGAAATTATGCCCATTTCTAAAATACATACATATTATTTCTATGATCTAAGGCAGTCTAAAAACATTAGTAAACATGGGCAACTCGCTCCCATATCCAAAAACTGGAGTGCTTGTGATGTCATGTGATATAAAGTGTAGAGTTGCTCCATTGACATGAAATTGTGAAAGATTTCTAGATGACACACTGAGAACAGCCAGAACAATGTTATAAGTATATGGGAACATTTTCTGTTACAGAACTGACAACACCAATATAATAAAGTTCATTTGGGTTTAAGGGATAACAAACATTCTGTTGGTCCCCCAAAATTAGGCTCTCGATGAGCAGAAGGAGCAGCTCCAGACTTTATACTTCATGACATTACAAGTCTGAGACTTCTTTCTCTAGTGTCTAGATCAGAGATATCACACATACTGGCTGATCCCTTGGCCATGGAAAAAACATACTGGAATTCCTACTTTAGATGTTCACCATTTACAATGAAGGGTTTCCCAGAAAGGACCAAAACGATATAAAGGTCAGCAACAGTATTTGCTGATTAATCATAAAAATAGATTTATTATCAGACTTTTACTGGAAATTCCCATTAAGAGTTTTACAAGCACAGGATCTCTTTTACAATGTATGTGCGTGCTTTCAATTTATATGCATAAGAATGCATTTTCTTTGTTGATCAACATTACAGAAAAAAAGGGCCACACATATAGAATAAAGCGACGGTGGTCCCAAGTTGGCTGGTACATAATGACACAAGTTCCCTTTTGGATAGGACAGAGTGATATTCACACTCCACCATAGATTAATGAAAAAGAAATAGAAAGGTGCATTTTGTAAAGAGAAAAATATCTAATACAAAAAAAATGTATCTATTCAGTAAAGCTTCTCATTGTTTAGTAAATTGGCACCAGAAATGTTGCCATTGTAGCTTTTTAAAATAAAGGCTATAATGTGAACACAATTATAACTTGTCTTAATATTCACTGTGACGTGACAGATGAGCTCAGGTCCGGGGAAGTTGGCAGTGTTTCTGGATTTTGCTGATATCTGGCTTTCACTTTGCATAGTTAAGTCTTAATTTGCATTTATAGATACAGTGATAAACTGTGTCCACTGTCAGTGGTTTTTAGTGTCCCCGAGCTCATTTTGTGATATCCTTCAGTCATGTTTGGTATTTAATGCAGTGCAGCTTTATGGGTCAAAGGTCATGGCCATTCATTTTTGGTTTTTAGCCTTGTCTCTTTTATGTATTTCTCAAGGCTCCTTTTCATGCTATTATGATAGGTAATGGATTTGAACACCAAATATCTTGTTTTGTAATGTGTTCCATTGTGTTCAAAATGAATAGTTTTTTAGTGATGGATGAAACACCTGTGTTTGTAAGTGTATTTTAGCATTATCTAATCTAGACCCCATTCAAAGGTGTTTGTTTTTTAATGACTACAGTCTATAACATATACTACACACACTGGCATGCAGCATTGTCACAGTGCACAAAGAGTGTGCATGAAGTGAAAGGCACATAATAAATAATATAATAATACGATAAGTTCACAATGACACTCAGCTTTACAGGACTTTAAATTCCAGTATTGTGAACTAAAACCTTTCTTTAGCACTTAAAGTTTAACTGGTATGTTAGTGTTTTTGATGGGCATTGAAATGGTGATGAGCCACCAACACCTCATCTCAAAACCATCACAGCAGGATACACATCTATGAATGGGCCTTCACTAGTTATCTTCTGTTGACCCCATTCAAAGAGGTTTGTGCAACCCAGAACTAAGTTTTTATTATTTGTTATATCTATTTTTTGGTTGTTTTTGATAACTATAGTTGGTAACACATAGAGTTGTAAATTAGTTGGCAAATACAGGGCTGGTATACAGCATTGTCACTGCGGCACAGAGAGTGTGCATGAAGGCATGTGAGATTGCTAAAATAAGTTTACATTGACACTCAGCTTTACAGGTCTTTACATTCCAGTGTTGTCAACTGAAACAACTCTTTAGCACTTAAAGTTTAACTAATGTTAATGTGTTTCTGATGGCCATTGCGTTAAAAATTCAGACAAACAGAGCCACTGAGAGCCAAGATGCCCTACTGCTTTAGAGGGCCACTTAATAAATAATTACCTTTCAATTATTTCAGTGATATTACATACATGTGGTTATTATGTCACTTCCCAGCAGATGTTTCTTCATGTGAAAAACATGTTTAACTCCTTTTTTTTGAATAGCTTGTAGTCAATTGTGCAATTGACGACAAATGTGGAATTCTGCTTGTATTTCTACTCTTTACAGTTTAACATTATCTTACCCAACATCCACTTGTTTAACACAGGAAAGAGGAAAAAAGCCATGTTTCAGTCAGATACAACATCTAGGATATGAGAAGTAAGCAACCCTGAAGCCCAATGTGTAATGTCCTCACGACCATAACGACCATCGTCAGCTAGAAGAAACCATCCCCCGCACTGCAGGGAATCAAGGCCTGACAGATTTTCACAGGCTGACTTGCAGAGAATCAAACCCCTCACCCACTGCAGGTCACTCACTTCTCAGTGGCAGCAGTCTCCACTGTTCAACACTCAAAGTTAGGATCTGAGAATCATATGGGTGCTGGTCACTCCACCTCTTCAGTGTAGAAGAAATTACATATTTTTGTCCACTTCATCAACTGAAGGCCAAGTAAATATAAAAATATATCTATAAAACTGTGTGTGAATGTAACTAAAGACAGATGTATTTCTAAAGAATGCACAAAGCCATTGAATCAAATGTACATAGATCATACAGAGATGAATAACATTTTTTTTCACACATATGAATACTCAGCCTCTTTTAGGGATGCATCTTACTCCATAAATGTGGTAATTTTACGTGTCGGTATCATCTTTCTGAAGCTGGCAATACTGTATTATAGGCATCATTAATAATTTGTTAACTGACTGTTAATTATACTTTTGTCAATACTCCTTGATAACCAATGAAGAAATGATAACTAATTAACTTTACCCATTATAAAGTAATGTTATAGATTGTTATTTTATTAGTCAAATACCAAGACTTATACAGTCTTGTATAAATACATAAACTAAGTATTAATGGTTTCCAACTAATTTGTAAACCTTTGTAAAAACAAAAAAAGTAAATTATACAATATAAATATCTCTTGGATAGATAGACCAAATATTTATAACACTTTGTTAACTATTAATAGTTGGTTTGAAAACTGTTTATAAACATTGTTTGGATGGTTTCTATAAAGTTGCAACTGCTAATGGTAATAAACTGTTAAACTGTTAACAAATACCATGTAGCAGATCTTGAAATACTATTTGGAAGACCATTATAAAGTTGCAGTTGCTATTTAAATCTTTTGAGTCACTTAATAAATAATGTCTTTCTAAGCACTTTGTAGGTATACATACATGTTTGCCCTTCATTAAATTTTTAATAGGTTACAAAAGTTGCAAAACAACAATAACCCACTACATTTATCTTTGGCTCAAAGTTGCATGTCAACATTGACTTTCTGTTCATATATGTGTTTAAAATGATAATCACACAATCAGGACACAAACATGTACTCTTTATGTAGCTCACCTATAAAACATTTAAAAGGGCCAAATTAGTTTTACTCCATACAATCAATAACCATTGACAACATTTTAACTATCTAAATAATGTTTGTAGATGCTTACAGAGTATCTAATTCTGTAGTATTGTTTTTACCTCTTTAGTTAAAACAGAACCTTTTATTATAATTAGAATAATGAAATGTAAACTTGAGGCAATAACCTGTGCAACATCAAAATGGTATGTCATGAAATAACAGATGTAATCATTAGGTAACTGAATATTCAACTACTTAAATATCCATAATAGTACAAGTTTTGAAAAAAAAAAAAAAAACAGTATTTAAAATGGGAATTAAAGTGGAGAATTGTATGCCTACTCCGTACAATTTCAGGGTGTTCTTCCCAATAATCCAGGGATGTTGTACTAACCAAGATAAGCAGTGTGCTACTTGTTAAACCCAGGATGGGGAATAAGCCACGTTTCAGTCAGTCTAAATCAGATACAGCATCTTGGATATGAAAGTTAGCAACCCCTTAGCTCAATGTGTCATGTGCTAACGACCATCGTCAGCTAGAAGAAACCATCCCCCGCACTGCAGGGAATCAAGGCCTGACAGATTTTCACAGACTGACTTGCACAGAGTCAAACCCCTCACTCACTGCAGGTCACTCACTTCTCAGTGGCAGCAGTCTCCACTGTTCAACATCAAAGTTAGGATCTGAGAATCATATGGGTGCTGGTCACTCCACCTCTTCAGTGTAGAGGAAATTACATATTTTTGTCAGCTTCATCAACTGAAGGCTCATAAATCTAACAATATATCTATAACACCATGTGATTGCTTACTTAATAATGCAGAGCACCACTGAATCAAATGTTTAACATCTTAGAGAGATGAACAACAATTTTTTCACAAACAAATGAATATTTAACCTCCTTTAGGATGCATTTCGCGCTCCATAAATGTGCTGATAATTTTTACATGTCAGTGTCATCTTTCCTAAGCTGGCTGTTAACAGACTGTTAATTTCACTTTTGTCAATACTACTTGATAACTAATAAATAAATTGCAACTACTGATGGTACGCTGATACACTGATACACTACTGATGGTATATTGTTAAACTGTTAAAAAATACCATGTAGTGGATCTTGACATATTATTTGGGAGGCCATTTTAAAGTTGCATTTGCTGTTTTAAATCTTACAGTCACTTAAAAAATGCTTTGTTTCTCAGCGCTGTGTTAAGCATGCATACACGTTTGCCCCCATTAAATGTTTTATAGTTAGAAAACTATTTATTTTCATATATAAGTTCAAACTGATTTATGACCAAACCTTTTAAATTTATATCACTGCAGCTCAAATGAAAAGGGTTCAGGAGGTGAAAAATGGACTACATAAATTCAACATTACAGATCAATAACAAAACCTATGTTACAAAACTACAATAATCCACCATTTTTTTCTTTGGCTCAATGTTGCATTCTGACATTTTATTTCTGTTTCCTGAATATGTTTAACATGATGATCAGACGATCACTCTTACTCTTTAGTTTTGTTTTTACTCCTATAGTTTGAAACCAAACCTTTTATTATGATTAGAACAATTAAATGTTAACTTGGCACAATAAACTATGTAACATCACAATGGTTTGCCAGAAATTCATGTAATTATTAGTGATTAAATATGTTCAAATATTTAACTATCCAGTAAAAAAAGTACTACTTTTGTATCAGTATTCAAGCTAGTGGGAATTTGATGGAGAATTATATGCCCAATCTGTAAACTTTTAGGATGTTCTTCCCAATAATCCAGAGATGTTGTACCAGCTAAAATAAGCACTGTGTGCCACTTGCTTAACCCAGGACAGGGGACAGACCCATGTCTCAGGCAGTCAGAGTTGGATGTAACATTCTAGCTAATATAAATTAGCATCTCTGAAGCTTAATGTGGAATGGCCTATTGACCATCGTCAACAACAAAGAAACCAACCCCCACACTGCAGAGAATCAAGGCCTGGCACAGAGCTGCACACGCTGACACCCCTCACCCTCTCCAAGTCACTCATTTCTCAGAGGCAACCTTAAAGGCACATGGGTGCTGGACACTCCACTCAGTCAATGTGGAGGATTGTTTAATGCTTACATCATAAACTAAAAACCCTTTAAGGAATTTGAAATTCTTCATATAAACCAAAACTGTGTTGAATAATAATAAGTCCCTCTGGTCACTGCAGCATGCACACAGAGAGATGGCAAATCATTTAATCCAATACAAAATGAGTAGTCAGCCTCTGTTAAAGACACAATCCATAAATGTGCTGGTAATTTTGCATGCCAGTACACCCATTTAAAAACTCTCAGTTCCCTCTCCTACAACAAAAGACTTTAAAGGTCGTACACAGCAGACAATCCAATCCAAATCTCTCAGCGTTATTTTTTTATTTTACTTGAAAGTGAATCCTATTTTGATCCTAGTTCTGCAGTTTTTTGTATTGTTGGCTGTTTTATATTTCTTTAGTTGTTTTAGTAGTTGTAGTTGTTTTGGTTTTCTTGAGATCTAGTAATGTGTATATACAATTTTGTCTGTCTAATGCAGATTTAAGATTAATTTAAAACATTGGAGAAAATATAAAACAAAACAAAACAAAACAAAACAAGAAGTGTCATTTTGTACAGGCCAAGAGGGGACAAAGTGTGGACTGACTTTCCTTTTTTAGAATTTAAAGTTAAAGTACAGCCAAAAGTACAGCCAAAAACCTATAGAATTTGAAATAGTTCATCTCAGCAGTTGAACAGAGGGTTTCAGAGGTTAATCATTCCTCTAACTGACTTATCCCTGTAACTGAGACAAACTGATTGCTCACAAAACCTCCCATATTATAAATACCATTAAAGATTGCTCTAGTCATTTATATCATGATGGGTTGTCAATGTGTTTTCAACACAAGGTAAAAAAGGAGCACACTCTTAAACAGCAACTCAAAAACTTATTCAGGTGCACGATTCAAAAAGCAATGTACGAAAAAACTAAAATGATATTTCTATCTCCAATTCCCTAAAAAAAAAATAAATAATTTTATTATTACATTTTTGTAAGATTATTTTCTTTGAACAATAATGCATCTAACTTCTTTTTTTCCTATTCTTTGTCATTTATCCATGTTGAAATGGGAATGTCACTCTATACTATATATCTAAGATGGAACTTGTGTCATTATATACCAGCCAACAGTGGACTCATGTCACTTTATACAACTCAAGTGTGGACCTCTTTTCTGTAATGTGGAGCGACAAATAAAATGGATTCCTATAGATGGGCACACATACATTGGATTTCAACCATAACAATAAATGCCAAATTCAGCTGATTCCTGTGAATTCTGGGAGACCCTGCAATTTGTCAAATCACTGCAACTATACAGAATTCTTAACTATTTAAACCGGTTAAAATCTGATTTTCACTGTATGTCTGCCCACAACTAATCCACTCAGTTCCTCAGTTGCCCTCTAAGTATTTCTGAGTGGCTCTGATGTTTTACAAAGAAGACTTTGGACCAGCAAAGCTATTTTTAAATTATTTGCTTCATTTTATGCAAATATTGGCTCTGAAAAGGCATCATTCAATGATGATGAAACTTTATTCCTTTTTTTAAAAAAAAATAACATTTTTGTTTTAATATTCTTTTCCCAATAGAAAAAAAAACTTTAAATCCTCAAAAATAAAACCTAAAACTTGCATGGCATTTTTTTTTTGCTTGTAAAAACTGTTAAATGGAAGTTTTGAGTACGTCCATACATATTCTCAAGTGATGCTAGCCACGCAAGATGTATACAGATGTGCCTCGTGCTGTCTGGCTGTCTACTGACGTATAATAACAATGCCGCTGGCTCTGTCCGGCTATGTTCTCATCTCACATCATCCTGCCATGATCCAGATTGATGCAGGTATGCCAAAAGCACTGACAGAGGGAATGTATTTGAAAAGTTAACAATGAAATGGACTGGGGTAGCTCCCTTTTTAAACACAGTGTCAAGCTATAAAATGGTAAAGACATCCACAACGGCTGAGCCTTTATATTCAGTTTTACAAAAATACATACTTACAGATCCTTTTAGAAGCAAAAAAAAATTACATGATTTAGTTTAGATATATTTACAAGTAACTTGTGTCATTATGTACCAGCCAACTGTGGACCCCTGTTGCTTTATACTACACAAGTGTGGACCTCTTTTGCCTGTAAGTAGATCAGCAAATAAAATGCATTCCTGTGATTATAGAGAAAAAAAACATATGTACATTGTAAGATTGACAGAAATCTAGTGCTTCTAGTGCATCTAAAAACTCAAAGGGAGTTTTTTGGAGGATTGAGCTAATCTCAAGGTTAAGTTAAATTCTGATAATAAACTAATTTAAGCATTCATTAAAATTAGTAAAGATCTTGCTGGTATTTTCTCTCCACATTTTCTTCCTACCCTTATTATTATTATTATTATTATTGTTGTTATTGTTATTTCTCCTTTCTTTAGATTTAAAAATATTTCCTTGCCCTCTGGGGAAGCCGTATTGTAAAACAGTGTCAAGCTAGATGGTTAAGCCATCCACTAAAACTGAGCCTTTATAGTTTGTTATAAAATATTAGTTATAATTATAATAATCACAGTCATTGTAATCATAGTTGAGGAATAATTTTTGAATTATTTAGGTGAGATTCTTTTTGTGTAAGTCTTATCTATCTCATTTTATTTATTCTTTACATGGTGGAGTGTGAACGTCACTCCATGCTATCCAAGAGGGAACTAATTGTCATTATGTACCAGCCAACAGTGGACTCATGTTGCATTATCCTATGTTTTGGACATGTTTTCTATAATGTGCACCCACAAACAAATTACATTTCTATGCGTACAGACTGAGAGTGTATATTGAAGTATATTGAAAAACTGATTGACATTCAGTGCTCGTGAAAACTGGTCAGGTCAGTATCGTCAGGGACTGAACAACTTTAAAGGTCTAGTCAAGGTCTGATGTTACATCATTTTACATAATTAAACCTAAAAAGAAAAAATCTTACTGCTGATCATTTTATGTAAAGGTTTATTCTGCTTGGATTATAGTTTTCTTGCTTTTTTTAAGGCTCTAAAATACTGATTTCTCTCCTGCCTTCTGGGTAGCCCTTTATTTTAATACAGTATAGAGCTTAAAACTTATGAAATCACCTAAAGCCAAGCCTTGAATTTTAATGCAAAGACTAATAACAAATCACTTTTCAGGAGACTGGTGTCTTTATTAACCCTATCATGCTATTTGTATCATATTTGATACATTACATTCTGTGGCCTTCATGTCACCCACATTAACATTACTAAAGCCTGTTTAACGGCCCATCTGCAGTCTGAAAGGCTGCTGGGGAGAGGAGTGTTAAAAGCGACGTGTGTGAATGGGTCGTTTCAAATACCAGCTCCAACCAGGAGGGAGAGCTCTGAATATGGATATAAACACTCACACACACTTTGGTCCCCTCTTGGCAAAATCTGAAAAATTTCACCAGAGGCCATAACACATGATTTTATGATGATTTAGAGCATGTCCAAGTGGGGACTTAAAAAATGTCCCCTGTTAGTTTTGCCGTTCCCTGTTGGTGACTGTGTAACGATGAGTATGTTCCCTGTTATATATATGCGC